>NW_008796108.1:570939-689570 GCF_000699145.1 Aptenodytes forsteri
CTTGTGCCCCCCCAGCCTGCTCGCTGGTGGGGTGGGGTGAGGAGCAGAAAAGGCCTTGACTCAGTGTCAGCACTGCTCAGCAGTAACGAAAACACCCCTGTGTTATCAACACTGTTTCCAGCACAAATCCAAAACACAGCCCCATACGAGCTACTGGGAAGAAAATTAACTCTACCCCACCCAAAACCAGCACACTGATACAAGCAGCTGTTTTGGTTTACTCATTTCCTGTCCTCCCTCCACCTCTTGGCTGCTGAGTTATTGATGTGCCTTCCAAAGACATAGGGCTGCCAAGCCCTAGATGCTTATTATATCATTTGTTTGGCATTTTGGAGCTTTCTCATGGTCCAGAGAAGCGACCTGCAAATCTAGACAAAGCCAAATGCTTGTTCCCCTTCACAGCTCTCCTGAAAACACCCTTGCAAAGAAATCAGGGAACAAGCAGCTTTACCTGGGGGCTGCATCTGTAGCCCATCGTGATAAACTACCCTTGCTCCTTGCCTCATTTCTGTGTTCACTCTTTATCTCCTCGCATGTTTAACTTAAACTGTCCGAGAAGGCTGTCTTTCTACTGAGTCCTTATTCCTCTCTCAGCACCAGAGGGATTGAACTATACCTGAAGCTCCTAAACAAAACCACTATACAAGTGAGATATTTATCTAATAAACAATAAACCCATTATAACAACATCGTCAACTCCGATGGTACTGAGGTATAAATGGACCCAAAATCTCTGTATTCAGATCTTCCCCTCCTCTTTTTTTTTTTTTTTTGTTTTTTAAATCCCTTCCTCATCAAAGCTAGGAGTGTATGTTGGGGACTACTCCAGATTTCAAGCCTGCTTTAACACTTTAATTGCTTGTGACAAAGAGAAAGGACATGTGAATAACTAAGGAAGTGCTGATTTCACACACATCTGTAAAGACTGAGTGGAGGAGGGGGGGATCTGGGTCCTGAAGCCATCCTTCATGATTCAGAAAGCCTCTCCACCTTCAGCCCATGCTTTTTGGTGAAAGGGGGGCTTTAGCCTGGCAGACGGTGTCACAGGGAGACAGACAGGGATTTTGTATCTCTACCTCTAGGTATCTCTTTTCTCCAGAGTGATACAAGAACAGAGAGCTTGCGGCAAAAGGGATGGTCTGCGGGGCAGATGGGCTGTCCTGCTCCGAACCTGAGCCTCCTCTCCAGCCTCTGGCATGAGTCAGACCTGCACACCTTTGACACCGGCAAAGAAAATGGATGGAGACCTCTCCCCTCTCTCAGGACTCACTTGGCAGACGCCAAGTGAACTACAGCAGGGCATAACCAGGCAGAGGGAGCAGCAAATGAGTCTGACTATCTCCATTTGCTATCCTGGTGAGTGACTTCCCCTGCAGAGATGGGAACTGTGATCTCTGGAGGAACCTGTCAGATAACACTAGGAGCTGCACAGGGATTTATGCTGGCAGGGGCACAATATTTCACTTTGATGACACTTGCTTTCTTAATATTTTAATCATGCTGTTAACCTCAAGACTTGAGAGATACAGGCGGCTGCCACCCTTCCCACTGTGCCGTCCACTGATGAAGCCAAGCCCTGCAGCGAACGCCACGCTGACAGCGTTCAGCACAGCACACGCAGCTCAGAAGTCTTCCCAGCTCGTGCGTCACGGCACACATCACGCCAGAGACCAAGGGACCAATTACCCATTCTCTTCCACTGAATTCAATGGTGCTCATGTCTCAGAAAAGCAACACAGAATAAACAAGAAGGAAAGTCAAGGTCAAGGCAGCCAGGGCTGCAGGACTCACTTCTGCATTCCTTAATAACTGCAGATAGTTAAATGCCACAACACACTTGCTTTCCAGCCAGTGCCATGCTGCATTCTTATGAATATCTAGTAATAAAGGCATCAGAGAAAGGCAAGAAGCCCTCAATGTTCAACCCCGCGTGCAAGACTCATAGAATCATTTATTGTCTAACAAATTCCCTGCTATTTCAGTAACTTAGGACATTTTTGATGTCCTTGATCTGTTTTGCTTTCTTCCCTCAGGTTACTTTATCTTGGGAGCTTTTGGTCTTGTTTTAAAAGTATTATCCTAGCACGCGCATATCCTAGGGAAATGTTTCCAAGACTTGTGCACAGAGAGGAGATTTTCAAGATGCTTGTGGACACATCTATTATGGGACTGCATATTTGCAGGGGACTATATCTGATGAGCCAGATGATTGCTTCTAATCCAGGGTCCTGTGTTGTATTACTGTAAGCTGAAAATTTACATTGATCATATCCAGGTGGTGTGGTCATCTGATGTTCATTCTGTTCACAAGAGTAATCAGACTATCTCAGAGGTGTACAAATGGATATGAAAGAGGAACCCGTTCCACAGCAGAGAAAGGCAGAAAGCTATTAAATGCTTTCCTAATTCTGCAATTCAACAGAAAGATGAATACTGTAACGAACTGAGTTTTCCAAGTCTAACTTGCAGCTTAATAAAGTCCTTTCTAGGAGAAAGAAGAAAGCAAAGGCTCTGAGGACTGAACTTCAACAGGCTGTGCAGAGCAGCACTGGGCTGAGCCATGGCACGCCCCACGCAAGGGATATTACAGAGCAAGTGGGAAGGCAATAGCGAGACATCCCAGGCTGCTCTTCAGTCTGGCAAATGGGTTGTACCCAGCCCCGCATGGCAGAAGATTGCAGGCAGGTGTCTGGTCGCTTGCAGGAGACAGGGCGATAAATCCTTCCTGCCACTGACTGCACTCCTGCTCTTCATCAGTACATTTTGACAGGGAGAGAATTGAATAGTGTCACTAACAGACAGGGAAAAAATTATAAGGTTCATTTAGAAGGCAGTAAAGAGGGAATTTTCAATTTCCTTTTAAAATCACAACATAATAATTCTTTCATAGTGGTTTCAACAGAGGAGCAGGAGCCAAAGGGACCTCAAAGCATTTCAGTATCCAGCTCCACAACTGGGATGGGTGCCTACGCTCTGGCTGAGAGAGAGCAGCTTTGAGACCCCAGCAGGCAGAGGACTTCAGGCAAACATAAGGGCTGGTGCATGTTTTCAACACCTGCAAATTCCAGCTAAAACTATGGCCTCTTTACACTGAAGCACATTACAAATGGATGAGGAAAAGACCCTTTTCCTTAAGGAGCTTATACTGTCCTAAAGGAAACAGGACATCGTGTTATCGCTGGGAAACAAAGCCCCAAAGACACTAGATGACATGACCAAGGCCTTATCAGTAACCTGTGGCAGTACAAAAATCTGATTCCAGGTTGGGCCGAAGCTTAGGGTGAATGTAAAATCAGGCTTCTGCACTGTGTGTATCTGCATATATATTCTATAAAAGCCTGGGAGCATGTGCATGCTCACACACTAGCAAACAGTAGGGAGGATACACATGACAGTATTAAAGTCAAAGTTCTGCCACTAATTCCTGTCGGTTTCTTGCATGAAATGACTGTGATTTCAGGAGCATTCCTGGAAAACTAGAACAGATATTAGGCATGTGCGCAAGCATTGATTGAAGGTGTTTGAGTCAGTATAGATCGGTATGCATGAGTGAGGACAGGGTCCTGGAGAGGGTATGAATACATGCACATGCCAGAACTATGGAATCACGGATGGAACAGGCACATAAGCAAAGTATGCTTTTGCATAGTGCTAAGCAAAGTAATCACAGCCTTTCTCAGTTTTCCTATTCTTCTTTCCATCACCTTGTAAAGAGCTACAAACTGGCCTCAGCTGGATGTACAGGGAGATGATTGATGCAATCAACTTATATGTAATTAGCGACCAAAGCAATAAGGGCAGTCTTCCAGTGTTTCATTGGAGATCTAATAATGATACATACATCATATAGAGAGACATACACATACCATTTTCACACTCATATTTATAGTTATGCCCATAGATAGATGATTAAGAGCCATGAATAGTTCTGAAGGCTCTGTTTTGCTGTTGTATTAGGGGTTTTGAGGGGGTGCCAAAAGCTGATAGCTCCTACAATGCAACAGTTCCTGTTTGGATCAGAAAGGCCACACAAAAATGTATTAACTGGTACTTAAATCCATTGTGCAATTCCTACTCTTTTCATTTATTCCATTTTGTATTAGTATATTTTTTTCACAATATGGACAAGAGTTTCATTTGCTAAAGCCAAGTGTGATGCCACAGAAATCAATAGATAATGATAAATTTTCTGTAGCTCAGGATCCGATTCCCAATCTTTTATTTGAATTACTCTATTGATCGGTGGAAAAAATGGATTACAAATAAAAATACAAGACAATTAAATGCTATGCAATTAGCACTAAGCCTCAAGAAAGATGACTTAAAGACAAAGGGTAGAACTCAGTAATCAGCTTTTGTTACTACTTTTTTAAAGGATATAAACCCTTACGTTTCAGTGCTCAGGCCAGCCTCTAATTGGTGTATGCTGGGAAGAAGCTTTCCCTATGAGAAAACAGTTCTTCTAATTATCCACTGGTGACTTCCTCTCTAGCATCTGGAGCCATTTATTGTGGGAGGTAGATACTGCTCTGGTAGACCAATGGCTTGATCATCTAAGGCTATTTCTCTGGGAAAACAGCCAGGCTTGAATACCAATTATCTCATTAGAAATCTGGAATAACTCCATTGACTTTAATGGGAATGGTTAAATTTGAAATAACTTCATACAGTGGGTTCATCCAGCCTGAAATGTGCATCGAGGACAATATATTTCAGTCTAAACTAGAAGGACCTCTAATGCGACACCACTGGGAACAGCACGAGAGAACAGGGAGCACTTCGAATGCTGTTTTGAGGTAGTGTGACAAGAACATTCCTGCCAAAAAACCCAGTTGCAAATTAGTTCCATAAATCTCTGCATTTGCTGGTATCGTTAAGGATTTGTGGATGCAGAAGGGGAAGAGAAAGGGCAATTGGATTTATTACTTTGGAAATAAGGGCAAGGCATCCACCAAAAGTAGAAATGTTTTGGGATAGATTAAGCTTGACCTTTAGGCTATGCTATGGTAACACACTTGGCTAGTATTATCCTTTTAAAGCACTGGAGCAAAGTTGTATATAGGCCTTTATTTCCAATACATAAGCACCTATAAAGTTTGATAGCTCACTGTTAACTGATCTGTGGCCATAGGTCACTCTCAAATCTTCATTTATGTCAAGTAATGCCATGCATCATTGATCTCAATTGAGGAGACGCTCATTAATAAGATGTAGTGTATCCGATTGTAAGACTAGCAGAAGGACCATCTATGTCATCATAATGATCCAGAAAGCTGGAATAACTCATCGCATCACTATACAATTTTCATTAGATGCTTGCCACAGTTTTCAATGTTAACAGCTTGCTTAGGACATCGGGGCTTTACTGCAGGTCTGAAGATCTAAGACCCATATGGAAAATGATGTGAAGATTACAAAGGCTTCTGTATTAGAAGAGACTAAAAATATTAAGACTAGATTGGTTTGGGGAGGAGATGAATAAAAGGTGACATGATAGAAGCATGTAAGGTAATAAATGGCACAGAGAAGGTCAGCTGAAGGCTCCTGGTTATACTTTTCATAATACAGGAATCCCATTAAATTAAAGGCTATTCATTTAAAACTGATAAAAGGAAATACTCTTTTCACATGCAGTGCAATTAGGCAGTAGAACTCATGAGTATGAGGCATTACAGAGGCAGAGAATTTAGTATTGCCCCAAAAGAGGGAGCGTTCACAGAGGCAGAATATGCATCTTTAGCTCTTTAGGATAAAAGGTTTAAAGGGGATATAGACTCATACCTTAGGCTATACATTAAGTGCAAGAGACTTGGTACAAAGCTCAGAAAAGCTGGCCCAAAGACTCATTTTCATTTCAGAGGGACTTGTTCCTGTCCATAGCAGCTTGTTGATGGAAGGGAATGCCCTCATATAATTTCACTGCTGGCCTTAGCGGGAATGACACGCTTTCTGTCCTCAGAAACTGCAGCACTGGGTTTTGCTGTTGCAAGTCCCAGACTGAAGTAGCCATCAATCTGAGTCTGGTGACAGTGACAGAGGAAGAAATCTCCCTAATTCCATTCTTGAATGAAAAAATTCAGCCTTACAGTTAAGTGCTAGAACCCTATCTGTCTTTGTCAAAAAAATGAGTAATTATAATAAATTAAATACCATTTTTAAAGCAAACCTTTAGGAGGCACCTTCCTCAAGTTAAGTAACAGTGAGAAGACCCAGTTAATAAGTCTAATGCCTCTCGTCTTGGGATATCAGATGAGCAGTCACCAACACACCCGCTACAATAATGATGCAATATTATTTCACCATTGTTGTTATTTATTAGCACGCCAGAAAATGCTATCCAGATTAGGCTCCTATTATGCTAGGAATTGTGTATACACATGGTAAGATAAGTGCTGCTAAAAAACACTTGTGATCTCAATTTAAATTAAGCACAACAGGTATAAGTAACAAACAAATGTAGGCAATAAAAGAAAATGGATAAAAGCTCTAAAGATAAGAAGTGCCCAGAGGCTCTTCATTTTTTTTTTTTTGTTGTAAGAATCATAGTAAATGAATTGCCTGGAAAAAGTGTCTTAAACACTGTGTTTTAGGCAGATACATCACTGAAAAACAAATTCGGAGTTTCATAATCATAAACATTTATACAGGAAATCTGATGCTGTGATTTATGCTTATCCAATCAGGGATTTAAAATATGCCATGTAACCACAGACAAGAATCAAAGCTGCTCCAAATACACTTCCCAGAAACTCATAACTGACAAGCTTTAGGCCAAGATTTATCAGTAGAAACTATTTTTGAATATCATGTTGCCAATAAGCGTGTTTCAAAAAGTTGCAATCATGGAGTATTCACAGAAAGCGAAGTGGATGAAACTGCCACCAAAAATTCATTTCGAATAAAATGAATGAGGACTGGAATGGAACTGTTTTCCATTTGAAAATGTCATTCTTTCAAAATCAAAATATGTTGTGAAATTGTGCTAATTTGGGCCGGGGGGTATAAAAGAATATTGACAATGATGAGATGTCTTGGTTTGGCAGTTTTAGAATAATAGTCTCTGATGTTTCTTTGTGAGATTATTTAAATTCTAATTTTTCACCTGATAAAATACAAATATCAACACTGAAGCAAAGCATTTCAATTTTGAAAGCTGACCAAGTTCCACCTAAAAACAGTGGGGTTTTTTTTAATCTGTTCCTGTTATATCACTGCTTATAAAAAAAACCTTCTCATGTCTGAGCTAAATGTATTCATGAACCCATCTGTTAGGTCCTTTTTTAGCTTAAACAACAAGACATGGGCTGAGACCTATGAAAAGTCATCTGCAGAACAAATAGTACCTCACTAGAGCTGGCTACAGGAGGGAATCCATCCTGTGATGATTTTTCAAACTGATTTTGCTTAGAAAATTCAAAGATTTTGAAACATATCTCCCTCCACTCCATTTTGAAATGCTGAAACAAAATGAAAGTGATTCTTTGCACGTCTGGGTTGCATGCTTGCCCCGCTTGTGCTGGACTGTTCCTAACTGTCCGGTACCCAAGGCTGCCTGGAGCCTTTTACCCACTCATTCAAGATATGCACTACAAAAATCAGATCTTTTCTCTGACTGGATAGCCCGTGTGGCCAAAGTGCTTTGGTGCCCTCCAGTATAACGGAAAGAAACTAATTTGGCTCAATCTCTAGAATTAAATATCTGTGGCTGGGGAATCCTGCTCTCCCAGTGTTCTATTTTTTTACCCCGCTTCTCCCTCCATTCCTCCTAGCAATTACCTGCCTACATGATCTGTGGACGCACAGTCCCCTAGAGACCATGGAGGGAGGTTTTGACAAAGGTGTCTGAGACAAGCCACTCTAAAACTGACAAAAATGTAAAACCCTGCTGAGCTAAATGCAACGTGAAAAGGGCAAAGCTAAAGTCAGCTCAGCGGAACCAGTCCCTCCTTTGCTCAGAATAGACTGCCTCAGCAGAGACCAGGGCTGGCCTGCTGTTACCTCTCACGTTTGAACAACGGGACTTTTAATTTAGCACCCGGGGGGGAGAAGGTAAAGGTTTGTGCCTGATGACATTTCTTGTCTCTGATCCCATCTGTGGCCACCAAAAGTTCATCTGGCATCTTTGAACATGTCATCTGTTCATGTCATCACGCTGCCACCAAACATTCCTAAGTGGCTTAGCCATACCAAGAACTCAGATGGGAAAACCCCTGCTACCCTTACCCTGGAACATCTAAATTAAAAGGTAAGGCTGAAGATGTTAAGAGCAGATGTATTTGGTACTGTATGTCCCTCTGTTTATTGCACAAGCAACTGCTTTAACCTGTACAGAGACAAGAAGGGTACACACAGTCATTTCTAGCAAAGGGAGGAAAAAAAAAATCTCACAGATTTATTAGGAGTGGAGGTCTCTCTGAAGATGTGGCTTCAACATTAGCGCTTTGGGATCATGCCAAGACCCAATGGAGATTGACCAACAGATTTGGGCTGAGTACTGATAGAAACAAGAGCATCTGTGAAATGCCCGCCTGTATGGTTTAGCTTCTCCACTCATTAAATAAGTGAGAGAAGGCTCTGTTGAATTAAGCCTGCTTGCTAAGCTTGGGGTACAGAAAGGTAGTTCGGGGAGCAAACCAGCTGACTTGCATTCACATCAAAGCCTTTGCCACTGCTCTCTTGTGCAGGTAAGCTGTTTCCTCCCCCTCTGTTCTACAACTCACGGTGCACAGTGAGATTTGGAGAGCAGCAAAACAAAATAATGGAGCTAAATATTGCAAAAGTAAAGCAAAACTTTGGCACTCATCAAGCAAAGCATCCGTTTAGGGAGGTGTGCGTGCATGCACGCCTGTGAGTGGGGATTCTTAGACTCGGCGAGGGATTGGGATGATTGACAGCAGCCACTTGAAGGCTGCAAGCCAGGCATAGCAAAGAGACACTGCTGAAAAGAGGGACATTTGGCAGCGGCTGGTGCACTGCACTACCTAAGGAAACAGTGGCAAAGACAAAGGTGTGAATTCAACCCACACAGCCCCGGAAAAGTCCTGCTCATTTCCTCACAAAATAGGCTCTAAATGCTGTGAATCACCCAATTCCCAATTTAATTCTGAAAGTCATTCAAGAGAGGGAAAACAACAGAGGAACATCTGTGCTGGTAAGATATACTGAGACCCAGATACTGAACATTATTTTAGCGCAAATTAAACTTTTTCCCCCTCCTCATTCTTGCAGTTGACAAGAATCTTCAAACAACTAAGGGGAAGGAAATAAAAGCATTTAGGAACATCTCAGTTGTTGCTTTTTCTCAGACAGCTGCTTGAGCAAGGTTTTTATCTGTCCAGAGGTTACAGTTGACTAGCTGTGCTAACGTCATCAACAAATAACGTTAAGAGCAGCTCTTTGGAAAAGGCAAACATCCATCTATCCCACTCCTGGTCTCTAGTGGCAGTCACTAGCAGATATCTGGGGAAGAGTATAAAAACAGGACAAATAGACCGTACTGCCTTCCCCAGCTTTCCAGACTCCCAGACTGTGACTGTAGGATTTGGCTACCCTTCTAGACAAGGGATCCCAGAGTGTTTTCTAGCTCCTGACTGTAGCGTGCAGTCCAAGCATGTACTACTCACCTCCGTGGGATGGCAGTGAGGTATGCTCCCTCCATGCCATGGCAAATAAGCTGCAGCACGGACCAGAGAAGAGCTTAAATTGCTCTAACAGAACACCAGTTTGGATGACGAGGTACTGAGGATGCATGGCTGCATACTCCAACAGGGAAGGCTAGCTGCAGTTTTAGGGACTTCTGTTGTACAACACCAGAATTCCAAATTATATTCTGGTGGCTCCTTAAGATTAGAATAATATTCTGCTTTGATGACAGCACAGGGACCATGAGGATCTCAATGCTAACCAAGGATTTTGTATCAACTATGTCTCGAAAAACTCTCCAACAAGAGAGAGAAGAATTCACATCGAATGACTGGATTTCAAGAGAGTTTCATGGGAATTGACAGACTCAGACAAAATGCTAGGGAGGGCACTTTAACTTGCTACTTCTCTGTATGGGCTCATTAATTAAGGACTCATATGAAAGCATCCTATAGTTCTCTCCTGTGGTGGCCAGGCTGTTCAGAGAGATGCTGCTGCTGTTCTTTCAGTGCTGTTATTGCAACACACACAATAGCTCTGAACTAACAGAGAGATGGCAGCAGCTGCTCCCACAGGAACCGGGATCTGGGAGAGCTGTTCCAGCATATCCACGCTGCTGAACAGCTCATGGACCTGCAACAAATTCTTTCTCTAATGATGTTACTCCTCTCTGACTGATCAAAAAGCACCACCTCTTTGCATTGCAACATGTCTTTTTGAAAGGTTCAGTTCATACAGTGACTTGGTCATACGAGGGACTGCTGGTTGGAGAGTCAATTCTGTTACTGTGGACAAAGAAGAGTCTACTACAGGATGGGAGACCCTGTTCTCATCACTGCCATGCGGGGAGCAACACCCTGGGAGCACCTCTGCCTGTGCTGCAAGATCAGTGTTTTGCCACCTCTGTAACGGCAGAGGGAGAGGGTGTCTCCTCCAGGACAATACAGGCTGAGCCTGCTTTGTCCTTAAAAACTGACAGTTAATAACGTACTTAAAAGCGGCTGTCTGCATCCTTAAGCTTGTAGGTAAATGTAAACAGCTAGGGCTTTAAACTGAGACCCTGCCCTGCCCTGAAAGGAATTCTTGGTTAAGACAGTGGAGTTATTCCCAGGAACAGCTTCATCCAGCTATTGCCCTTTTAAGATGGAGCTGGCCAGCTTTTATAGGAGCCTCAAAGCTCTGATTTCTAGCTTGCCCTAACTTGGCCTTCATTCTATTTCTTCCATGCCAGGAGAAGCATGAGGAGAAAGGAAGAGGTAAGGCAAGGTCTGGCTCAGTCTTAGTCTGGGTTTCTACACAGCATTATGAGAAAGTCTTGTTCTTGCTTCTCCTTGGAACCTGGGCTTATCTCAGCTCTCTGAATTTACCCACAAAACTGTATTGTTGCTGCCTGGTCCACGGAGTAGCTAGCAATAGGACAGCAGAGGACTTGCCTCCACAATAAGATTTCTCACCTGAGAACATCATTTTTCCCCATTCCCTTTCCCCTGCTCCAAATCCTGCCCACTTCATCGCATGCAGACTCAGTACACAGCCCATTCAATCCAAGAAAAAAAGCGTTGCATTCAGCCTAAAAAACCAAACAAGGAAGAAGGGAGTGTGTGTGTGTATATATATATTTAAAAAAAAAAAAAAAAAAAAAAAAAAAAAAAAAAAAAAAAAAAAAAAAAAAAAAAAAAAAAAAAAAAAAAACACACAAAGCACGCACACAAAGCACGCACAGGCAGTAACTACAATTAAAATGCAAAATAGTTTAAAACAGGCATAGCTATATGTAAGTGAGAATAAGTAGATATAAGGTTTCCATGAATATATTCAGGTTGAGAATGAGAAGGTTTCTATCCACCAAAGTGATGAATCTTTGAAAGGGGGAGGCAGGCAGGGAGGGCAACGAACACAACCTGCACAACCTGGCTACTTTCAAGGTGGAGTCTGAGCAGGATGCTACATCATATTTTCACGAGGAGCCCTGAAAATGAATAAGAACTGCAGACAGGAGGTGGGGAGGAATAAAAATGAGACAGAAAAATGCCCTTAAAAAGATCATTTCCGATGAAAGAGCATCATCTTCTATGGCCATATTACACTTAAGATTATATACTAAGGTACAAAAACATCTCTAAATATCAGGCTGAGGCATTTAAAGTCCTGGTTTGGAGACACATAGATCCCAAGAGCAAGACAAATCTTCATCTGCCAGTAGTCCAAGAGAGCGAAAGTCTGGACTTCTAGATTTTCCTCTCAGTTTTGCTCTCTTTTTCTCCTGAGCCCTCTTCATGCAATGGCACGAAAATTAGTCCTGGAAAGGGACCTTTTTGATGAAACTTTGGGATAGCCAGTGATCTTTCCCTTCCTCCCTTCAATGGTAGGAGAGAAAGGGGATCTCTAAAAACTAATTGGGTCTGTGAAATGCTTTGAAGACCTAGCATGTGATGAGCTGTGCATGACAAAATACAAAGTCCCGTCATTTTACTTTGGATTTTAAAGTAGCCGTGCATGAACATCATCATCCCCATATCAGCCAGCCAGGCAACTGAACCTGCAACCCAGCCCAACACCAAGGAAAACAGCAGCTGTGACCTCTCCAATCTCCCATGGCTCATTTCAGTCCACTGGGACCACAAGAAGTGTCTGCTGCTTTCCCACCCTGTCTGCAGTAAAATTGGCTGCAAACTCAGAAGCAGCCCTGTCACCCAGATAGGAATTTCAGGCACGAGGGACTTTGACATTGCTGGTTTCAACTTCTTTCCCTCCTGTCCTTAGCAAGCAATTTCCAATTGTCCAGCATTTCTCACCTCTCTCTTTTCCACTCTCCCCTCTAAACCTCTCAGACATGCTGCTGGTAGTGAATTCCTTTTGGTAGAAAAAAAATCAGCTCCTTCCTTCCTTTTTCTGAACCTCTGAGCTTAATTAGGCTCATTCTGCACCTGTCTTGATGACACATGAAGAAAATTAATGGAACCAGCAGCCATTTCAGACTTCCATGTGGCCTGTGGGAGCCTCCAATTACTTCCACTATTGGGCTATGTCAGGGATAAGAATAAAGGACTTTAATTATTGACCCTGCCATGCTGGGGAATGGCAAGATAGATAGATATTTGGCTACGTCACATGATCAGCACGGGATCCTGACAGCAGTATTTGGAAGGGAATACAGCAAAGGTTGTCAGGAGCGAATAAATTCTGAGCGCGGAGCCTTCCAGCAGCCTACAAAAATCACAGGTCTGTCTGTGCTGGCAAATGAGCTAAGGCAGCATGACGAACAGTACTACTGAAGTTCACGGGACAACTAGTGATGCATGTTTCTGAGCACTTGCACAACCCAGTCCTAAAACAGACTATGTGAGCATCCACAGACACACCTCTCCATGCAAAACTTCTGACTTCACTCCCTTTCGCTTTAATCCTACATAACTCCACTGACTTTGGTGAATGCAAGCTATTGCATGACCTTGAGGGTGAGAGAGAAAAGAAATTATGTGCAAGAAGGAACATGGAAGTCAATATTTTTATCATCAAAAATAGTCTCCTGGAGTAAAATACTTTTTCATCGACACAGAGAAAAGAACAGAGATGAAAAATAAGAGAAAGTGGTTTCTTACATTTTTGGGAAGTCAAACACTGGTAATATACACAAAAACTTTCACAACAGAAATCATTTTTGACAGCAAAAATTTCTTTAAAACCATGTTTTTACATGTTCTAAAATTGGCTGTGAGCACACCTAATCCCATGTGTGTGGACACTCGCTTGCAGAACAATTTCAAAGCCATTTAAAAAAAATAAAAAGACATTTCTCATAGAAGTAACAGAAAATCAAAGGAAAAAACCCAAAACACTCCACTCCCCCCTCCATTTCTAGACACAGAGGTTAAAATTCACTTTCCTGCAAATTCTAGCACAGAATTTGTAAGTCATGGAGCTGCCAAGGTTCCTGTACTGCTTTAGCTCGCATCAGTCCATGACCATAGCTGTACACAGGCCCTATTCTAACATTTGGCACAAATCTGGCTCTTTTCTAATGCTGCTCTTTTCAAATGAAAACTCTGAAATGCTTAGGACTGATGAGCTAAGTATGTCATGAGATTTTAAATAGACCCAGCTTTCAAGTCATAGTTTCCAGTAAATAATTCACTATTTCATGTAAAAGAGGTGACATTTATTATCTATATTTTTATGGAGTATCTAATGAAATTTTATAGAAAGTGTTCGGCTTCTGATGAATCAAACCCAAAAAAGAGAGGATTTGTCGTATCTCCATTAATGCAGGTCTATATTCCTATCAAACAGGTTCACTGTAGCCAAGCTAGCTATTCCGCAGCAACAGCAGCATTACATTCTGCAGCAAACCAATGAAACCGGGTCTTTATGGACCTGTATCATATACCTGCCGCTGTCGTGTTTCACATTTCCCAGCAATGCGTCACACCCAGTTAGCATAGAAAGTGCGTGGGCTGAAGACCATATGGAGAAATGCGAGCAATTTAGGGAGATATGAAACATCTATTTGGAGTCAAATTTAGCCAGGAGTCAACTTTTTCTGTTATTTTTTTCTAGGAAGGATTTTCAACTTATATCAGGAGAAAGTAAAGGGTAAAGAAACCTTACGTTCTGCTTTCCCCTCCCTATAGCAGCTTATTTCCTTATGCCAACTCGTAATATCAGAACCGGCAGCCAGTATTCTTCACAGCTCTTGGAGTACAGGGCAGTTAAAACTAAGACCCACAACTAAGGCTCTGTA
Organism: Aptenodytes forsteri; assembly: GCF_000699145.1. Lineage (NCBI taxonomy): Eukaryota > Metazoa > Chordata > Aves > Sphenisciformes > Spheniscidae > Aptenodytes > Aptenodytes forsteri. The sequence continues at coordinate 585,323 of NW_008796108.1, forward strand.
GTTATGAACTACGTACACCAGGAAGACAGCTTCATCCTGCATATCCAAAGCTTCACAGGCCATAGCCTTTTTTCTTTAATACATTGTCACCCACCTCCAAATCTGGCCACCACCTTCTCTTAGAGCTCTGAAGGAAGGTGGGAGCAAGATTGGTGCCCATTTTCCCAAATAACTCATTGCAAGAAAAATGGGTGCCGTTTCTGTGTATGTCAGTTCCCAGAGACAGACGCTCTCTTCTTTCCCTTCTTGAATGGATATAAAATATCTCTTAATGTTTTTAAGACACATAAAAACAATGAAGCCTGAAATGATATGTAGGTGTGTATGACATATGAAGGACAACTTCACTCAATCCTACAGCTGAATAATGGCTCTTTGGGCAATTAGTATCTGATATTTTTAAACAGATGTGTCCCTCTGGCTGAGGGCAACTATAAGGCTGAAATCAATCCTGAACAAGTATTATATTAATTTCAGAGATCCTTGTCTCTGTGGACAAAACCCCACTGTCTTCCTGTGAATGTTATAATGATGAGAACATTAATATTAGATAATTACGACTTTGAAAGATTAAATGAAAAATGGTGATGATAAGGAAAAGGCATTATGTTAAATAAAACTCCCGCCCGTGTACACTGTTAACGCTCATCTGTTGACAGATTCAGACTGAAATAATAAAAGCAAGAGAAAGGAAGAGGTGGTTTCTGTCTCTGTCCAAAGTGGCAGAGGTGCAACCCTGAGGCAGGGATTCCCAGTGAAATGGAGTTATTCAGACAGAAAAGGCATCTTCACTGATCTATAGTAGAAATGCTTAGCCCCTTTTTATAATGCTTTTCATCCTCAGAGCTTTTCATGTCTTCAGTGCATGCTCAGGGTTTTGATTTGCCCCATTATGCTCATAACAATAAAAACACAGAGCGCTTTTAGAATCTTTCTTTGAAGGATCTCGGAATGTCAGGGAGAACATCTGCCTAGCCTGTGATATGGACAACTCGCCTTATCCATCATCAGAGAAATGCAGTTGTACAGGACCGGGGTGCAGGTAGGCAAGCCTTGAAGTTAGAGCCAGCATCTGAAGTCAAGATAAAGGCTGAGCATATGAAACTACAAACAAGAATCAAGGTAGTCACCAAAGATGTGGGGATGAAGAAAGGATCAGCGAGGGAAGGATCAGGTAGATGGCACCAGAGCAAGCTGAGAGGTAGGAAAGAGACAGGCTATAGCCATCAGATGCTCCAGCTGTCCTCCCAGAAAGCAGCTCTTGTCTCTCCATTGTCTTAAACAAAGTTACTGCTCTTGCTGGTCCATTACCTACACCAAGGAACAGGACCACAGTCCTGCTTGTCCACCAGGCTGATGGCTGGAGCTGGGCAGAGCTCCTGTCCACCAGACTCAGTAGCCTTGGCAAGGAGGTATCAGGTCTATACCTATTCCCTAGATAGGAGTGTTCCTTCCTCACATGAGCTACCATACCCCTTACTCTCCTGGCCAAACAGGCACCGCTACCTTGGGTGGCTGCCAACCCTGAGGGGCACAGCTAGCCCCCAGTACCCCAAACACTGCAGCCTCACGCATCCCTGACACTGTCACATTCTTTTCTTACAATTTCAGATTTTTGCCTCTTGCCCCCTGGATATGCCCAAACTAGGTAGAACCAGTACTTAAAAGAGGTAGAGATGAACCTGTTCATGCCTGCGTCCTTTGCTGAAGACTAGCACAGGGCAGAATTTTAATTGCTTGCCCAGCCCCATTCCAGGGCATGAAAGAGGCATGTTTTCTTCCTACCTCTTTTTATTTTGCTTGCTCCGAAGGAATTTTATGAATATAAAAACCTTACCACTGTGTAGTAAGCACAATCCTCTTAGAGCAAATCTGACAGGCACTGAAGGTATCTTAATGGATGTATTATTTCAAATGTTCCCTTCTGTTTGCTATCTGGCAAGCAGAAGGAAATGTGATTAGAGGATGCTGGGGACACTGCATAGCTGGCCTTCATTCCCACCTCTCCTATTCAGATTATTTCCCCCCTGTTGGTGACCTTTTGAATCTGGCTCTGATCCGGACCTGAACTAAATTTTATGACCCTTTGATGAGAAAGGTAAAAGAGTGTGTGTGCACTAAATTCCTTTTCTTCTCCTTTAAAAAAAAAAGCATAGCTGGCCTTCATTCCCACCTCTCCTATTCAGATTATTTCCCCCCTGTTGGTGACCTTTTGAATCTGGCTCTGATCCGGACCTGAACTAAAAATTTTATGACTTTGATGAGAAAGGTAAAAGAGTGTGTGTGCACTAAATTCCTTTTCTTCTCCTTTAAAAAAAAAGTTCTTAAATAAGGCTCAATAAAATCCTTTAAGCCAGTTGCTTTTATCTATTTTTATATGGAATTTAAGGATTTATGTCTTTTCTCCCCACCTCCCTGTTGGTTCCTTTTTGATTGAATTACATCAGGAGCCGAGAGTCACAACGTTCATTGCAGCCATAGTAAAGCTCCCGTTAAACTCTAAAATCACAGAAACTGCATCACACATCAGCAATGATTTTAAAATCCTTTAAGCCAGTTGCTTTTATCTATTTTTATATGGAATTTAAGGATTTATGTCTTTTCTCCCCACCTCCCTGTTGGTTCCTTTTTGATTGAATTACATCAGGAGCCGAGAGTCACAACGTTCATTGCAGCCATAGTAAAGCTCCCGTTAAACTCTAAAATCACAGAAACTGCATCACACATCAGCAATGATTTGAGCAGCGATAACTCTGAGTAAGGATACAAGCATCTCCTTCACCCTCATTGTCATTAAGATTTTAATGCAGATTTGGCTTGCAAACTGGTGAGATGCTGCATTTTTTCCAGCTGTAACCAGACACTGATGTCCAGGCACACCAGGTTATCAATCGTCAGTCGTGCCTTTACCTTTGCCCTGCCCTGCTTGATGTAGAAAACACGATGTTTGTAGCAGATCACTTAGTAGCTTCATAGCTTGGGCAAACTTCCTCACAACTCTCCCTTGAGGAACATTATGTCAACAGATCCTCATCAAATCACTAATTATAATAATTAGGACAGGATGATCTAGGAGTTAACAAGCATGGTGCCTGCATTTTGAGCAGCAGTCAACTTCCTTATCCTTCATTACCCCTCACTCTTACTCCCCAGCCCATAGTCAGGTCTAAAGACAGATCTGCCCGCCCCCCCCCAGCAGGGTCATGGGATTCAGGCAGCCAGGATGCTCTGGTAACCAAGGGGAGGGAGATTCCCGAGCTATCCCAGCTTCTGCAGTGGTTAACCAAAATAAATTAGGGTACGTCAGAGAAAATTTAGAAGCTACAAAATGCAACACAAGAACAACTCTTGAACTTGGATACTTTGAAAACTTGATTGAATGTGTTCTGGACTTCAAATTTCATGGCCCTGAAAAACTCCTACCGATTTCAATAGCATAGATCAGGTCCTGATGCACATTGATTTCCATTATCGTTCTCTCTCCTTCTCTTCTGCTGCTAAAGCCCATTCTCTTGGGATGCGACAATCCTATTTTAACATACTGCTTTCTCTGCAGGGGATATTGCTTCATTAGCAGTCTCAAAAGGTGGGAGGGAAGCAAGTCAGCTCTGGGACATATGGCTGAGACAGATCTATCCCTAGTGTAAATTCCGTTAACTCAATGCATTCATGTGTTCTAGAAGCAAATCTGGATTTGACCTATTTCCACGCAGGACACATGCTTTCAAGTTCATTGCTGGGTTCTGAGCAAAGCAGAGCCCCATTCTGGATATGCCATTAGCCTGCGATAAGGCTGAGACCAAGGATCCGTCATCTGCAGACAGAAATATAGGGAGATGAAGGGACAGATCAAGAAACACTTTCTCATCCTTATTCTCAAGGTCTTGGTAAGGAAGTGGCAAGACAGGCAAAATGATGATAATTTGCTTTCTCTCCTTTAGTTCTCTCCCCCACCCCCCCAAAAAAAAAAGTTTCAAAGAAAGGAAGGAAAAATCTCAAAGCCAAAAGAGCACATTTTCTCCATTAAGCTTATTGATGGTCTCAGCAGACCACAGCAAGATCAAAGAGAGAGGGAAAAACTGCAGCTTATTAAAGAAAAAACCAAGTACAAGACAAATATCAGAAAACAAGACAAAAGCCTGACATAGATGGGGATAAAGCCACAACCAGGTCACACCGGTGCAAAGCCTTCAGCATTCAGGAGACCGCAGGGAGCGAACAGCTAGCCTTTGCCACAACAGGGTGACAACAGACTAAGCTCAATCTAAACGCCTGTCCTGGACAAGATATGCCTGCAGCGTGGATCTAGCAGTGAACGTGACAAATCCCTGTATGGGTCCCATTCGCCAAATCTAAAGAGGCTGATCAAATGCTCACCGATATCACTAGCTCAACCTCCCCTAATCTCAGTGCTACTTAATCAGCCATTGCTTCCTAGCTCAGTCATCAAGCTTTTAGGGGTGTTTGGACATCCAGGGCCCTAGAAGCTGCAGCAGCATCCTCAGCCTATGCCCACAGGTGCGCTGCCAGGAGAATCTCATTGCAAGGCAGTTGTGCAACTGTCTTGCTTTCATGGTCATTAGAGCATTTGTTTAAGGCTTGGTTTTTAGAGATGTTAAGCAACCTGTGGAGCTTAACAGGAACTGCTGTCACATTTGAAAAATCAGAACAAGAAACATTCTGTCGCACCAGTGTGTTGGGTGCTGTACAAGTCAATGGGAGGATCAACAGAACAAGATTAGTATGGGGGCATGGGTGTACCAACTTGTTCATAACTCCTGGCTATTGGTAAATACTCGCACATCCCTCTTGAAATAAATACATCTCGCATGCAGATGCTCTTACACATGGATAAACCTGCACAAACGCTCATATAAATTCAAATTAGAAAAATACTTTATTGACATGACAGGCACTATAAGCACTGCCAAAACATAAGAGGGGAAACCTGTCAGAGAGAGATATGATTCAGCAGCCAGGTTGAACGTACACCACTTCACCTGCCACGGGAAGTGGAGATACACAACATAAAAAGCAGGGAAAGCAGTCCTGCATCACCAACTATGCTGAGGTGATCTAGGGCAGAGTCGGGGTCTTCAGCCAATGCAGTCTCAACTCTCCAACACGTCCCTGGCACCCGCTCACTGCCTCAATGAATCTGCTATGCCAGAAACTCCTTTTCTTATTGCCAGCACGCTTTCTGGAATGCTCTTTCTTCCATCCAACACAGGCTGTTCCCTCCCTTCCCTGAAGTATGTTTCCTTCTCAACTATCACACATTCCTGTCTCCTCTTGTTGCCTCACACCTCTACAGCTTTTCGGACAGCAATTGGTGGGAGCGAGCCAGAGTCTCTCAGCACCTTGGCAGAGCCGATGGAAACAAGGCATCAGTGGGTTCTGCATCCACTGAAAGGCTGCAACCAGTTGAGACCAACATTTGTCAGAATTAAGGCGCAAAGCTACAGGTTGTAAGAGATGTGGGTGGAAACAGCTGGGAAGAGTCCAGCGCCTCAGAAATGAATCATGCAGAAATCTGAAGTTGGAATGGAATTTCCCTCCAGGTTATGAGGGTGCAGCTGATGGACATAGTTGTGGTTGGGAAGGAATTTTCCCCAAGGGACTTTGGCAAGGATTGAGGTTGGGGAAGGAGGACAAAAAAATAAATATATTTTCCTCTTGAGCACAAGGCAAGAATTCAGTGAATGTGCTGCTCATCTTTATGGAAACAGTCCTCAAGCCCCTAAAAACACCAGTTTTGAGTGCTCCCTGTGGCTGTCTCTTAGCCTTTCGAGGTCCAGGAGAACTGGGATTCAGCTCCATCTAACATGGATGCGCAGGGGAAGGTTGAACAAATGCCTTTCCTCAGTGTGCTTTAGCTGACTCCTCCACCAGTTCCATAACGACATGAAAATTATTGGGTTGGATCAGGCTGTGGGTCCATCTAGCCCCTTGCTCATCTCAGAAAGGAATGCTAGCAAATACTGGAAGAAAGAACAGAAGGTGTAAACAATTATTCTATGCATTATGGAGAGCAGGGAACAACGATGCCAAGAGACTTAATTTTATGCATCTCCAGATAAAAGCCAAAGTGTAGAAGATCAAAGTTAAATATTGCTGTCTGCTGCATGCACATTGACCCGTTGTTCTGCAACACTAGGAGATCTTTCTGCTTACAGGAAAATGCAAGTTTAAAAAAAATGTTTTTGATAAACCATTAAAACAAAAGCCACTTTCTATTCCAAACGTTCACAGTAGCTGCCTCCACAGGTGACTGCTAAGTAGACCTCTAGCAAAAGAGCACATTTTGTTTGCATAAAATGATCAGCTCTGCAAGTAAAACTAGATATTTATGACTTCTGAGATTTCCCCTCCTCCCCAAGTTTGCGGTGAATCTCCTCCAGCTACTGATTCAACTGTGAATCATGATCTCAAGTCCCTAGGTCAGACAGTCAACATTTCTCATGTGGCTGCCTTCATGCTCCTTTTCTTCCAGAGCACCGAGCGACATTGTGGCAGCCAGTACACAGTGCTGGCAGCGTGCTCCGTGAAGACCAGAGACCTTTAAAAATAGCACCCCTGTGGCATGGAGACCCAAGCTGAAGGCAGAGGGACTACTGTAGAGGTGACAGTACTGACCACTCCTGGAGGGAGACATAGCTGCTGAGAGTCATGGGCTGTCACAGCAGGAGAGAGAAACATGTGCTTTCATAGCAGTCATCACAGTTCTTTGCATTCAGCCCTCGTGAACTTCTATCTATAGCTGCTACCTGTGGACAATAACTGTGTTCCTCCCCACTAAATTCACTCTTCAGGCAGTGTATGTATACAAACATATATACACACCTAGTTCACATCAGCTATCTCTTTCCCAGGGTGGAGCATGGCAGCTGGTTAAAACAGCATACAAGGACAAGATAAAAGGGCTTAGGCCAGGAAATCAAGGAGAATACAACAACAATTTGAAAGCACAGACAAAATTTTAATTAGATGGCAAGATGCAATTACTCATGTTGTAGTTTTGCCAGCTAATATCCATGCAAAATACCACAGGTCTGAATGGACAAAAGATTTTGGGACCTCTGCTTTATATCAATGAGGACACACAGCTATCCTGCTCGAGGACAAAGTACAAAAATCTAGGTGGACTGCAGGGCAGACAGACAGGCTGACATCCCACCCTGCAGAAGGCAAGTGCTGTCAGAACAATATAAGGACAAATGAAAAAGCAGCTCTCTGATAGAGCGAGGACAGGGGGACCACTGCTTTCTGTGGTTCAGCATGGTGGAAAGAATCAAGGGACACAGTGCAAAACCTATTCCCTCCCCAAGCACAAAATGCTAAAATACATTTTGGACCTAATTCTGGACTTCAGTGCGCAGCAAACCTGGCTCTCACTAGAAATCTTCCATCTCTCTCTGTTCCCTGACTCTATATACAATGACAGATACCTGTCTGCTCTTCCACATGTAGCGCCTCTATAGAGCATCAGAGTATTGGAAGAGCTTTCCTTAAGTGCAACATCCCAATTTAGCTAGATCAGCACGACAGTAGAAAAGGGTATGATGTTGCAGGGAGCAACATCCACTTGTTTGCCCTGTAAAGGTAGAAGCGAAAGGAAATGCAGGAAGAAACAGAATCCAGACAGGCAGCCCACCTCCTGCCCCATGGGAAGGTTTGAGTTAGAGGAGCTTATATTGCGTTGGCTGATTGCAATTACACCATCCGCTGTCTGGCTGGAAATAAAATGAAATTGCAAGAGAGTTCCAGCTTTAATTGAAATTTCCTGGGATCTGTTATTACACAGCAGCAATTGTTCTGCAGCACTAATGAGCCTTTGCTCAGATGATTATCCAAGTGTCTCTCCAGTCGCTATTTCATTATTGTATTATTAATGATCAGATAGGATTGTCACAGCTGAGATGAAACGAACATCAGACAACAGACAGCGGTACGTGGATCAGAGCACACAAACATGACTGCTTTGACACACAGCCCCCTGCTACGATGGCTATAGCATCAGTGCTGGTACACGAAACACAAAGTGCATGCCCATTTTGTTGGGGACAGGTGGGACCTTTTATATTTCTTTTTTGGTACACTGCACTATTAGTCTGTATGAACTCTGCCATCCAGATGACCTTTTGTGTCCAGTTGTGTGTGGACTATTGGGAAGGCTGGTGCTCTCCAGACTTCATCTTCAAAGAAGATTTTTATTCTTCCTTGGTTTGCTCATTTCATAATTACAAGGCTACAGCTCAGTGAAACGAGGACTGTAGCCTTCCTCTTTCCTTATTGGTATGAAGAGCCTCCAAGATTCCCCCGAGCATCTATCTGGATTTCATGGCCTGAACTGATCACCAAAATAGTTTTTACATTTAAAAGCTGCTTACCCAGCCCACATTCTGTTGCTTGGAAGTAATTCAGACCCCCCTCTCATCCAGCAGATTGCCCTGTGCTGAGTCCTGCATGAAATCAGGCAGGATCCTGCAAGCTATCCACTTGGCATGAGGCCGGGCCAAGATTGGAAGCTGTTAATTTTGGCGAGAGATTTGCAAGATTTGGCAGCGCAGAGAAGGGCTGCAGTGAGCCAGGTCTTAACTGCTTTGGGAAGCAGCTTTCCCCTGCCTCCAGGAACGGAGTTGTACAGAGTAATGTTGCTGAAAGGACATAGCTATACCTGTCCAGTTATGTGCAAATTTTACCACTCTCCCATTGCTGGTTCTCTGATGGATACGTAAGCAAACAAGTGACCCATTTCCTCTGTCAGCTGTAGGATCTCCCCATCTCAACACCACAAGTCAAAAAGCCATCATTCACAGAAAAGCCCTGTAACAGTGTTAGATAAGCTTATAATCTCAGGTATGCAAAGACTCAGAAGAAGGTGTATTTTCATATGCTTGAAAGGCCTATTTCACTTTCTAAATACGAGTGGTAAATCCCACATCTCTGCTTTTAACAGCACAACATAGCCCACCACTACAAAAGATCAGCCCATCCAAACCTCGCTGCTCGTCATCATCTCGACTAACTGGCAAGACATTTCAAACAGGCAGAAGCATTTCTCAAACAACTTCCAGCAACATTGCATGTGTCCCTAGGCTAATGCAAATCTTGAAACAACAATCCTTTTCGGTTTTGACCAGAATCCAGGAGTTCTGGTTTTGGTTGTTTGGGTTGGTTTTGCGTCCCCCCTCCCCCCCCCTAATTTCACATGCTCCTTTTTGTGTGATGTTGGACAAATCCCTTCTCTATTTCAGTTACTTCAGATGTAAAATGGGGCACAAAGTTCAATCCCAAAGCTGGGTGACATTTCAGTTTTCTTGTGAGATGTAGCCAGAAACAGAAAAGGAACAGTTTTAAAACAGCAGGAAATATTTGCAAAATCACAGTGAGTTAAGGGAACAGTTTCAGTCGACAGAAGCATCTGTAAAAAAAGTCAGAACTGCCAAACCTTTATTTATTTTTGTCACTACAATTACTTTTGATTTTTTTTTCCTAAAATCATTATTTTTTCTTGCTGTTCATAGTTAAGCAAAATGTATTGTTAACCCATGAAAGAAAGATAATGGCTCCCTTGGGGTTGTCTGAGTGCTTCAGCCACTATTAATTTTTGTTTGGGGCTTTGTTGCCCAAATCCTAAGCATGTATTGGTAATTGGACAAAAAATTTATTTCCCTAATATTAGGTTTCACCATAAAATAAATATTCCAATATTTGAATAACCTTCTTCACCCAGCATTGCAAAAAGGTTTACAGTCTTCATGGAGGAAAATACACTGGGTAAGTGCTAGGTATTGTTCTTAATGCTGATAAAAGACAATCTACATGTCCAGGAATCATTTTCTTAAAATCCTAGCATAGATCCTTGCTCTTTCTGTTCTTTCTCAGAAACACACCACACACGATTAGATCATTATGGTCTATCAATTTGTCATATTTCAGCAATTTTTTTCTTTAAGGATCCAAGATGAGAAATCACTAAAAAGGCCTAAAACTAGAGAAAAATCATTTTACAAAAACAATTGCGCCATTTTGATGTCAAAACACACAATATTCTTCTCCTTTGAAAGAACATTAAAAAAAAATCACATCCCCCTTAGCAGCAATCATTTCCCCCTGTGATTTTTGTACATTGTGGTTGCAGACATCTTTCTCTGAAACTATAGTGAAGCCTTAATTTACATGGCAGTTGCTTTCCTGTTGAGAGGCTCCACCTTAAATCAAACCTCCATTTCAGAGTATTGCCATCTTGTATATTTGTTTAATCAGCACATAGCCTATACGTACACGCATATTGTTGTGAGCATGGCTGAGGTTACAGAGTAGATGAGACTTAAGAAGTTCCATGTTAGCAAGGAGCTCGGCACAGGCAAATGAGACCATTGCTTTTCCAACTTCTCAGGCAAGCCTGGATACAGCAGGCAGCATCTGAGCCAGCTGACTCAAAGCTAGCTTGGATATGATTATCCAAGCATCTCCCCTGTTCAGCTGCAAAGTAGCCTGTGTACAAAGTTGCAGTGTACACAAGAGGGGTTAGTTCAGCGTGAAATAAAGATACGATGATGAGACAACATTGCATTATATTGCTGGCCCAGACTGACTCCCAGGGGAGAAAAGCAACCCTGATCCATGACTTCATCTAAACGTGCTTCTTCACATTCTCCAGTGGTACTGGCTATTCCCTGCATCCCCAGGCCATTAACATGCCACGCTAGCAGGTCAAGGAAGACAAAAAGGTCCCTGTAGCTCCCATCTGCCCCACTAGAAAGGATGAACTGATTATGTTCTACATTCAATCACAAGAAATAATCAATCTGTAATTAAGAGACTTCTCTCCCACCACTCTGTCAGGTCTTTGCCTCTTCTACCCTTCCATCCCCCAGCAAACCTTCCAGCATGAAGTCAATTTAATGAGATTTCTCAGTAACAAATGACCAGTTTGTAATAATTATATTTTCCTCCGCAATTGCTGTAAAAGTGATTTAAAGCAGAGAAGGCTCCAATTTATTAAGCATCAAATTTTCTGCAGTGAACTTTTAACTATGAAAAGAGCCTTGAGACTGAGGGAGCTCTCCTCCCCCACTTTGGGCTTTGCCATTGCCCTGAAATATTGACGGTTTGTAGATGAAAATGTAACGATGGAAATTTGACTCCTTTATGAAAATAAATTAATCCTGTGGCAGGCAGAGCCCAGCTGCATTTTCTACCCTTTCATCAAGCCTTATGGCAGCATAGCAAGGGAAGTGGGGAAAAAAGTCACACAGAGCATAACAAACCCATCCTCAACCATTTCCAGTGCCATATTTTCCTAGCCAATATTAGCAGACATTAGCAGAGGAAGGTCTTAACTGCTGTGAGCCTTTCAGGCTATTGGGGAAAAGTCCAAACCCAAAGGGAGTTTAGGTTCTCAGCTGTAATACATCTGGGCTTGGTAAGTTTACAGAGATGCTGAGAACGCAATAGTCATCCTGAATAACATCAAGCCTGTGGCTCCTAGCCCTTGGAGTACCAAAGACCTGCTTCAACTGTGCTCCTGTGTGTTTGCAGCTCAGTCACAAACTTTAGGGAAAAGCCTTGAAGGTGGGGATTCACTTCTCTCAAGACACAGCTCTCCCCCACGTTAACCTCCGCATTGACGACATGCCCTGTCCACTGGCGTTTCTTGATCTTTGACAGTCTTGGCTTTACCTCAGACCTCTACCCTACCATTAAAATAAAACTCATATGTCCATTGTCTCCTCAAATGTGTTTTTTGGGTTGTTTTTTTTTTTTTAACCAACATGCCATCTGGACTTTAAAAGCAGTTGAGACAGAGCACCTAAAGGAGGCCTAGAAATGATGTTCCAACTTTAATGCTTCAGTTGAAAGCTACTTTACTGGCTTTGATAAAATCACAACACTCAAGTTCTGCAATTGTTTCTACTACTTTAGAGAGAGACCATAGTTAAATTAGTTATTTGAAGTCATGCAGAAAGTTTGGGAGGAAGTGAGAGTCCAAAATTTTTAGACTATTGCACTGCCTTAGCAGCTCACTGCCTGCCAGAGCTAGGAAAAGAACCCAGGAGTCCTGGTTCTCCATCCCGTTCATCAAACACAAAGCTCCTTCTTACATTTCCCTGATTGTTCCTGTCCATTAAACTTCAACGTAGTTTGCATTCTAAGTCTTTTCCCAGCAAATCTGGCTTTCTTTCATTTTTATTGTGGCAGATTATTTATATCACAAAGGCAGTCACCCAGCTGTGAGGTGATACAGAAACATCACTAATACTAAAAAAATTGATCCCACATCATTAGTTTTCCCGTGGCTCTCATTTTGAGTCAGCAGTGTCCTGCATTTTTTGACCTTTGATACGTGAGATGGGCAGAGATGATCATGGGGATTTTAGTATAATCAGCAAGCACCATGCAGGCATGAGAAAGCAGCCATAGTAGTTCTGTCTGTTGCTTATCGGGATGCATAGTGTAAGAAAATCCAAGTATAACACTGGACTTGATGCAGACTGGCAGCATACTGAGAGACAAATTCCTGGTGTCTTGGTATCCTTATTGATACAGTGTACCTGAACACCTGTCTGAGAAAAAGAGTGTTGAAACTGCTAAGTGTCTGATGGTTGGATATTAGTTATGCAAAGTTAGGATACTGAAGTTCAAGATTCAATCCTCAGTCTGCCACAGTTCCCTAATTAATGGAAGTTTCATCCCATTATGCACCCGGAGAATGACAATAGAGCAGATAAGATCTTGCACACAACTTTTTCTGGTTAGCCAGTAAAGTCTGGAGGACCACATTTTATTAGGAGTTCCCACAAATTTCCTGTGCAGTCAAGGCCCTGTTTGTCTTAAGGACCTCTTGAGACTGCTGCAATCCATTAATAACACGGGAAGAATAGAACACGGGTAGCTGAGCTTTGAGATCCCCGTGGAAAAGATGCTAGACAGGAGAAAAATAGGAAGGTGATTATGGAAACAAATGAAACAGGAACTTAAGGACAAGATCTGGAGAGGTGCACCTTTCTCCCTGATTTGTTTTAAAACGCCAGCAATGGTTTGCTATGTTGGGGGTGATAACTAACATCTTAAAAAAACCAAAACCAAATCCTGCAGCATCCTGATACCTTCCAATATAGTCACAGCCAGATTGCAAAGTTCCAACCCCGGTCCTAGCTCTCCTATAATTTGGAGTCAGTCAGTTCTAGCACGTGTTTGAACCCTTTTCAAACAATCAATGTGTGCAAGAGCCCACATTACATGCTGAAAATCGCTCTAACTACTCCACAGTTGACTGGCCTAAGGCCCTTTTCAGTTTTGCCAGCTGGGACAAGCAGGTAGTCATGACTCCCCAGTGGAGCTGGTCAATAGTTAAATACTACTAAGTCCCAGTCAGCTGCTACCATTCTCTGAATAATACCATAATCCTCTTGTTCAGGCTGTGAGCCTGAGTGCAGGCAGCCCAAAATAGAAGTGGTAGGAGAATGAGAGAATCAAGTCCATGCCATGAGATAAGCATATTTCTTCATGGATAATCATGGTAAAAAGAAAAATGCAGTATTACTTCCTTTTTTCCCCACTTTGGTCACTTAGAGGAATGAAGGTCAATTAAAAGAAAATCTGCCCTAATGCAGTACCCAAGCAGCTCCCAAAAACCCCAAGGCAAAGGTTTACCTGAAGTTTTCCCTTGCGTCACTGGAAGTTTTCGCAAAGTCCTTATTTTATTCTATCTGGTTTTGCCCATGTGCACCTCAACAACTCTGAGAATGAAAAAGGCAGTTTTCTGTAGCACAGCAGCAACTGCTGAAACAGCTCTCAGCATGGAGTTCATTGAAATGCAGACCACCTCACACTTTTTTACCTTCAGCTGAACAGAAAAGGAAATAGCTTCTACTAGCTGATTGACCTTTCTGCTGAATAGGTTGTCTTGCTCCAAAGCTATGATCCATGACCCCGAGTGGAGTGGCATGGAAGGCCATGGATAATTATAACCCAACAGGGCCATCATTGCTAAAACAAGAGGGCATTTGAATAGTTGGCGACAGTTTCCTATTTAAAGTGGCAAGCGATACTCACAGCAACTGATCCTTCCCATCTTTCTCCTCATCTTCCAAGGAGGAGGGAATGGATGCAAATGGTAGATTTCCTTAATTAGAACAAGGGGCAATTTGGGGAGACAGTAGGAGACTGAACAAGTCTGGCTCACGGGGGAAGAGATTATTTTAATGAGACCTAATTCTATTCTATGAAAGATGATGAACAATCAATGTGCAATCATGCTGACAGGGAGTGGTTAAAGATTTTAGTCTTTGGTATGCATGAGAAAACAGATTTTCGACACCTAGCAGAGAGAGCGCGAATATGAAAGAGAAGAGGAAAGAAAAGGAGCTGGGTCCTTGCATAGGGTAAAGAAAGATAAAAGGAGCTGGGTCCTTGCATAGGGTAAATTGGCACAATTTGACTGTTTTCTGATTAATACCAGTGAAAGATGTGTCCAAGAGTTTTAACCTGCACATTGTTTACCAACAGCTGTTGTAATCCAATGTCTTGTTTCAAAGCACACTTGTTACATGAACCTCCAGCACGCCTACAAAAGGCTGTTAATTTAATTAATTATCTCTGGTAAATGGACCCCTAAGGGCTCCCAGAGGTAACATGCATCTTGGCAAGGAAACAACACAACTGACAAGAGCATCTGCCTTGCAGAAAATTACAGCGCCCACCTAGTGACATTAAGCAACAGAGAAAAAGCCAATTCTCCTTGCTCCTTCCTCAAGAGAGGCAAGGCATCAGTCATCAACCCCTGGCTCATCTCTGGACCTGTCTGAGGCGTTGTACCACTGTCTGAGGTCAGAGAGAGACTGTGTTCAGCTGGGGGTATTTACTGTCCTGGAAATAAGAACAGCACTAAATATTTTACTCCTCCTTCCTGACACAGTATGTTACTGTGAGAGCAGTTAGAGCACTGGGCAGGACTGGATTCTGGAGCAAGTTTTGCCGGCCCCAAGACTCAGGATCAGGTTTTCAGCTAGCACAGACAAACCTCACTCTGGTAGTAGCTCCAGTGAATCCCACTGGCATTTTTGTCACAATCTCCTTTCATTCTGCCACGGGCCAGATATTTCTAGTCAAGTGTGTACAATAGCACATATAGCTGCATAGCCTTCTATTACATGCTTGGGCAACTATTTGTGAAAGCACATCCACTATTTGTGCACGCCTACTAGCTCTGTGTACATTCACGTGGGCGCACACACTCAAAGACAAGGTTTTCATGAGTCTAGTTCAAAAGTTTCTGGGCACAACCACCTCCTGCTCTGTCAGGTTAGTGCTCAGACAATCAATTTTTGCCTTTGAAGCTAATGAGGCCATTTTTAACAAGATGAACTCAATCACACCCATGGAAAGGGACTTAGCTGCCTGATTATTTCCTCCAAATTGACTAAAACAAGGCATAACTTCTTCCTCAGCTATTTACAATTGCTGGATGAGTTCTAACTGGAGTAAATCAGATGAATCCCAGCCTCTTCAGTGAAGCTTTGCCAATATTTGGAAGCTGAAAATCGTGCTCAAAAGACCTTGGGAAGGTCATTCTACACATTATCTGCAAAGATCTTGTTTCCTTTACCTGAAAGAAGGTCTCATATCCCCTGAGGGGCCTATTTTATTATTGTTCTTCTTCCTTACATGCCATCCACACACTTCCCACAATTTTTTTTTTTTTACCTCTGATGAAAGTACATAAAATAGTACAAGTCTGTCTTGCAAACATTTTAACACTTTGTTTTCTCTGTTATTGCATAAAGGCCAAAGAAGTAACTTACCCTGACCTACTATCATTTAAGCTTTTTTCATTAATAATTTCATATTTGTTAGCACATTCATTTTAAGAAGATGGACACAGAAGCCTCCCTACAACTCCATGGCTGCAGTGGAACTTTCAGTCTAATAACGAGAAGTCCAACTGCAAATGACTGATTATTTTTAGCTTAACAAGCAAGAGGACAAACAATAAAAGAACAGGGATAATGCATCATGAAATGTACTTTGTTCATTTATGTGAGAACTGCAGTTTAGTTGTAATTATGATAATATTTTATGGCATACCAGTTAATGTTCTGTAGTATAATTTGTTAAAGTCTCAGTAACATGAGGCCTCCCTTATGCTGCTAAATCTTTACTATGTAGTAGGGAAAAGCCTGACATTTTGGGGGTGAATATTATGGAGGACACTGTGGAGGGAAGGTACAAATTAAAAATTCACTTTGGGAAATCTGTCAGGGTTACATGCACAGAGACAGGGGGGTTGGTAGCTTTGCATTTGAAGGGCATACGAGGACCTGCACAAGTTATTGACACCGTGTAGAAAGAGTCTTCTGTTGCCATTTCTCATGACCATGACACTCAGTTGTAGTTCAAGATCTCCGCAATTAGTGCCCACATCTGACTCCTCGGCTAAGCCTGAGGTCTCAGGCTAACAGCTGGTTGCAGCTCTCTAGTACACATCCCCTCCATCCCCATCACTGACCCTTACTGGGGCAATACCTAATCAAAGTTTCCACTGCGTGCATAGCACGGGCTGAGCTGCAGACCTGGGTACAGCGTGCTCTGCCTCCCTTCGTGAACGCTGACTGCGCCACTGTTAAAACATCGAGTGCCAGAAGTCCACCCCAGTGAGCATCTCTGCCCAAGCGCTGTGGGCAGGGACCATGTGCCAGGCTGGGAGCAGCTCAAGCCTCCTTTGTGGCTGACAGCATCAGAGGCTGCCGGTGAGAGCTGAGCTGCACCGGGTCTCGGTTCCCCGACGGCCTCCTCAGCCACTGCCGACCCCCTTTGTCAGGCAGACAATAAATTTTTCATGACAGTGCTTCTCCCTGGCACAACAGCCCAGGTCTCGGTGGAAGCCTCCAGGTGCTAGTGTAAGACAAACAATAAATAACTGTGTCTGTCAGAGCGTGAGCAGCACATACAATGCTGTAAGACAGCTGTAATAGTTTTCTACATTTATCCTTCAGGCCTACATAGGTTGGGTGTCTCTTTCATAGGCTAAAATTATATTAGCTTCACACTACATATTGCTTTTCTTATTAAGTCTGGCCAGACCAGTTCTTGTCTAGAAACCTGTACCTGTCACATTAGTTTTATCTAAATGTCTACGGTGCTCTGGACGGGTTCCAACCTAACGACAGAGCCATTCCTTCCTGCCTGGGTTAGGGCTAGCTTGCTTTCTTCTCCCTCCCCTTCTCACACAGCACCCTCCTCCACATGGAGGGAATCAACCACCTCTTCCCTCCTCCATCCCCTCCCCATGCTTCTCTCTGCACATGCTGCCAGGCTCAACGCATTGCTCAAGGAGATGTAGAAGCAGCCAAGGAAAAGGCACCCAACTGCTGTTTCCCCTTGTAACAACTTCACCTCATGGATGAGCAGAGGGCTATCAGTTAGAGGTTGCCAATTATCCTGAATACCTTAACATAGTCAGTCCTTGGTAGAGGGAGAAAAGTAACCCTTAAAGAACAGAGTGAGATCAGCTCTCAGGATTGCTCCAGACAAGTCTCTAACCTCAGGAAATTCTCCATTGTAAAATTCTACAGGAAGGTTAAAAACTTTCTTGTCAAAAAATAAGTCATCTCCCTCTAGGGGATTTTATAATGTTTCAGGAGCCCCCTCACTCCCCATTAGCGGTTTGTTCAGCATCAAATCAGGTGGGCTAAAACATTGGCTGGTACAGGCTAACTTAGTTCCAGAAATTTAGATGAATCTAGGGCAATTTAGTGGTGATTTGCCAGGTCACACTCATTCAAAATTTGGCCTTACAGACATCTGCATAAAGACTTGCTCTCCCTCTCTGCCTGGCCTAGTGTCCTTGACTGACAAAGGTGACCCTCTAACATCAGTTCTCCTGACAGCATCCTTCCTCTGCTGATGTCGTTTTTAAGATGAGGTTGCTTTTCAGGTACCTAAGCCAGGCCCGCAGAGAAGCTGATTCACATTACACAGGGGTAAGAAAGCTTCCCTGGAGCATTCATATTTTGCCCTAATAGTTTTCTGGATGGCAGCTCAGCAGGGAGGCAAAGCACACAACAGGCCACAGTGAGATTGAACCCTCTCCATCTTCCAGAGAAACCGGTAAGTGATTAACCACTTCCCGGAGAGAAGTGACACAGAGGCAGGAATAAAGAGACACTGGCTGTTATAGTATAAGAGCAAGTGGAAATTACTGATAAGCCATGGGATTCAGAGAAATCTGCGATCGGTAACTGAGCATATAATAACTGTATCACTAGAGGAGCTCCCCGAGTGCCCATCTCTCCTTCTCCTTGCACCACTGCAGACGCCCACGGTGCCTGTCAGCTGCTTTGCTGAAGCTGAGGGAAAGCGAGTCTATTGTCTTTATTAGGATCGGGATAGAGATTTACATCTCCCCTTTTTTGGGGGCTCTGCATTATTTTACTTCATTGGTTCTGCAGGAGTCTTGGCCAGTCTCTACACACAGTGCCCGTCCACCTCCAGGGAAAGATATCTCCTAAATCATTCAGACAGAAGCAGCAAGATGGGAAAGAAAAAAATAACCTAAGAGTTGTGTCTACCAATATGTTATTTTTAACTTCTGTTAAATGCAACCACTGTTGCATTTCATAGAGTTAAAGTTGTTAAAGGCCTCCAGATATCACCTAATCCATCCTATTGCTCAGAGCAGGACAATCACCGTCAAATGAGCAGGTCAGTTGATGGCTTTGTCTCCCTCACAAACCTCCAGAAAAGCGCATCTTGAGGTAGCACGTTTCAGTCTTGCACTGTCCTGCTAGTGAAGTTTTCCCTAGTGTTCAATCTGACCCCACACATTCATAAATTGTGGCTGTTTCCTCTTACTATTGCAGACAGTTTTCAGCCTTAAGACCTGTTTATCCAGAGCCTACATTCTCAGTTTCCAAATAAGAAAGTCTCAGGAGACATTATCAAAAACTTTACTGATATCATGGCAGACTATATCGCCTCATCCACACAGGCAAACACTTCTTGTAGAAGGCTGTACAGTTGATCGAGAATGACCTATATTTTTGGTAAATCTGTCTTGGCTGTTCAGAACTTCCCCAAGTAGATTTTATCTTTGCATCACTCATGAAAAGAAAGCTATTGTCCGAGGGAAAAGAAAAAATAAAAATCTGAGGCAGAGTTGTCTTGCGAAAATTTGAATTCCCCGCAACTACTCAATAGACAAAGCTACAGTACTCTGAAGAGCAATCCACAGGTCTAAGTAAGATTCTGCATGAAAAGCCAGGCAAGAAGAAACACTGCTGGCCACAAGGCTACAGAACACGTTAGACTATTTCAAGACAGCCTTTATGCCTTAGGCAAAGCTACATATATGGGTGTTGCATTAAATGAAGAGCTGCACTCAAACCTTTTAGCTCAAGCATCTTGTCCTCTACATTATGCTTTCTGCTTTGTCCCGAGACCCTGGCCATAAACACTAAGCATTATCACGATTGTTCTTGCTGAGGTGCTCATTGTAATGAACATCCCAGCCTTCTCTAGGACATGCGCATCAGTAATTATGTTTATGTAGGACCCACTATTACTTTCAGGGTTCCAAGGAGAAACCTCTCCTGAAACCTTAGCTGCAGTACAAAGATATGAGGGATTTCCTGAACGACCAGTTCGGTATCCTTCTGTTTAATTACCAATTCTTTAATAACCCTTCTAGTAAGCTGCAGAAGTCTGGATGTATCTTTCAGAGAGTCACCATTAACTACACAGCAACCTGAGGAGAAATTCTCTCCTTACCAGGTTGTGGAAGGCCCAGGACAGATTCACATGTAAAGAGACTTAAAAAAATCCAAACCAAACATGCTTACTGTGTAGTGCTTCGTATGAAACACTAGCTGTGATTTTTAGGATTGCAGCAGGAAGCAGGGTCCTCTCTCAGACTCTCCTTGAGTTTTAGAGTAGCCATGTAACAGACCCTGATGTTCTTCCTCCTCAACACACTCCCTCACCTCCCTTCTCTTGCCCAAATTTTCTGAATGTCTTCCACAGTG
The DNA here is from genome assembly GCF_000699145.1 of Aptenodytes forsteri. Classification (NCBI taxonomy): domain Eukaryota; kingdom Metazoa; phylum Chordata; class Aves; order Sphenisciformes; family Spheniscidae; genus Aptenodytes; species Aptenodytes forsteri. The sequence continues at coordinate 605,353 of NW_008796108.1, forward strand.
TGCCTGCAACAGTAGTCATTAACGAGGACCCAACCTCACTGAGCCTTCAGCTATTCCCATAGCACAAGTAATAATAAATATAGGCAGATTTCAGTATAGAAGAATTATTAAGGCTTCAAGTAGCTGTAACAATATCTGAATTATCAGGTGAAAGCCTTATGGAAAAGCAATTAGGTAATAACAGACTTGTATCAGAGTCAGAGACTTTTCATGCTGTGCTAGAAAATCAGGACCCAGAATGAATTCGACTGGATTAAATAAAAGAACCGATCTAACCTCCTCATGATCTCCTACACAGAACGGAAGCTTTACAGAGCTTTGAAAAAGCAATCACAACATTTTGTTTCAAGATTTCCTTCATTCCTTCCCAGTCTTGCAATAAGAACGCAAAACAGGAATCACCTCTGTCCACCTTCTCTCCCAAATGCTTTCTGCTTTACTGCATTTTTCAGGAATTTATCAGAAAAATCTCCAGACCCCTGCCCCAAAATCCCACCGATAAATGCAACAGGGTGAAAAACTGACCTCACTGTTGCCCCCATGTTTCAGAATGCAAAAGTGGAGGAATTTGTCTCTTGTCCACGCCCAGAGTGAAAGGGATGAAACTGTTGTTTGAGGATACATTCTGTGCCCTGCAATCTGAATAAAGTGAAGGCAATCAGCAACCTAGGAGAGCCACCTGATTTAGGCTTTAGCACAGCTGTAAAAGACACCATCTACAGCCACAGAGAAAAAAGTCCCGTAACAGTAGTGCTCAATACCTCTTCATTTAGCACCGTATTTTCTGCTCCTTTTCCTTTGTAGGATGTCTTTTATTCAGCTCCCTGTATCTTCAAGAGGGTCCCATCACCTCCTGGAAAACAGTTATAAGGAAGAGCTGTTAAGATAAAAGGCAGAAGGGTAGTAGAGACAGTCAGAGAACTCTCCTATGAAAAGCATTTGGATGAAGGCATGGAAGAGTCATGCAGAACAAAGTTATTGTGCAGGCTGGGGAAAGATGAGAGCAAGGGTTAACAGGAGATAAATTGTACAAGGCCTCAAAGACAAGGACAAACCCATCAATACTCAGTGACTGTCCAGGGATCCTGAGAGTATTGCAATCATTTTAAGAAAGAACACTAAAAAAAAAAATAGAGACAAGAAAGTTCCCTCCTTTTCTGTGCCACCTGTAGCTATCCTGACCCCTCCTCTGCCTCCCTCCCCTTGCCTCAGCTAAGCAATCTAATGATTGATTTTGGTTAAAAACAGCATTCTCTGTTGGTTTGGGGGAAGGGATGCATCCTGCAAACAGCCAGACTGGTCTCCCTGGGCAGACTGGAAGAGGTGGGCAGCTCTCTGCATGATGGAGTGGAGTTAATCCTTCCTGATGCATCTGGAAGTAGAGTCCTGGACAGAGAAGGCTGCTGTCGCACAGTAACCAGCCATAACGGATCTGGGCTTTTTACAACTTAACTTGTGCAGAATTTGTAACCAATATGCAGACAGGACCAAATCCTGAGATGTATCAAACGCATCCAGAACCAAACAAGTCACTTATGTCTCCACCATGGCTTTCACCAGTTCCTGCCTATACCAGTGACAAGGAAATTCTCTGGCATCATTTAGTGCAGCCTAAAGGCTGTTGCTTTTTAGCTTTAGCTGCAGTGAACTCCAATGATATCATTGCCAGAGCAGACCAATTAGTTCGGAAATAAGTATTTGTCTGATACGGTTCCTCCCCTACAAAATGTTTATAACCCAAACAAAAAGCTGTGGAAGACCTCTCTTGTCCTAAGGCCTATTTAATTAGAATTTTCTGTCTTATTCAGATAGTATATTAAAGGTTTACAGACCCTCTAACTAAACCTATATACAATATTACATGACCTGGCCTCAGTTTTTCCAGTAAGGGCCAACTGATGGTCTTGCATGGCCATAAAAATGTGCCTTTGCACAGTTTTGCAGCTGGAATACCCTGTAATGATTGTCCATCGAGATCTGTTCTAAGACCTTTGAGTCAGGAACCCCAAAACAGGGGTTGCAAACCTCTGCAAACAAAACACAAACACTCGTACATCTGCAAACTGCAAAGGCCCTAGAAGTTGCACTGCTGCTCTTTGTTTAAAAAGAGACAAGTGGAAATTGAGGGAAATGGAGAAAATTCACAAAGACAACAGCGATCTCGGTGTTCTGCAAGAAAGGGGAAAAGCCACTGGAAAGCAGGTTTTGCTTCCTGGTTTTAAGTAAACAGTTGTCAACAGGGCACTCTGTGACCTGTTCCACCCCCCAAAGGGTGGGGGGGCATAAGTTTTTAAAAAAAAAAAAAAAATCAAAGTGCAGCAGCGAACGCACAAACCCACCACAATTTCCCAGTGAAGGCAGGAAAGCTTGAAAGCAATGGAAATTAGGTTAAGATTTGAATGAAGATAACATGCAGGACAGCAGTGGAGGTTAGACCTAACAACCTTAGACAAGCCAAAATATGCACAAACTTAGTTTACTTTATTTTACTCTGATGCCTTCCCTCTTTTTATTTCCCATACACCTGTGATGATTAATATCAAAGGGTATTATTGTACTCCTGACATTCAAGCCAAGCAATTTCAGAGCTTGGAATAAGCACTGAAAAAAGGAAGGGCAGGTGGCGAGGTCAGCTCTCTCCCAGATCCAAGCTCTTTTTCTATTTACATTAATACAAGGAAGAGCTGAACGTGCAGAGAACACACAGAAAATGTCATCTCTGTTCATAGACTTTTGTATTAAAGGCAAGACCTGAATATTTATCTTCCAGCCACTGAACTCCACAGGTCCATTAGCTCAGGAGCAGTCATGTTAGACTGTGGGGAGTAACAATGACTGTGGCTTTGGGATCCCAAGCATCTGCCAATTCTTTCGGGCGCATCTTTCTCCTCCCTTAACTGAAAGCGTTAACATGCTCCAGAACAAAGGTAAGAAAAAGAACCAATGTTTTTAGTTCAAGCTTGAGAGAAAAAGCAAGTAATTCAGCAAAATTAGTTACAAGGGTTTCATAAAAGGACTTGTGCTCTGCTTCCCCCCCCCTCTTTTTTTAAACATTGTTTCTCCTTCTCTCTCCCCCTTACTTTTCAGCCCACTGATTGACAGCTCTCTGATAATAAATCCTCTCGGTTAGCAGGCATTTTTTACGTTTCATTTGTGGCACTGCAAACCGGATGGTCCCCCTATACCTCTACCAGTTTCTCTCCCTTTCCAATTGCTTCTAGGAACAATGGCAGCAAAGATCGCAGAAATCAAGAGTGCCTCTACACGCACCGCGTTCCTGCAGTGGCAATAAAGTGCATCAGTTTCCTAACCTGTAATCCCTCCAATGAATGCTTCCACGACCACAGAAAAAAAGGAGCAGAAGCCTCAGGTTAATGCAGAGGACAAATGACCATTTCACTCCAAGTATGAGATGCGTTTCTCACCCCAGCCTGGGTCACTCTCAGTGTGGGCATACTGGGCACCACCAGCCCCACGGTACCCCAACATGGATCTGCAGTTCCAGAGCAGCGGCTGCTCTAGAGCAGAGCAGAGACAGTTCATGTTATAAGCTTAGCGTATCATTTCTTAGGCAACCCAAGGGATTTGAACACTCAAGTGGCACATTAATTCAAATCAAAACTGATCAGAGATGAGAAGATAACCATAATATCTATTTTGTGGGCAAACAGCAATTCCTTTTCAGCCTTGATCTTAACAAAATACTTTCCCTTTGTTGTGCAATCACAGCCTAAAACACAAATTCAAAAGAGGCTCAAAATAAGTCCGTATTTGCTGTAAGAGCAATTTGCACAAACACTGTGTTTTCCATGTTTACTTTGTTTGCCAAAATTAGAAGTGAAAGCCAGAGCAGCAGGATGGGATACACTCCCCTGGTTAGAATTACTTCCACTTTTCCTTGGGGTTTCTTACTGACAGGGTAAATTTGGGGCTTGTTAACACATTACAAGACATCAAGCATCACACAGCTTTTGCTTTTCAATCTGCTCATTTCTGTTGCTTAGTTATGGTGACGGTTTAAATCTGAGCAGGAGGGGGGAAGCCTTTCTAGTGGGAATGCTGGCTGCCTGTCTGTGCTGGTTTTGCTTTCAGTTTCTGAAAAGGAGAAAGAAAGGCCCTTTCTAAATAACTGGAAGTCACCACCACCATCAGGCTTGGAAGCTGGGACTGCAGAGAGGCTGGTTGTTTGATTCAGGGAAATCTCTAGTAATGGAAGCTGGGGGGGAGCATTTAGCCTGCTAATCCAGACTTCCAGGCTCAGCTCCCTGCTTTGATACAGAACCCAGTGAGGTATTTCAGCTAGCAACTTTGAACAACCACTTTAAAAGGATTTAAGCTTCTAAATGCCTCAGTAGAAATTAGGCACCTAAATGTCTTCGAGGATCAGAGCCTGGTCTACAGCCAGACGAGGTTTGCAGAGAGATTTCTGTGCCTCAGGCTGCGGACAGTGTCTGATGAGGCTCGTAGCATGCACATTGCAAGCTGCCCGAACCCAGCTTGGCTCTCTAGCTTCCCATCAGGAAAATTGGAGATAATAGTACTCTCTTGTCTTACTAGGGTGGAGGGAGGAGAAAGACATTAAAGACTGTGTGATGCTCACCTAATACAGCCCTAGGGAGCAGATAAGTGAGATTTTTCTCAAGTATTTTAACAGAGAATAGCTCTACTGACTTCAGTGGGGAAATGGAGCCAATTTGCACAGCCCAAGGACCTAGCTCTTGATGCTTATCTAAAGCTTCTAGGACTACAAATGAAGGCTGCAGGTATCACAGGCACATCCTGCTGTTTGCTGCTATGAAGTGCAGCACATAAGCAGTTGTAATGGCAATGTGAAGTTTCTGGTGACAGTGCCCACAAGGTAGGTAGCACAACGCATGCATTTCCTTGCTGGCAATGGATAACAATAATTCTTCTGTTCATGGTCTTGGAGAGAACTGCAAAGTGCAGAAGCCCTTGGCAGGGTGGGAGGAGTCAGAGAACTTGCTCTGGAATTTCTGAGTAGGTTCAAATCCAGCCTCACTTCTGTTGTTAGGGCAGTTTTTCCTCCACATGATCTCCTGGCATATCACAGCGCCAAGAGAGCCATACAAGACCTTGGAGTTTGCCGGGCACCTCAAACGCAATCAGATTCCAGACTTCCCCACCCCTTCAGTCAGAACCTGCAGCCTCTCCATGGTCCCCAATCAAGGCAAATGTTACCTTTTCAATGTCTCACAATAGGCTGAGTCATTTTGCATCACCTTCCCCCTCTACAAAGCTCAATGTTGCTGTTTCCAGACAGTCAGGTTTCCCCCCAGCTGTGTATTTGCCCATATCTTGGTAACCTAAGACAGTGGCCTACATACTGATCTGTCTCTTCCCAGTGCTTCCTACTTTCACAGATACTACCAAGATCTCCACTAAAGATCTCCTAGCACCTACAAGATACTTGTTCCTGAAGGACGCACAATGGCCAAAAAAATCATGCCCATCCCTTAATGCCAGCCTCATTCCCAGACTTTCATCGCTCCAGTATCATCTGTGGGTATGACCAGCACTTCCCTTTGCACAAGAAATAATCTTTCTGGCCATTTCCAGTAATACTCTTACTGCCCACCAAGCCTTTATACAATCAGCAGTTAGGCTTTTTTTTAAATGGTTAAATATTCAAGAGGAGAAAACAAGAACAACCCTCTAGTCTTGCAGTTAGAAACTAACATGGGAAATCTGACTTCAAGCTGTCTTCACATTCAGAAAGATTTGACGCTAAATCCCACATTACAATGAAAAACCTTAATCCCTGAGCTGTACAAGGGAAAAGGGAAGACAGGGAGATACAGATAGGATGAAATGCTGGACTTCAGAAAGTTTGGACTGAACAGAGCATTTCTGCAAAAAGTTACTGCCAGTTGGCATGCTTAGCCAACTGTGGGGCATTAAATCGATGCCTGATTCAGGACTGAACGGAAATGGAATATCCATTCAAAGCTGGGACCAGCAGGGGACATATTCTGCAAGTGGGTAAGAGCAGGTTGCTCTGGCTAATTACTAGGTAATCACATCCAGCGTAGTAGTTTTCTGAGTGGTAACCAATTTACCCTACATAGAAGGTTTCCCCTGAGGTATCTCCTGCTCATATTGGATATTTCTTGATTGGAGGTTTTTCAGTTTCACAAAGTAAAAGCAGCTGCTGTTTCAACTTATTAAAAAAGTCTGAAATAGCATCAAGGGCCCAGCATGTGGTTGGTGGTTGCAGGGAAAAAAAGGAAGTCCATTCAGGCTCAAATGCAAGGTTGGAATGGACTTCAGAGGAATCACTGGAAGCTTAACTATCTAAAACCCTCTCTGTCCCCTTTCTGGCAAAGCCCATTGTGACAGCTGTAACTCCTGAGTAGTCTTCCATGCCCAGAGAGGCATGGCTTGAAATAATCCATAATTTATATGCAAAAACATTTTTAAAAAATGCACAAAATAAACCAGTGCAAAAATGACAGCTGGGGGAAAAAAAAAAAGACAATTTGATACGTTTCCAGACAGCGTTGGAAAGTTATTCCCCATTAAGAGGAACTTCATACCACTGTCTGAATGGGATGAATGAGAAGAACTATAGCAAGCCTGAAAAAAACGCTTCCTGAAAGCTGATGATCTGCAGACTGCGTATTACAGCTGAAATGCTGATATTAGCTTCATATCAGAGACAGGGCTCCTGGACATAGTAATTTTTAGTGCCAAGCCAATATTTTAACAGGACAGGGCAGGTAGTCTTCCTCGAGAGGATATCTGGAGGGATAGAAAGGCACTGAACTCCAGGAACCCAGTAATTTCTCAGGGAAATGGGGATGGACAGAGAGCAAGGGGCAGGGGACCAATCTCCATTCTGAAACTGTTCTGGACTTGACAAAATTATGAATGGGATTTGGTTTAAGCGTTGTGCAAATCTTGGAAGAGTTTAATACAGAACTAGAATGAATTCAGTTAATAAATACAAGAGATAATGGGAAAGACCAGTTGGTACATACGCTATTTTACACGACATGCCTTGAGTAAGGTTCATTACATTTACTAACCCTTCTGCTCTGAATGGTCAAGTACCCCATCCAGTTAAACTTAGCCTCTTCTTCAGCCTTAAGACATGGTTCTGTAAAGCACGAGAGGCACACCATGATAAATATATATGTTTTGTCTCTGCAGCAGCCTGGAGCTGCCCCAAATCATTGCACAGAGAAAAACTCAGAGACATATCAGGTGGCTCAGCTCCAAACTGGCACCGCACAAGGTAACAATTTCTCAGACAAGCACACAAGGGCTGGGGAATTTTAATATCTTCTTCCCCTACAAGTAATTTCCAGTGTTTATGCTCTGTGGAGCTCCTTATGAGTGTCAGAGCAGAACAAATGTCATTTTTAATGGACTTGCTAAATCATAAAAACCGTTTTCAAAATTGCATCTGATTAAAACATGAAAACGTTCCATTATTCACAGAAAGATCCCAGGCAGCTTGCAACAGCGGCAGTAGTGGGTTGTCTGAAGAGAAATCTTGGCCTGCAGGACTTTACCTCAGTAACAAAAAGTAATCTTATAATGTACTCTAGCCAAATAGAGATGCATTTTCCTGGAGCAAGGGAACAAAGCTTAGCATTCATCATTACATCATTAATTCCTATAGCAACATTCAAAAATGTACATCACAATGTGCATTACAATGTACAACTCGGCAGCACACATTCTCATCGGTAATATTCAAATACTTCCAAGACGTAGATCACAGTTCCCTTTGGGAGAAGGCCAGCTCTGGAACAGGCCAGAATATTTCATTTCTAGGGTGGTTGTCACTAGAAGAGTTTCCTATTATTTATCCCCATTCTAACCTGCCCACATTCACAAAAAAATGCCTCTTACTCCATATGGAAGGGGAGTAAAAATTGAAAGTTCTTTCCCATATGGAAAAAGCAGATGTGGCAATAGAGCATATATTATAAATAGAGGCTGCTTTAGAAAGTAAATAGCACTAAAACCAGAAAGGATACCCATCAAAATTATGATATTATACCATTTACTGGAGATAACATAGAGGCTTAGTTCTAACTATGCTCTCTAGATGGTGATGCAGAGTAATTACGCTTTAGTTTACCGAGCATGTAACCTTTGGTAACTGTATGTTCTGAGAAGTGACAGAAAATTATTTAGCCAGACACGCCACATCTAGGTAGCTGCCTACATCCTACATGTCAAACAATACATCAACCTACCTTTTACTGTTAAGCTGTTTAATTTTCAGAGGATTCGGGAAGCGTTTTCCTTCCCAAAAGCATATTTGTTTTATTTAACTAAATAATGCAGCTTCAGGGGAAAAGGTAGGAAGGGAACCAATGTTATCTTTGGAAAGGCAAAGGCAAAAACATATCATTTAAACACATCCAAAGCCAAAACATTTCAAAAGGATCCAAACTTTCCATTGTGCATGTCTCAAAATAGCAGATTAAGTTCTGGTTTCACAATGGCATTTTCACAACAGAGCTGATGTATGCATTGCTTTCTAAAAGGATAGAAGAGCATGAATAACTCCAGCATTACAATGGTTTGTTGTGAGGTTACGAAAGCTGATTATTTCCCTTGTGGGTGTAGATACACCCTGATCTGACCATCTTAGCATGTCTAGTTTCAGGATTGTGACAGGAGATGCAGGACTACTTGCTGCAGTAACTGATGCTGATGAGAAGGCAGAGGGAATATGCTCTTTTAGTGCCTCCAGATATTCCGTACATACAATAGGAAACGGACTCTGATACAGCATCCATTTACATACTGGAAATGTCTACTGCAGTCTTTGCTGTACAGAGAAATTCACCTGTAACACATCACCTGGTAAAGATTTGACCAGAGCCAAGTGTTGTTGCATGGATAAATTCATTAAGGCAAAGGTGCTTTGAAATAGTTGGATGAAACTGTCAAGTAAGAGTAAAAATCAGACTGTCTATCAGTGCTGCTGCAGTATTTTCCCCATATGCCAAACAGTGTCAGGGAGATGCTGAAGTTCAACTTAGGCAAATTTCCTACCATTGTGCAGTACAGTTTTCACGCAAAGGTTAATAACTCCTGATACATTCTGCAAACTCAGCATTTCTCCCGAATTTCAGCTTGACGTACTGCCCTTTTCAGCACGAACACATTTCTTCCTGCCTGCCTTCCTTTTGCTAATCAGTTTTATCAACACAGCCTCAGGTGAAGAATAGCTTTCAAGACATGTAGACTCCTAGACAGAAATTCTTGCTTAATGCAAATGATAACAGTCAACAGAAGCCTATTAATAAGCTACAGAAATCCAGCCATGACCCAGAATCACAGCTGATGTAAACTGAAATAGCAGTGTCAATTTACACCAGAAGAGAGCCTGGCCTTGCAAGTTTATAAATCTCAATACTCTTTAAAAAACAAAACACTAAATCATTTTGCCTGGAAGATGAGAATATCAATTATATTGCTCCATATCCTTCACCATAACCATTGATTTGTGCTTCCTTATTTCATCCTAGGATTCTCAAACACAGTAGAAAATTTACAGCTCCATTCTATAGAGAGGAAAACTGAGAATTGCTGGTGGTCAGTCAGCTGTGGGAATCCAACCTCCCATGTCCATCCCAACAGAGCACAAATGCCACTCTCACCATCCTGAAAAACCAATCCCTTATAGCCTAAGAGCTCAGTCAGCAGTGTTGAAGGTGCTCATTTTCACAATCAAACTGCTTGATAATGTCTCAGCAAGTCTGTAAAGAGACACTGTATCTCCTGGCAAGTTTGGAAGATGCCAGCATAACATCTAATCTTCTGGATTCCCTGCAATGAATAGCTCCAAGTGAATAAAATGCATTATATTATCATACAATTCTGCAGGCACTACACTTAATCCTTTGCTCCTACCCAATGAACAGTTTCTTTTGAATCACATGCAGTTTGGTGTTGGGCCAGAGCAAAAGCAACTGGGTAATTCATGCTCATTGCGAGACCTTTCTTCTCCTGCTAGACGGGGATACCAGTACCCCAAATGCTGTCAAGCTCGTTCTCCAAAAGGTCACTAAAGAGCTCTTACTTCATGACAGACATATGTTGATTTCACTGAGATTAATATGTGCACATTTCAAGCTTAAGTTTGCTCGTGCCAGGGATTCATCTAATTTCAGGCATTACAAGAGTAATGTATTTGTGTTCCCTCATCCTGGGAGGCATTCGGCTGCCCGCCAAGGACAGGCCCTTCGTTATCCTGGGCAGGCAGGGGTGAGGGGGGGACAGGACACAGAGCAGGTTTCCGCCCCCAAAGGACCCTGGCAAAGGGATGGACTGGGTTCTATAAAGGTTGCAGTAAAGCATCCGTGGCTGCATTTGATTAAAAGTTATATTAATGCTTAGCATTTGTCATCCTGAGACTTAAAGGGATCAACATAATCAAACCTTGTTTAGAGCCTAAGAAAGCGATTGGCTTAAGGTCATGCACAGTCTCAGGGAGGACAAGGATTAGACCTAGGTCTTTGACTGAAAACAGCACTGAAAATATCCTGCTTCCTCCCTACTTTGTTTTCCTTTTAATCCTGCTTCTCTGGATCTGCAATTGGAAGCGCAGTCTCTTCTGTGCAACAATGCCCAATGTAATCATGGCGATGAATGCCTTTCCGAATCTTTCTTTCTGATCTGAGAGATACATCTGCTATGCAGACACCCCCAAGCCTAAGACAGCAGGTGAATGACAGGGACAGACAATTCTCCCAAATCTCCAAGCATGTCAGGAGCAAGTTTAACTGGACGAGACTGGGGAAGTATAGTTCCTTCCATGCAGCACAATGACTTGAAATAGTCAAAACAAAGTTAATCCCATCCTACCATCAAGAAGAAACTATATGGAAAGGCTCACGTTCATCAACTTCTCCAGCTCTTAACTAAGATCTCCTTAATTAAGGACAGGGGGTCCTCAACAGTTACTTTACAATGGTATGCACCTTTTCCTAAGGAAAGATGGGCAGCCAACACTCCCTCATCCACCAACGCTTCCTCTGCAAGGTGCTGTTAGAAGCCACACTTCTTTCTGTGATGGGGACGCCCCAAAGTGACGCCTTGCTCCCCAGGTTCTCAGCACAGCCAAAGCAGCACCTGACCACGGTGAGGGGCTAGAGTCACATCACTTAAGTACAAGATTAGATAAAAACTATAGGACAACAAGCAACAGCCCTTCCCCTATATTATCTGTTGTAGAGCTGCAGCTCTTGTCTTTGCTTGACACTGAACTTGGGACAATCAGAGCTAAAAGCACAAGCCTTTCCCTGCTGAGATAAGCAATTAGTAGCTCTCAGCTCACTTCTTGACTCCATGTTAGTCAGATGTGATCACATTCCCTGGAAACTGAAGTACTTCCACTTGACATCAAAAGACATCCTCAGCTATTGCAAAAAATGTTTTGCTTGTGACCCTAGTGTGTTGCCAGCTTACCCCAGCCGGGAAGTTGGTCTATTGCAGACGTTATTTACAAAATACTGGTTCTTTGGTTTACAAGCACTGAGACAGTTCATGAGCAAATGAAAGTGAATCACAGCATTAGATAGTTTTGTTGTTTTCCCCACACACTGCCTTCTCTGTGAAAGGTTTATGGCAACATTAATTTAAAATCTCTCTATTAAGATCACTCACTGCTGTGACTAGAGAGCAGAATGTTGTGAGGTGCATAGACTAACACATTGCACAAGAAAAAAGTACAACCCATAAAGACAGTAAGAGCAAAAATTGCTTTGCTCTTTAAGGCCTACAGAGGTATGTAGCAAGATACAGAAAACCACTTTTGGTACAGAAACTCCTCAGCCCTAGGTAGCAAGTAGCATCTAGTATTGTTGCTATAGGTTTAAGTTAGAATCCGAAACCAGAAAGAAAAACAAAAAAGCAAAGATGAGTTTTTCCTACTGATTCTCCTGACATCCTTGCTGGTGTATGGAGCGACATGAGCTTCTTGGCAGATGCTACAGGCTCTTGTCACAGGATGGCTCATCACTGCTTTTGCAAACCCATTCATTCCTGAGACTTCAGCACAAACTTTGGGGGCAGGAATGTCTCCATGCAGGAGATCTCAGGAATTACTTCAGTGAGCTAGAACCAAGAGCCAGGTCATAGCTTAGGCACCGCTTATGTCCCAGCTAATGACTGCAGGGGATGTGCCAATAAGCCTTCTGCAAAAGTAGTGAAATAACCTCCATGAATATCTCAAGGATAACAGTCAGTCAAGGACATACCTACTGCAGCTTCGAAAGAGACTGCAGCCAGAGGCAACAACAGGACTGAGTGGACAATAATCATAATTTCTCTCTTCTATATTCATTCCATAAAATTTACCAAACCAATGGCTTTTCAGCTCAAGCTGCAGACCAAACTGGAAAAAAGAAAGGCTTCTAAAGATGCAAGAAATTAATTACATGACTAACTACACTGTAGAAGGCATCAGCAGTTTTCCTTTTAACTTCCTGCCCTCAGTTCCCCAGAACTTCAGTTCATTTTGAGCCAAAGCATTTCAAAGCTCAATTCTCCTGCAGAAAAGCCTGATGGAAACTAATTGATGTGAGAGAAATTCAAGCATGAAACAGAAAATGCCTTTCTCCCTATCTATTATTCACACTTTGCGGTGAGAGAACCTCAAAATGGGTAGTGGGAACTTCTAGTTCATCTTGTTAGCATAGATTTGCCAAATTCTAACTCTCAAGCCACACTTCTTTTCCCTAAATGGACAGCAGCCACAGGAAAAAGAGATGACATAGAAAATCTCAAAGGTTTCTAATGGTAACAGGCCAAAAGGAGTGGATCTGGAAGTTACAGAGAGGGAGAACCTTTTATCCAGTGGCCCAGCTACAAAAAGCGTTTTCTAGAAATCACCATCCAAGTTGATGTAGCTAGCTCATGGCACCGAAGGGTCTGACCTTTTCCTTCCCCATCGCTCAGCAAGCGCCATTGGGTGGGAGGAACTGACATTACGGAGCTCAGGGAGAAATGCTGAGCAATAGCTCTGTGCCTTCTGCCAGGAACTCTTGATCAGACTGCAGTCTGCCCATTTGCCTTCCTCCAAATGAGGAAGCTCTGTTTTCTCTTGTTTTTTCTCTTTAGACTACAGCATAAAAACAAGCCAAGAAAACAGATATAAATGTCCACAACATGACAGGATTATGCTGCAGAGCTGAGATGTGGGAAAGTGAGAGAGGAGAAGATGTACTAGTAACTCTTAATAGAAACGACAGCTGATAAACAGTAAGGAACAGGGAAATCTGTGCTTACTTCTCACAGCCTTGTTAACGCTAACAAAGGTTTGGTAATGAAATACTGGTAAGTGGCCTCCTTTCATGGAAAATTATTCAAGCAAGCAGGTGTGGCTTAAACATTTATCTTCTTCCAGCTGCAAGGCACTCCAGGAGCTGCACTAAAGGGACCATAAGGCACCAGCTACCTGTACAGACATCCACAGGGAGGTGTGGAGGGGTGGTGACATGCACAGGCAAGAGACTGCTGGGTGTATGTGGGCAGGGAAGGTTGCATATGCTCAGGCATCCGTCCCACTCAATACAAGCGCCAGCCCTAAATTCAGCATCCCAAACAGTATAGCCCTTGAAATCTTGTTTGCCTCCATGAAGCTTATTTTATCACTCTGAGAAGCCCATTCCTAGATTGCTTGAAGAACATGGAGGAGGAGGTTTTGAAGCCCTAAGCTAGGATTTGGGGATCTGAGTTTGGGTACCACCGGCTTTGCGTGTGACTTCTGGCAAGCTACATCAGGCCTGACTGGGATAGTTTTGCAATCACATCTTTCCAGGGCTCTCACACCACCTCAGTTCCTCTGCTTTGCCCATGCTGGCAGCTAAATCCCATTTTTGCTTGCAAAAGGCTCAGCCACTAATACAGCACTCGTCATTTCAGTTCCTAGTGGATAAATACTCACTACCACTCTAAGCTGTCACAAGGATTTGTATCTGCCTTCATTACATCCCTTCCAGTCACAGTATAATTAAATCCGATGTTGCTTTAAGTCTCAGTGAGCAAAGGAAAATTCAAGAGATTAATCGGAATATTTTTCAAAAGGAGTTCTAAAAATATTCTAAATAGACCAGAAAACCAGATGAGTGGCATTCTCATTTATTACTGAGCCAAGCTCTGGATACCATAATCAATTGACTTGATAGATAACACAGATCTTCTGCCTCTCCTATTTCATTCTAGAAGCTCTCATTCAGAGCCAGATCAAGATGCAATTCTCTCTATTACTGTCTCTCTCACTCACTAGAGTTTATTTTTGGATGTGTGTTTTCAGCATTCTCTCAAGGGGTGTGCTGTTGTCATGATTTTGAATTAGGTTTTTCCTTTCTCACTATCCCCATCCTGTAATAAGGTTTTTTTGGAGCACACGTGTCTTAAGATACTGTTCAATTCTGTCCTTCCAGAAGCCTATGAGAATTTTGTTGTTGCTTTCAGGGCAGTCATGATGTAACTGCAGACACACAATAGAAATTTCCCATATGGTTCTCAAGGCTTTTTTTACACAAGCCTGGACTGGCTTTCTCGTGATACATAATCTGATGTTTACAAGGCAGTTGTAGCTGTTTAAGCCCTCAGCTGTTTGCTCCTGGCCACTTCAGCCCTGATATAACCGATTACCTTAAAACAGGTTCACCTACGCCATCTTTAAGAGTACCTTCATGAGCTTCCTGGCAAGCTAATGCTCTGGCTATATCCTTGCATGCTTTTGTCGCAGTGGCATAAGGCTACTGACTGGGCAAAACTTACGGCTGATTTACGTCAAGAGCATGAGAACAAAACCAGACATTCATCATTTGCAGCTGGGCCAACTGAGCTGTACAGAGGGGATGTAAATATTCCCACTGGAGCAACCAGAGAGATCTGATCCAGGAAAATTTCAGCGCTTAGATCAGTGTCGCTTTAGCTGCTACCGAGAACATTTATTACAAATATATAACGCAATAAAATAAGGCACTTTCTTTTCGTGGTGTAAATGACCTTGCAAAGGCATGAGGGGATGATGGAAGAGGGCAGTCAGTCTCTGTGCCTCACCTGTGAATTCCTGCTCGATTCCAAAACATTAACTCCTGAGAAACACCAAATGCCACTTGCTGGCAGCCACTTAGGGCAGCAGTTCTTCAGAGCCCAGGCTGCCGGAGCTGGTACCACCTCTCAGCATCCTCTCCACACCTGCTCATACATTCCCCCATTCCACAGAGAGGCCTTGGGTCTGACAAGCACCAGCAGCAGTCAGCTCACAACTGGAGAGGAATTCAAATCTCCTGACGTACCTGATTGTTCACGCGGCTGGAACACAGCCCCGAGGAGAGGTAACTCATTCAGAAATTAAGAAATAAACAAACCAGTGTAAGCTCCAGAGGAACCCAGCCTGCAATAGATTGCCTGAATACACTGCAAGGGGAATGCAAGATGGGTAATGTGCCTGCAAGATGGAAATTACATGGGGAAAGACGTAGGTAGCACTGGAGGAAGGAAAGGATATTAAAAACAGAACATCATGATTCAATGCCAAAATTATTAGGAAAGCAAAGGAAATATGCTTAGAAAGCAGCACAAGCCATATCAGTCACTGGATGCTGTTCCACTGGAGAAGACTGGAGGTGCCAAGGTTGAAAAGCCTGCCAATCATTTTTTTTTTTATTTTATGCTGCACAGACAAGAAGAGCTTGCATGATGCATCAGTTGTATACTCTTCTATTGATCTCTCAGAGTTAGTTTTCTAAACTTACCATCCATTACCTCCCACCAGTCCCGCTGAAATTCCCCTTGAGAGGATGCTGAAGAGAAGCAACTGCCCTGTCTCTCAGGGCCAAGGTCCAAACGGTTTATGAGGGCCAGGGACATATGAGAACTTGGGTTGATCCGTTACTTTTATGGTGGGTTGGCAGCATTTGCAGATATTACTTTCTCCCTACTAGGATGGCTCTTCTGAAGGGCAAAAGAAACATTGAGGAAGCTGTGCTCCAAATCCCACTTAGGTGAGACAAACTGATCATGAGAGAGGGAGAATTCATCTCATGCACCACTCACTCCACTAACTTCATTCCACCTCCATGGAAACCAACTCTGAAAAACTACCTCCTTCCAGAGTACAGATCTGAGCTTGCTTTCTAGCTTGGCCACAGCCTCGACATTAGGTTTTTAAGGACAAATCATTTTGCAAACTGTACCACCCTCTGCTCCTCTTCTCTGTTCAGCCTATACCCAGTCATTTACCAAGGAGTAGGTATGTCCAAGTGGGGGTAACACAAGGAACGAGAATACAGCTTGTGAAACAAATGCAAATCCCCATGTACACCTACTTATCTGCTTTCTCACATTATCCTTGCCAGCAAGCACTATTTATGGCCTGTGTTGGCCTGGCTGGGAAGGGCTAGGTGGGCAGAGGAAGACTCATGGCACAGGCAGCAATATAATCTAAAAGTATGGTTAAGCTAGTGCAAGTTTTGAGCTAGAGAGTCATATTTTTGTGATCCTAAAGTAATTTCTTAACTCTCAGATGTTGGGATAGGACTTAACATGGAGGACAGATTAGTGTTCATCTTTTGGGAGCTTTTTACACTTTTACCAGAACAATTTAAAACTAGCCTTTGCTAGAGAAAATATGGCAGCTCCCACAACTCAACTTTCATTACCAGCTTCTCATCTAGTCTATGGAAAGAGGAAGGCTCTTTTAGAGCACCAGTGACAAAATGGGCTGGTATGAATATCCTCTACATATCCAATAGTTATTTCTCTGTTGCCCCATTCCAAGCAAGAACAACCCCTGAAGTCACTACCAGACAAAACTCATGAAAAGCAGTGGCAGTTTTGCCCCAGGCAAGGGCTAAGAAAGAAAACAAATTGTTTCAGAATTCATCTCCCACATGTCCGGCTATCATTTTCTTTTGCTGTACTCTGCAAAATGTCTCACAAAAGCATTGATGGATCTGACAGTCTTGAATCCATCATCTTAATTCTTACAGAAACTCTGGAAAGATCTTTACAAAAAGTCTCACAAAGCTTCTCCCCCGCCCCTTTCTTGTAAAAGATGCAGATGTTAAGAACACAAAGCATTATTCATTTCCTCCCTTTCTGACATTTCAGGTATAAAAAAGGAAGCCAGGTATGAAGAGGACATGTAGGTTAAGAGCAATCTGTCTATGCTCAATAAGAGATGGAAAAAAAGAGAAGTGAAATTGTACGTTATTAGATGATCTTCAGTTGCCCTCTCAATGGAGAGAGCAGCAGCACGAGGAGACAGGGAGAGTTTAAAAACCTGTAAATGGCTCCAAGGAGAAGCACTCACTGGGAGAGGGAGAAGTGGTGCTGCCTAACAGGTTACGTGCCATGAAATCTCAAAGTTTAGAAGAAAGCTGAAGATTTTTCAGAAAAAGATCTTTAGATAACTACACAAATTGGGTCTGTGTTCTGTTTCTCTGTACATGGGTTAGTTAACATATAGTAAACCCTCCCATGTCAACATGGCACACACACGACAAGAGTCCCAAACACACACTTTAGAGTTAAGGCAAGCACCACCAAGCAAGGAAAAAAGAAAGCAGATGCTAACTGTGCCTTATGTTGCATTGGCCCAGGAACTTGTCATGGGTTCAAGATAAAAGTGCATCCAGAACACAGCCAGAAATAACCTTGTCTGGAGGAACAGCCATGATATAAGCTTCAGGTTTAGGAAAAAAAAGATCTGTTTACCTATTAACAAACAGCTCTACTATTAGCCAATTACTGAGAGGTAGCTCAGAGCAGCAGTGCTTTCTGGCTTGACTATTATAGTTGAATATTTCAGGGCCTGCTAATGGGAGATAAATTCACATACAGGAAATTGGATGCAATTAGAGTCATTTTAGCAATAGTTCAAAATGGAACTGACCTTTGATTTCACATGCAGGGGTCCAACAGAGAGATTATGCTTAATATTAATTTTATTTGTTGTGGAAGAAAGCTTTTGTGTTTGCAAGCACCAGAACAACTTACCTAAGAAAAACATGATGTGAGCTACTAGGGTTTAGAGAACAGTCTAGAATTTAAAATTCCTAAATTCTAGTCTCATCTTTGTCATCAACTCAGTGTGACAGTAATTTTGCCTTGCTATGACTCATTTTACCCATCTTTAAGGCTTGGCTGACTCAACAATCCCTTGTAGCTCCCCAATATACCCTTCTTTTTGACACTTCCCTTATTTGGTGTTGACACCTTCACAGCACTTACAGGCAATTATCAGTTTCCACTGAGAATCCACCTTGCAAAGTCAGCTGAGCAGTCTGGTGGGAAATCAAATCATTCCAATGGGGAAGTTCCTTTTTTAGGATAAATATTAGCAGTCTTTTCCAAGCCTGCTTTCTATAGCTGATGCACAAAGCAGTCCTTAGATAGCATCTGAAAGGCTTGCGCTAGTCTTAAACAGCACTACCATTTCAGGGGTGACTTTAACCAACGCAGCCATAAAAGGAATACCATTGTCTGCAGCCAGTCAGAACTGGATGGACATCAAAACCAACTCTCGTTGTATTTTCAAGCTTATGTATCTTCTTCTCTTTTCCTCTGCTTTTTCGTGCACCCAGCAGTGCTCCCCAGTCATCTGTCTAACCTCGGGGTCTGCAGCTACCAGTCAAAACTCTTGGAAGTCTGGCATCATGGGCTTAATACACAAAGTGCTTATTTTTAACACAGACTGATGGCTTTTCTCCTAGATAATGATGATTGATTCTGTTTTCCATCCTTTGTCAAGGCTCAACACATGCCTAGAATTTTAACTAGTCCTTCTGATACTTCCATGCATCCATCTGTTCCTCTGGATCTCTCTCATTCTCCTGCTTTAAATAATGAACTTTGCTACACTCAGAACAATCTATTAATAAATAACAATCTCGGAGATTGCACAAGCCAATTAATAGTAAAGCAGTATCAGGAACTGAAGGGATAGATGCCACTGAATGGGAGAGGTGTGGGAGGGCGGTGAAGCTGCTAGTCCTTGTACACACAGGATTAGCAGAACTCTCTGCAATAGCTGGGGGGGGAAGTTGTGTAAACAGTGCCATAAACAAACTAATAGTAATTAAGCATGCACACACTTCTGTGCAAATTATGTCTGAGCAACACAAAGAAGGGAGAAGAATTGCATTAATTCTAACATTCTCTAACACACAAAGTGAAGATGTTATTTGCAGCTACAGTTCAGGCACATCAAAGAGAAAGTCCAGCTCACTGAGCACTGGGTATACAATACCATCGAAGAGTTTTTCTCCTTTAACTTGTTGTTTGAATGTAGCACAAGTGACCTGGTAAAAGACATCAAGGATCTCCTAAATCTGCTCAGTCCTTTGTCCTATCGATCCCTGTGTTTCTGCTCCCATTTGCACTGATACAGCAAAACCCAACTGGCATGGCACCATTCAAGGTCCCAGTCAAGGCTTGTTGACTTTCTTTGCCTCCCAGCCCAGTGACACATGAAGCAAACAATGAGAAATAAGAGTAGCAAAAGATGAAGACAACATATGGGATACATACTGTCTCACTTCAGCTAGCTGAATCAATAGACATAACTGAGTTACCTATTGCCAATGAAAAGGGACAGAAGCCCCCACGGAGTGACTGAGCCCATCTGTGGTCTGCAAGTGCTTATCCCTTTGGCAATGCAGGGAGATGAAGCATCACCCATAGACAGCTCTGTCGGATCGAAGGATGGCTCTGCAGGGCTATACCGCTCTCCGTAACTGTCAGAGGTGGACAGTACTGTTTCCTACACCAGTTGGGCATTCAGGAATGGTCTAAACCTTTGACTCAGCTACGTTTTTGCTTCACTTAATCTTAAGCACATGCTTGAACGTTTAGCTGAATGGCCTGCCAATATCTTAGTTTACTGTATTTGCCATCTCAGTTTGTTCCTTTTATTTTGGTCTTCATTCTTCTGTCTCTCCTCCTTTCCCTTTTATTTCTCAGTCTAACTCCTGTGGGTTTTTTTTTCTCATTTCTCCTCCTTTCTGCCCTTCATAATGACTTAATCTGGCAGGCAGTGTGACAAGCGAATGAATCGAACACAGAGTTTTCCTGCACTCCAGATTCATTTGAAGATTTCTCCCAGATGCAACTCTAAAGCCCCAGATTCAATTTCCCTTTGACATAACAACAGAATTAGTCTCGTATTATCATACATAAATTACTTGCAAGCCCTGTACCAGGAAAGAAAGAAAGAGGGGGAAAAAAGAATAGGATTCAAAGGAAGGTGTGACTGTGACAAGCAACAACAGAATAACAATAGGCAACCAGTGGGTGACATCTATCATATCTGACAAACAAGGAGAAAGCCATCTCTATATCAAACGTAAGAATTATTTACCTCTTCTGCTCTCAGCCCTTGAGCCATTAAACCTTATACTGAGGATTTCTGTCTTGCAAAAGACACATGAAGTCTAAATATCTCAGATTGAAAAATATTGTATCTGACTTTTAGTTTAGTGGGGTGTTTTCTTCCTCACAAGACACCATTCACAGAAATAACCCTACTATCCTTTAGCTGGGAGAAAGGGGGTGGGGATGATTAATTTTTTTTTTTTTAAGAAAAAAACCCCAGATAAGTTCCTCCTATTTTCCTGAAGAGGCTGTCAGCTTGGCTTCATTACCACTTCTTGTACTCCACAGCAGGAGAGGCTTAACCCTTTGCATATTGCATTACAATTAAGAAAAACCCCAGATAAGTTCCTCCTATTTTCCTGAAGAGGCTGTCAGCTTGGCTTCATTACCACTTCTTGTACTCCACAGCAGGAGAGGCTTAACCCTTTGCATATTGCATTACAATTTCCCCGTCACCATAATATTCAGGAGCCCTTCTATCACCAGTTTTCCCTTCCCTGCCAACAAAAATAACTTTTGGTCAAAGCAGTCTTAATACACACAAATAAACCGAAGCCTTCATACTAGAGAGGTCTGCCTAGACAAGCTGCAATGAATCAAATACAATATGTTATCCTTGTTCTTTTGTCCATATGAAAGAGACAGGACACGCACCACCCCCACCCCCCAGCACTGCAGCTGGGGAACAGGCTGCCAAGCCAGCAGAGCTAACAAGCTGTCGCAATCTCATTGACAGGGTGGGGAAGTTGCCACATTGTAATAGCCATTGCTCCACTTTACTTGCCCAGCCTGCAAGGTTCAACAGCTCTCTAGCTGCTGAATTAGTGCTGAAGGGACGTAGTCACGCTGTTCCCTCTGTTACTTGCATTTTGTCTAGGCAGCAGGGCAAGGGAGGCGATTGACCAAAAGAGAATCCATCTAGTCCCGTATTCTGCCTTAGGCTGAAATTCCAAAGTCACTACCCACCGCATAAAAAATGCTTTGCTTTTATCTTCTTTAAACTGATCTGTTTTCAATGAGTGCCCCACTAGTTCTAATACTGTAGGAATTGATGAATAACAGCTCACCTTATCAACTATCCTCATGATTTTGTAAACCTCTGTAATAACTCCCCTCAGCTTTCTCCTTGTCACCATATCGCAAGGAAAACAGTGCATCTAGAAAGAGTACAAGGAAGGGCAGCTGGAATGATAACTGGTACATGACTGAAATGGCAGTTTGTTATTGGTGTACAGGTAGACAAAGTTAACCGAAAGGAGATTCAGAGCTCTTCTGCTTTAGTTCAGTACTGGAAAGAGGCATCCAATGGTGAAAGACATTTGGAAAATGAGTCTTTATATGCTTTTTTCCCCAGTTATGATTGCAACTATGTTCCAATGAAGTTCCAGCCTGGAGATTTTAAGAGGCTGGCAGAAAGATACAGCCATCAAGACTAAACAATCTGCGGAGAGGTGGACTAGATAGTTCAAATGCAGGTTGATTTATAGACTTTGGCTTTGAGTCTACTAATTTCAATGCAGCCCAGAGGTTCTACTGTGCAATGGATGCTTGATAACATTTGCTGCATGCTTCTTTTGCGTTGGGCTAGTCCCAAGTGGGCAAGCGCACTCATCTAGAAAGCCTACCCCTGCCACAGATGACAATAGGTGATATGCTAAGGACTAGCAGGTATGGTGTGAGGACAAAACGCCCTCATCCTTTCTATAAGGCTTCTCCTCATCGCAGAACTGGTTTTATGGCTGGGACAAAGCACACCAAAGCATGCCTGGCTCATGGGTAGTCAGGAGACGGCAATCTCTCAGGCTAGCAATAAAATTGACAGCATTCATATAAAAAGAAACATAACGAACCAACAGAACCCTCCTCTGTCGACCCATCCCATCCTTTAACTCTTCTGCCTCCTGCAACAAGAGCAAACGGCAGGGTCTATAGCTCTAAGAGTAGTGACGTAGGCCCTGTGAGACCTTCCTGGCCCTAGCTGGAATGCCACAGCCATTCGGGAGAGTTTCCTTGCCCAAACGGACAGGAGAATTGATGCCGAAAGGCGCATTCATCAGCTCAGCGTTCCCCATAGCAGAGGACAAGGCCCAGCAATGCTCCAAGTGGGAGAGTAGAGTCAGCCATTGACACAGCTCCTTGTCACACAAAGAAATACAGAGCATAAGATACGAGCAGTTATGATCTCCATTTTGTAACGCAAGGGAGGCAGGCAGACACCAACTGCTGCCTGGAAGGTCTGGGTGGCTGGTGACTCTGTCAGAGGACAGGCTGTCAAGCACAAAGCAAATTAAACCTGCCAGTCAGACCCACCTGCCAGAAAGATATTGCTTAAGATGGAGCAGACCAGCTTCTGCATCACATCAGCCCGGCTGGCCAGACACCCCTGGGAAATGCCTGCCTGGCACTGATGGCACAGGAGGGCATTCAGAGCACACACAGTGACACAGCCCTTCTTTCCATCTATTTGACCTGTCCTTTGAAAGGCTGTCTTCTATTCTATCGTGACAAGGAGGAACTGGCCGCTCATTTTTAATAGGCATTATCTGAATTTTCAGGTACATGTATAAAATTATTGAAATACAGTAGGGAAGGAGGGAAGAAACAGGGAGAAAAAAAAATCATTTAATTGCCATCCAAACACAGGTATTCAAGATCAGAAGTGACAGTGTTTCAAAAAACAGTCAAACCCTCTGGAAAAACCTATGGAGTTTGATACAATTCTGTTGACTTCCTTAATAAAAGTCCACGTATTAAGGAATAAACAGATACCTCAGTTGATTACAGTTCTAGTCTTTTTCCCGGTATTCTTAATTTTATTTCATCTGTCTTTTGGGTTCAGAAACCAGGAGCTGCAGCTATCCTTAACTTAACTGAGGAAATCACAAATGCTTAAGACTTTTGCTCTTCCTACCACTAAAGTGCACAATGTTGTTGCAGACTTACACCAGATTCGGGACATAGGCATCAGCCAGATTCTGAAGCTGACATGAGCCTGAGCACTTTGAGAAAATCAGGTAAGATGATCTGGGTAGGCTGCTCTTGATAAAAGCACTTGCAGAAAATTCCAGGTGATTTTTTTTCCTTTGTCATTTGAAAGTCCAGACTAGTTTTGAAGCAAGGTAGTAAATAAGAGAGCGAACAGAAGACGAGCAACAAAGCAAACACGGCAGGTTAAGATAACTCCTTGCTAGAGAACTGCAAGCCAGACAACTCCTAAAGATTGTGCACAACACTTAATACATAGGCACTGTTTTCAGGGTTGACACAACAAACACTTGCAACTTAACACAGTACTGACCACAAAGCACTCAACGTTTGTGATTGATTACAACGCTGTATTTCACCCTGGTTTTTGTTCTGTCCGCCTCACTGCTCTGATGTATGATCAAACATCAGCAGTGTATGTCAGATAGTGCACGTCACTGCTGATTGTCCTTTGAATATCACTGTGCCACGTGAAGGCATACTCAACAGTAGAAGTCTGAATTCTCCTTAACAGCAGTCATCTGAAACTCCAGATCACATCTCACTCCCCCATCTACCAAACTGCTCCTAGTAATAAAACAAGCTGACCTAAACAAAGACAGCTTTGAATTTTCAACAAATCTCAACAACCTTATGTCCTTGATTAGGTGGCTTCTGCCCTTTTTTGGTCTTTCAGCAAGCAGCAAATTGGCAGCTCAGAATTGAATATAGAAGGTGAAACTTAGAAGATGTCAGCAAAAGGCACTTGACTAAGCAATTCACAGCAGAACTGTGAATACCTGTAGGCTGTGCTAGGTCAAAACACGGTACTATGTATTATGTTCCAGCTGTCAGTCTACTTTGAAGCCCTCCGATTAACTTCACTTTCTGGGGATGAGCAACCAACAGGATGCTCACAAACCCCAGAAATCCCAACACTTGAGAATCACTTCTCACAGGTGCTTCTATCTAAGGGGGGAGCACAGTGAAAAAGGCCTGTTTTCCCCTATTGACCCACCCTTTTGTCAGCTGTTTAAATATTGGCTGCTGAATGACACCATACCCCCTTCAAAAAAAAAGATTCAGGGAGCCCCTGAGTTTATAAAACCCTGGGGGGTTGGGGGGGAAGTCCAGACCACAGTCATCCGCAACCCTATTGACCCCTTTTGTCAGCTGTTTAAATATTGGCTGCTGAATTACCCCCTTCAAAAAAAAAGATTCAGGGAGCCCCTGAGTTCTGAGTTCCCTGGGGGGTTGGGGGGGAAGTCCAGACCACAGTCATCCGCAAAGCGATAAGTATTAGCCTCAGGGATGCTGAACTTCAAACCAAAGCCAGGTTTTATTTGCCTGTTGACAGAGCGAATGGGTTTGTTGGTCTTTCTAACCCACCTCTGAGACAGTAAAGGTCTCTTTAATCTAGCAAAGGCATAACAAAAACTAGCGGCTTAAAGCTGAAGCTAAAGAAATCCAGGCTGAAAGTAGAACATGCTTTATTTTTTTCCAGCAGAAAATGTAATAAGCCACTGAGCAGCTGACCTAGGGGATGGAGTGGATTGTGTCCCTCAGTATCTTCAATCAAAACTGCCCATGTCCATCTTAAACAAAAAAAATATGAGTAAAAACAAACCCCAAACACTCTTAACTCAAGGAAAAATTACAAGCTAGATAGGGATTATCCATATACATTTCCTGCCATGGCTATACAGAAGGCTAGAGTACTTGACCCTAATGTCCTTTTTGCTTTTAAAAATATGCAGAAAATTTAACTGATCTTTGGATCACCCACTGTTTTGGCTTAAGACCAGCTTAGGAAAAAAATCAAGGTTAGCAAATTTGAGCTATCAAATAAACAGCATTTGCTGTTAGTCCCATAACACGCACAGCCCAGGGAAGTCTGAGTGGTTATTAAGACTCATGATGTTCCTGGCTGAAATCATGGCATATGCTTGGGCTGATTTCAGGTCTGACTCTTCCCCTACCTCCCAATTCAACGCAACTGGAGTGCACACGGGCTGCCCATCTGGATGTGGTGTCTGCAGCATTTTGATGATTTATTCCCTTGGCACAAAGAAGAGACAGCTGCAGGTCTCCTCCTGGCCTCATCCAGTAAAAAGCTTTTACACCCCAAGCCTACCTCAACACACTGCAAGTGGTGGGGGCATCTCCCTGAGCAACCATGGCCCACCACATCACCCCTGGTGGCTGCTGGGACAGGCAC
The DNA here is from genome assembly GCF_000699145.1 of Aptenodytes forsteri. Classification (NCBI taxonomy): domain Eukaryota; kingdom Metazoa; phylum Chordata; class Aves; order Sphenisciformes; family Spheniscidae; genus Aptenodytes; species Aptenodytes forsteri. The sequence goes on from NW_008796108.1 coordinate 630,914, forward strand.
AGCTAGCTGACAAGGTGCTTTGCTACTGGAGTTGAGCCACATTTGCTCACAGCTGCTTTGACGCCCTGACAGGCAAAATCCAGTCCTCAGCATCTTCCTCTTCAAAAGGAAACTGAGGGACTTAGTTGTATACTCTGCCATGAAAAATGTTTAAACATAAACCAATGAATCAAGAAGCGAGAGACTAATTTTGCCACTGGCTGCATGGCTGCCGAAACATTCTTTGCAAATCTTCTGAAAATACTAATGAGGTAAATTGGCAAAGAAGAAAAGTAATTTCAATGTAAACATGCTTTTTTTTTTTTTTTACTCCTTCCAGAACAGCCCTGATACTAGGCAGTACTCCTTTCACCCAACATCCCTGGGCAAATCCTTTCTTTTCAGTTTTGCCTGGCTTGCAGCCACTGGAACTAACAAGGCTGTGCAGGGAGGGTCATGCAGGCTCTGTGTCCACTCAGTATAGCTCAAGTGGGCTTAAAGAGCAGCAAGATTGATTTAGGTTAGACATTAGGAAGCATTATCTGAGAGATAAGCACTAGAAAAAAATTGTCAAGAGCAGGAATGAAATCCATCAGGGAACCGTTTCCCATACAGCTTAGGCAATCATGAGCAGTTCAGCTAGCACCACTCAGCCTGGAGATCCTTACAAATCCAAACACATGGAAAGCTGCTGGACATTTAGAAGATACTCTGAAGGGAAGAGGCTAGGCTGACTTTGAAATCACCCTTTCCTCGGCACCTGGCACTGCATGAAAACCCCACTCCCGTTTCCTTCCACGAGGTGCCAAAGCCCCTCAAGAAAATTGAAGGAACTTTCCACAGCAAGAGGCTGGGAGATCACTCTCCCTCCTCCTTCCCCTTCCATGAATAACGTCAGCCATTGACCTTTTCAAACACAGTGCTTGCTGTAAAATATTACATTACAGTTATCACCAGCACCAGTGGAGGAAGGGGCTGGGGAGAAGTCTCAAGCCTGCTAGCATGCCAGATAAAGGGCTCTATGGTTGTAACAACCTACAAGGAAATTTTATGACTATATCTTTGGCATTTAAAATTAATATAGTTATTAAGAGAGATATTGTTTTACAGCATAATGGCTTTTTAACAAGGTGAATGCCATGAACCCCTGGTCTCAGAGGAGACAAAGAAAAAAGGAATATGGAGGGTCTCCATGCATTTGCGCCTCTTGAAAGAGATCGTCAGTGACAAAGGAGCTTTAAGGACCAGTTGCACCCCTCAATGACTGGATTTTAATTTATGTCACTTCTGTGCTATTAACCCTCTGACCGTGCACAGAGGTCCACAAAGAGTGGAGAAACAGGACAGATTTAGCCCAAAGATGCTTCCGTCACAGTGTGATGACAGGCTGGTAATGGACTTCTCCAGGGCCAATAAGCTGCATTTTCATCCATGCTTTCAGACATTCTCTTCTGTCCTTGTTTCCTTGGCTATTCAAAAGGTATCTCAGTGCAAAATAGCATTTGCTTGTCTGAAAGGTTACTGCCTAGGGCTCCAAAAAGCATCCCTGGAGCTAGGGCACAGATATGAGGAGCCTGCATTGATTTTAATTCACTGAACTTTATTGCTGCATTTAACAAGATAATTTTTTTTTTTAATAGAATAAACCAATGAATCAAGAAGTGAGAGACTAATTTTGCCACGGGCTGGATGGCTGCTGAAACATTCTTTGCAAAGCCACCAGATTAAATTCTGCTAACCCAGGCATGGTCTATTCACAACAACATCCCTAAAAAATGCCACAGACTCTGTCGCTTCTTCCAGAGGCTGCAGAGGTGCCAATATTTTGAATGGCTAGCCGCAGAAACAGTCTGCATTTTGAAAACATCTCATTCAGGGGGCTGGATTCTCTTCTTGCTTACACCAGTTTAGATCGGGATTAGTTTTGCTACAAAGCAGGATGCTTTCAGACCAGGGTGTAATTACATTCCTTGTTATGTAGAGAGGTTTTGACACCAGAGTATTGTGCAACATTTATTTGGTAGAAGCAGTGCTGCAGGTAGCTAAAACACTGTGCAGCAGGGCATGAAGGTCTATCTCTGGCAAACTACTGAGCTCCCAAACCCTGAAATCTTAGTTCCTAGGTGCATTAGATGCTTTTAACAGCTACAGTGCAATTTGTTGGACTGTGACCATTTAACCAGGCAGTTTGCCTCACACTGTAACAATAACTATATTTGCAACATCACAAATCTTTACCTCATCTGCAATCTAGCCCAGCAAAGGGCATGGATCATCAGCTAAATCATTAATAAAAGTATTGAATAGCTGTAGACCAAAATAATCCATCCCTGGGGAACCTGCTTGAAACAACCTTCTTCATTGATATTGTTCCTTGAACAACTGCATTTTGAGCTCTGTCACCAAGCCACACGCTCATCCATCTAGCATGCGCCCTATTAATTCCACCTCCTGAAAGTTTTTCTTAATCAATGTCAGGTGACACCAAGTCAAATCCTTAGGATATGCTACCAACACTGTTGCACGTATCAGCCAGATCTGTATACCTGTCAAAAAAGACACCAGGTTTGTTTTACGAGACCTACCTCAGAGGACACTCTGCTGACTCTCATTAATTTTATTTTTATCCTCTGATTTGTTCTTGCCAAAATACCAGATCAGCCATTCCTCTATGTAACACAGGTTTGACCTCAGACTGCTGCTTCTCTCACCATCTGGCTTGCCTCTTTTTACCCTTATTTAAATCTTGCAAATCTCAGAAGGATTTGGCAGAATGTTTCAGAGCAAGGACTGCGAAGGGTTTTCACCTCCAGGCTAGGCTAGAAGCTGTATAACCACATAGACATGTGCCATGCTCAACCGTACATACCTCATCTTTCAAAAGGCCTTATTAGCTAATGTAGCTATATGGCTTCTAGACAGCAGAGCTGGCTTGCATCCAGCCAGATCAGAACAAGGGCAGAATGAGCTCATGTCTGTCTGTATCCATCCATGTAGAAGTTCCCATAAAGGGGGAAGATTTTAAATTAATACCTTTGTTCCTAAGTAGGTTTCAGTGCCTCCATTCTGCACATCTCTGGGAGCAAAGTAGAGCCGTACGTACAATACAGCCAGATACCAGGTACGCCTTCAGATGGACAGGAAAATCTTCCTTTTTAGATCATTTAGGTACTCTGACACACAAACCGTGTACAAAAATGTCAGCATCGAGATAGTATAAAGCTGGTGACAAGTTGTCTTTCAAGTATGAGAACCAAACTATTTTGATTCTTTTTGTCCCTGCACTGCATACGCAGAACATTTGTGGAAGCAGCCAAATCTAACCTCACCTTAGCTGTGTAATAGGGGAAGAGGAAGATGCCTTTATTCCAGACTTCTGAAGTCTCACATGTTGCTGGCGTTCTTTCCTAAAATTGAAGGCACTCCCCTAAACCCCACAGAAAAGCAGCCACCCAGACAAAAGCTTGAGAATCTGAAAAGAAACATTATTTCCAGGCTATACCTTGGCAGGAGATAGCTTCCCTTTTGTGAGTGTGATCCATCAGAGCAGGTGAACAAGTGGTTAAGTTTCAGCATAACCCTTCAGAAGAAAGTGGGACTATTCACCTCTCTGAAGTTAAATATGCAGCTGCTAGCACTTCAGGATCCAAGATGTCAATGGTTCTCCGTTTTCTTCATCCTGCCCTATCAGAGCAATGTCTCCTGCAGCCTAAATGCTGCTGAGGCACTGAGGCATGCAAGACTGGCAGCGCTGCACTAGCCCAGAACAGTAAAGCAGCATACCTCTTTGCTTTACAGGCAGCAGGCACTCCAAAAGTCTTTGCAAGGAGAGGGAATAAATAAGCTCTGAGTGACACAGTTTTTAACAACAAAATCATTCTATGGACAGAGTGTGTAATGAGTTCCAGTCAGAGCAAGTTATGGAGAAATAATTTCTTAGTACCTGGAGCTAGCAACCACTTCATGGATGCTTTTTATTTCTAGGTTGTAAATTGATTTTATACATCATTTATCAATGGAGGCCTGGCTATATAGTAGGTATATTTTAATATTTATGCCTCTCCGCCCTCATGCTCAGCAAACAAATGGGAACAATAGGACATGGTTGGTGTTACAAGTCACTGGGATATCTCCCCCTGCTCCTAAGTAAGGGTGATGAAGGTCTGCAAGTGACAGAAAAACAGAGAAATTTGATTATGTGATGCATAAAGAATGACTCCTGTGTTACTGAAGAGGATTAAAGAAGTGCTGAGGGCCTAAGTTTTGTGCTACATTTCCATATATTGCCTTTATAAGCCAAAGGCACCAGCATCCACAGAGGGACACCCCACCCCACCGTGTCCATGAGGCTGCAGATCCGGGTATTTCTCCAGGACTGTGCTGTCCTGAGGCACTGAAGGGATGTGCTTGGGCAACCTGGGCTGTTGCACTGTAATGATTCCTCCAGATCATGCTAAACAAAAGGAGCTGAATGCAGACAGTGGGAAAGGTATATCCCCGGCTTTGGGCAAAGGGCATGGCTTTTGCTCTGTGGGCAAAATTTGGCTATTCTGCAGGTGTGGAAGGATAGGTAGCAAACTATCCTTGCATCTCCTCAAAACGCTGACCTGTCCTTCCTTTAGTGCTCCTCCATCCATAGCTTTCAGTTTCAGTGGTTTACCTGCTAGGAAGCAGCTATTCTAAATGTTTTCCAAAATATTTCATGCCTCTTTATTGTCATCAAAACTGTAAGTAAAACCTCTGACAAGTTTCTTCATTCATGCTTGGTCTATCAGCTGTATTACAGTATACTCAAATAGGACTCCTGCAGAAAAATCTTGTGCTAAACCCCACTGCTCCAGGGATGAAACATTAATATTCAGTGGAGAAACTAGGAAAATACATTTACTCCCTACTCACAGCTAAAGCTGTTCTTCAGGCAGCTACTTAATCTGTGGACACTGTGCTATTTTACTTCCAGAAAGGAGATGAATACTCAGAGCTCACACACTGGTTCTGCTTCAGAAAGCCAGACTTAATTCATGGTCATGTAAGCCAGAACCACATTTGCAGGCTAACAAAACCTGTGCTCTGTCCTTCAGTATGACGATGTACCCCTCTAGAGCTGTAAACTGAGGGAGTTAACACTCCACAGCTTTCAGCTGCAATAATTATCGCCCCATTATTGTTGATTAGATGAGAGATACTTTCTGCTATGTTAAATGCCATATTTGTTTACAGATATGGGTACACTCGGGAAGTATCACAACCTCAGCCAACAATAGCAAAGCAGGAGCAGCTAAAATACACCTCTCTCCTTTCCCACGCACTCAAAGTATCACAGTTAATAACAATACCTTGTTAACATTTTGATGCCTCACTTAGCTGTGTACCTGAAAGTGCCTTTCCAGCGCCCCAGTGGCAGTTTGCCTGGGGAAGATGAAGCAACAGAGGAGTAAGGTGACTTGGCCAAAAACTGTACAGCAGAGCACACCTATTGAATCCTTCTTGCCTCTGCTTTAACCAGAAACCCAAGTGCCCTTTTTCAAGGGCATGCAGGAGATCAGAAGCTGTGCCTTGCAGGCCAAAACATAGAGCTGAAAGTTGTAGTTACATCACTATAGCTTAATGCATTACTGTGTGTCAGTCAAGCATGCACTTAGCTTGCAGCAAATGCAGCCAACGAGGCTTAACATCACACACATTCCTTAAAAGATTAGCCACCAATTTATCTGCCTTTACAACTGGCGATTGTGAAAGTTGTTGGCTCAATATGGGTGGAGCGAAGGCTGGAGAGTGAAGGACAGCAATGGTTAACCAGGCAAGTAAACAACCTCGGTTTGACAGCACATCATAACTTCATTGTCTATTGCCAATAAAGGAAAGCATTAGAGAAAATTCAATTGAGAGGACAAGGCATAATGTAGGTAATGTGATGTGCTCATCACAATCTCAGGCTCCAGGTAATGAGTATCTGACAAATGCTCTGGAGAACAGGAGCACTGAGCACTGCAAGCAGGAGGCAAAAATAAACACACTGAATAGTTCTGCTTAGTAGCGGGATGAAGTCATGAGGATCCTGAGGCTCTGCCTGTTTAGGAGAACAGCCTGAAAGTGCCTCTTGCTCTCTTTTTCTCCATTCTCCCTCTTAGCTTGTTCTCTCCCCCTACTATTTCTCCAGATTTTAGTGAAAACTTCCCAATTTCTATGAATTGGAAGGCCTTTGGATAGCAACGTGGCTTTGCTCAATCTCTTACCTTACGATCTTGATATCCTGTCTCCTGACAGATGCTAACTTAGCAATGCCTAAGTGGGTGGAACCTGTTTATTGCTTTTTACAATGAGATAGATTTGAAGTTATTAGCTAATTAGGTGACATAAATTCAAAAGCATTTGCCTAGAATCATCAGTGGTATTAAAACAGTAAGAGGCCAGATATGACAGATGGAGCTTACTCAAGATTATACAGCTTCAAAATTTTTTTACTTCTGACGGTCCCCTTTGAAGATTTCTGAGGCATGCAATTAAATAACTACTCAGAATTGGAAGTCTCCTTGGCTGGTTACAAAAGTTGATGGTGGAAGTAGAGAACCTGCCCTGCAGCGCAATGACAAGCTATAATTTCTAGGCCATAGGCTATTCCATACACTCCTGTTGCCGCCTCCCAAAGAAAACCAACTGTCAGAGGCACGAGCTCTGAATCCCTTACTTTCCACACAACTCCTACCGCAGAATGTATTAACAAGAATAATCCAGCTGAAAGAAGAGGTACTCAGAGATCCTGTCTGTTCCTTCTCCATTTAGCACTCCCAATAGAGATGCTGCTTTTTCAAGTTACAATATTAACGGAAAGAACAGAAAGGCTAGCATAATTTAATCTATCATGGCAATAGTTAAATATACAAACACATCAGCGCAAAGAGGATTACAAAGGAAAAGCACAGGAGAAGACAATATAAAGTCAGATAATCACGAACATCTACATTCTTCCTTGTATATTCAGCTTGCTGAGGGGCATTTTAGAGGGAAAAAAGAGTGTTTTCAGTCTAAAAAAATGTGCTTTGTCAGGCAGAGAACGACTTCCTGACCCCCCTCACCTTCCTCACAGTGGCTTCCAAGGTCACTCCACAGAGTTATTCAGCATGAGGGCCTCTGAACTTATTTGGCTTGACATGTCAATTTTGTCCTCCCAGGCCACAGGCCAATGTCTTGGAGGAGCCGCAGCCCGTGGCAGCGTTGGGAGACTAACCAGAAAAGCAGCATTGGAGTCACAGCTACGCCCTGAGCAACACCGGCCTGACAAATGTCATTGCAATGTAGCTAGAACACTGCGAAGCCAGAAAGGGGGGCTGAACCACCACAGCCCTATCCCTCCCAGGAGCCCAAACAGTTTATTTAGAAAGACACGTTTAACCAATTCCATTTAAAGAAAAGCTATGGTGTCAGCAGAGGAAGCTGCACTTAAAAACTGATCCTTTTCCTACCATCCCCTTCAGCAACAAGGCTGACGTGTGAATCGAGGTCAAGTTTGTTTTCAAACACAAGGAGAGATCTGATGGGTTTGTTTTGCGCCTGCACCAGTACAGCTGCGTGGCAGGATGCTCTGCGACTGATGTCTCAGCAGGTCAGTCTGTGCACTTGACACTCATGCTTCCTCAGAAAGAGTAAGAGGTGGAGGTACTAGAGGGAAAGCAGGAGGTCTAGGCTTAGTTGCCAGCTCTACCGTGAAGTCCTGCAAGAATCACAGGTAAGTCACTTAACTCCCCTTGGCCCACATGCTACTGTAAGAAAAATCAGCATCGCTCTTGCCTATGCTGCCCCTCAGTCAGGAGGTGTTTGGGCCTGTTTAGATACGGTGCTAGTATGATGGAGAGCTGGTGTCCATGGAGCCTGGGGCACTGGTGGAATGTAAGTAGCCATAGTGATTGAGGCTAGAGCCTGTATAAAGGAAAAAGAGCATCCAAAAGGCTCCACTACTGGCCCTGCCCACCCCACAGCTGTCTCATTCAGAGCCAGAGTCTCAAAACCACATCTCAGTGACTAGTATCAGGGCCAGATATTAAACAAGGCATGACTCAACAAGCAGCAGCAGCTGTCTCTCCTGCAGAGATCCCCATCCCTCCTGCTTTGGTTTATCACAGCACAAACAGAAAGGGACAGGGGAGGTATAAACTTCACAGCCTCCTCTCCGTCTTCTCCCTTCCTTACTATTCCCTCACCATAACCCCAAGCAACACATCTCAGTTCTGGGACCAAATCCCTCCTTCAACACCTCTGGCCAAACACATAGCCTCATATCATTGAAATAACTCTGCAACACAGGGCCCAGCCTAGCACCAAAACCACTGGTGATTAAGATCTAATCTCCCAGCCCCCACCGTTCCTTTTTAATCCCTCAATTCCCACAAAACTCCTATTTATCCCAAACCACAGCTTTAGCCTACAGGCTCTGTAGTTCCCTGGCAGCACCAAAGTCTCTTCTCTTGTGAATAGACCTTTATTTTGAGGCTAAGTCATTGAATCATTCAGTTAACATCGCAATGACAAAGAAGTGTCCTGATACATAAGTATATAGCAGTACTGAATACCCTGAAGAAAGTAGTACAGATAAGTGGCAGATCCCTGCACAGCCTTTTAGCCCCTCAAAGTCTCTCCTCTTGCGAATGGACCTTTATTTTGAGGCTAAATCATTGAATCATTCAGTTAACATCGCAACGACAAAGAAATGTCCTGATACATAAGTATGTAGCAGTACTAAATACCCTGGAGAAAGTAGTATGGATAAATGGCAGATCCCTGCACAGCCTTTTAGCCCCTAACACTTTCTAGTGGCTTGGTTTCTTTTTTGCCACCACTTTTCTAGTCTCACACTGGTGCTTGGAAGGATGCACAAAGCTAAATAGGTCCTGATAACTCCCAGCTTGCAGGGCAGGGGGTCATTCCTCTCCTTGCTCTGCCTGTCTCTTATAATACGCTCGTACATAGAAACAATTTTGCTCCCAGATGGGAAACATAGCCTTGCCTTGAAAGATCAATCCAGCTTCCTACCAATGCATTTGTAATCTGTCACTCCATCCTCTGAATGTGTCAGTCACCAGTAGAAGTGCCACCTGCCTCCTGTTGCTTGGGCACAAGAAGGGTGTGAAATGGAGGAGGTCCCAGCACCCTTCTGCACAGATTAGATCCAAGGTGGTGTTATGAGGGAGAACACCACCACTGGAAAAGGAACAGACTCTTTCTTCCTATAGCACAGCACCTATGTTGCAGGCCTCAGCTTAGTTATCTAATTTTTAACAGAAATAACAACAAATCACATATAATGCTTCCTGTCACTAATTTGCTAGTTTTAACCACCAAGATCCTTCGCAAAGTCTAGAGAACATGAGACTGAAGCAGCTCCAGCTGTTCACCTGACATCAGCATTACACATCCATGCTGTGCACTGTTACACAGACATACCTTGTACAAAGCACTCAAAAAATAGTCCCTGCTCCACCAGTCTAAGCAGGAATTTTATCTACTACCCGATATAAAAGCACTTCTCTCATCCACCAGTGACTTCAGAAACAGTGTGGCTTTTTAGGGGACTTCATTTCCCTTGTGAAATTGTGAGAAGAGAGTTCTGCGCATTAGCCCTTACTGCCTCTGCTTCCCAACCTATTCCCGAGTAAAAAAAGTGATTGGTATTAAAAACACTCGCTTCTACATTTGGTGGCCTTTGTTACCATCCCAGTAGGCTGAGGGGTGGGTGGATACAGAAGCTAAATTAGAAACACTGCCTCCGTAGCAGAAATTGGCCTGCAGGGCAGTGTATTACAGAATCTTAAATACCTTTAAGTTGCTGATTGAAGAATCACCTCTTCCACCACAGGAACACAACCATTTCTGGGGTGAGACCTGGCAACTAGCTAGCAGCAAAGTGACACAGTGATTTAGAGCCATGTCTCCTTTTGACGCGACAGTGAATGTCAGCCAGGAACCTTTAGTAAAGCACTAAAGCTCACAGCATGTGCCTGCGCAGTTGGGGAGAAAGACACTTGCTACTTCTTGATTGCAGGGCAGAACCTCTGTGTCCGTCAGCTACAGGAGGAATCCCTGATAGCCTCATTCAACAAGCCCTCAGGAAAGAAATGAGGTTGAACTTTGTATTCATTGATTATGGTTTCTCCAGACCTTCAGTAACACCAAATGCTCACTTTTCACCCAATCCCTTTATCTCTTTTTTTTTTTTTTTCCTTGAACTGAGCTGCAAGAAATCATTTTTCTCAGCTCATAAACACATTTCCATTTAGGAGAAGAAAGTAAACTTTGCTGCAGAATTGCTTCACCCTTCTTAGCCGTAAGAGCTCCTATTCTTCTGTTTCCACAAATAAGAATTTCCCAAGAGAGGTAGAAGCTGCAGGCAGGGAAAGGGGGGTTAGTGTGCACTGCAGATTCCTCCTCCTCCTCAAAATGCATCCTGGTTTGTCGCCCCATTCAGTGTTAATAAGTCTCAACAACATGCAGTCTGACTGATTGTTTATTGAAAAATCATTACTGAGAAATGGTTGATGTTGGGAATGCATAAGGGGACATGCAGTCTTCTTTTTAAATACCAGATGTGAAGCAGTATTTGTTTTGCAGATGGGGAGCTGCAGCACAAAGGGATTAAGGAACTTCTCTATGGTGAAATCAGGGAAGTTGTGTTAAAGCTTTCCCTCTCTGAACCTGCCTCCTTTCTACTCTCTAGTAGATGTTTCTGATAGCCTAATTGGCGATCAAGACAACACTTTTTGGATCTTGAAGTATTTACATATATTACAATACAGGATTGCCAGGTATATCTTCCCTACAACCACCAGACTGTGGGAATGGAAGACGATGTCTGCCCCTATTCCAAGCTACTTCCATCTATGAAAATCTAAAGCTTTAGATACTTGATTCTTTGTCTTCTCTTGAGAGACAGTGATAAAATGCATTCATTACCTCTACTTCTAGTGGATGGAAAATAAGGGAAAAGTGGTTGTTTATTAGATGTCGAGAAATACCAAACCCTTTTAACTTGTACTCTAAAAAAAGGAAAAAAGGTAAAAAGGTAATTTTCCAGGAAGCTCCTGTCACTATTTGAAAAGAGTAAAAAAGACTGCTTTTATTATCTGCTTTATTTACGATTACTTCATAACGACAGACAAGTACATTAGTTGCTCAGCCACTTCCCTGCTGCTGCCTTTGCAAAGACAAAGGAGCAATCAAATGGAAGCCTGTTTGCTAAAAGCTGAACTCAATAGTCAACCAACAGTAGGTTTCATGTGTCTGACTTGGGGAAAAGGAGGTGTAGTGCAGAGAGTTAATGGAGATTTACGTGATCCTGGACCTTAGGACAGCAGGGTTTATGGAGAGTGGACAACTAAGGAGGGAAAAGGGGAAGTGAGTTTTTACAGGATTTCCTACCTCTTTCTGGGCTATTGTTCATTTTAAAACTGTCACAGGAGAACATCTTGCCAAGATGGGAAGCAGAGATGGGTCTGCAGCACTGTCACCCACAGAAAAAGGGAGCTAAAGCATTAGCCAACACTGCCTGTGCCTTAGTTTAGGCTTGAATTCTCTAGAGCCAAGTAGATTGAGAAGCAGCATGGTTACAGACAGAAGAATTGTTCCCAAATGTGATTGACAGTCTCATTTCTCAACACAGCAGAGGATCAAGGGTCAAGGCCAGTCAAGTACCAGAGACAGCAGGGAGGAAAAAAAAAGAAAAAAGCACTTTAGATTTGGGTCCAGAGCATTATGGTAGGCTTGCTTCAGGATACTTCAGCATTAGGTTAAGAGGTCAGTTCCCAGACGGGAACAAAAACAACTGAAAAATTGCAGCCCTTCCTACAGGAGATCAGCTATGGAGTCAAGAAACTTGGAAGGGTTTTGAGGATCCAAGGGAGCTAGTTTGGATTTAATGTCCCAATCTCTGATATTTGCTCTAATTGAAACTAGTACTTAGCTTCAACGTGAGCAAATGCTGGAGGACAAGACTGGAACAGCAACCCTGCCTCTATCACAGTCCTCCTTCAGTACCCTTTCTTCTTTTTTTATAATTAAAAACAAACAAAAACAACTTATATGTTATACAGTCTGTCTAGCTGGTGCCAGAATAGCCTCCTAACTGATCCTGGAGGTACATTTGTCCAGCCAAGTGTGTAACATTGCATGGGAAGAGCAAAGGATGGGGATAGGAGGGGAGGGGCATGGAAGGGCAAGGTAATATTCCTTCCTGACCTCCTCGAGAAGTCTGAGCCATGGCATTTGGCATGGAGGCTACATCCACTTAAATAAACCCAAAGAGATTTTTTTTTTTGGTGTTTGATATAGATTTTTTTTAATCAACCTGTACACACTCTATGATACAGCACAAAGCTTTCTTGCTACCAGGCACAGACAGTTCTTAATTAAGTGGCTTAACTATGTAGTTATTTATACTGCACACAATGATCTCTGGATCCAGTTCTGTATCACTAAGGTACTGTTGGCTTTCAGTAGCAAGTACTTAAAGAGATTGCAGGTCTTTTATACACAGCTGTTTAAGGTGAATGAACAATACATCCCATGAACATTACAGCAGCCAAGAGGAGAGAAGTGATGTGGCTATTAAAATCTGTTTCTAATAATTCAGAATGGACTCAGAGTTATCCCAAATATGCTGCTATGAGGTAGAGTGTTAATATGCTATTAACCCATCATGAAGCAAGCAAAGTGGGGTGCTACAGCTATGAAGGGAGCTGGGAGCAAAGCAATATGTGTGGGAAAAGGAAGGACAGGAGCATCAGGATCTCTGACACTGGGGCAGGATCCTGTCCAGAAGGTAAGAGCTAAGGTTTGTGTTACCACCTGCTTGCTTTTCCCCTTCAGCAATTTTTGCAAGCATTCTCCAGCAAAGAACTTGTAGCTGTCCTGCACCTTTCCGGCCCCCGCACCTACCTCAGAAGAAAATGCAGGTTTGCGTAGCAGGTATCATATGCTGAGAGGAATGCAACAGGTTGCTGCTGCGTGGGTCACCTGGTTAATGTATCACTTCCCACCACAATCTGCTTGACACTTGTTTACTCAAGCACAGTAAAAGCCAAGCTGTTTGTTCCCTTACACATGTTCCATCTGGCCTGACATAACTTCAGACGTGAGGTTTGGGGAAAGGAGAAAAACATCCTCTAGCACCTTGTGGGAAGGCATAGGGCATAGTGATCTTCCTTTGACTGGAGGAGAGGGAAAGGAATAGTGTAGAGGTGTGTATTTCCATAGGGGTCTCTTCACTGGCAAAAAACCCCCACCAACCTATTTGATGTGTTTTTTAGCAGAGTTTATTACCATGAGCTATCTTGGTATAGCTCTTGGTATCAATTCTCCAGTGCAGTTAACTAGGAAGGTTAAGGGGCTTTGGGCCGACTCCAGAATAAACTTAATCTATTGTGTTATTCATGAAGTAACTATCCTGACTTTCCCCTAAGAAACAGCTACACTGCTGACTCAGGTAGATTTGGAACACCTAAGAGCAGGGTATTATTTGCACCCTCCAGGACAAAGATGTGGTCTTTGCATCTGTATTCATACAGAGTCCAGCACAGCCCGGAACTGGTAAGGAATGAAACTTTGGGTACCCATCCTCTCTAAGGTAAACCAGGACTAGATGATCTCTGCTTCTCATTTTGACCTGAATAAGAGTCCTTCCTCTGTTTTGGCTTTGTATTGTTCTCACATTGCTCTCTTATTATGGTGTCCGAGTGCAGTGCCTGGCAGAGTGGCATCCCTGACCTCTGGTAGGCCAGTGCTGCTAGAATACAAATGCACAGAAACTGTGGCAGGGCCACGGTTTCCCCGTCCGCTATGCCATTACCCACAATGTGACGGCTGCCACAGCAGGAGCTTTTTCAGAGAGATGATGTATTGAAGAAAGGTTGCACAGGGAGGGATGCAATATTACCTGCCAGGTGTTACATCATTTCTCTGGTCTGTGACAATTGTATATTGTGGTGTTCAGTACCCGAGACCATAGTGGCTGTTACAGATGAAAGAATATACAGCTACCAAGCTGAGAAATTATGTCAGTAAAGAGTTGCAAACAGAAACAAGGCAACAAGGCAGCAGCCCTTTTGAGTAGGAGTGCCTAGAAGTTTCTACAAAAGTAAAAGCACTTCTGTGCTAAGCACTATACGTATCTGTAGACAGAAAGAGCCCCCGCACGCAGAGCCTGCTGCCTAAAGGTAGGAGGAGACAAGCACAGAGTAGGTGAAAGGACTTATTTTGGGGAAATGAGTTTAAGAGCAATGAGGCACCATTCCCTGCCTTAAACATGGCCCAGCAGCCCATGCCCACACTTGCCAACACCCGGCAGCAGGCTACATAGATGCACAAGCATCACACCACACAGCAGCAGATTCTCTGCTGCGTGTCCACCACTGGTCTTCCCCGAGGCATCTTGCCAGATAATGCTGCCAAAATACCCAAGGCAAATCCACTTAGGCTCCCTGAGAGCCCTCCTCAGAGGCCCTGAGTCAGAGCTCCCAGCCAAGCAACACGCTCCAGACACACAACCAGCAGCAGCACCGAGGCACACGTACTCCCCATCCCATCCTGCTGCCAGCACACAGGTCTCTCTGCTGCACAGTCCTGCCCCTCATCTGATAGAACACAGACTGGCTTAGAGTCGAGAAGGCAAGTCCAGGGCAGGGGGAATAAAGGCCAACCACCAAGCCTGGAAGCACCAACTATGCTGCCTTGATCAGAAAAGCTCTGATAAAGGGTTTAGGGAGAAAGGAAGAGAAAAATGCCCCACAAAGCACTGCAGCCCCATCTGTCTCTGACATGAGCAGGTACATTGGGCACTGAGGAATTTGCTGTTAGATATTTTTCCTCTGCTGATTGATAGCATTTCCAGAGTGTTATTAACTGCACTGGACTTTAACACTTTGGGGTGATCTATGGAGCAGTAGCAGCTTTAAAGTATTTGGCACTCCAGCCATGGATTATAGAAAAGAGTAAAAATTGAAGCAGTTGCTCAGAGCATCACCATCTGTCAAGGTACATATGTGTGCACACAGGGGGTGTGTGTGAGCACGGGCATGTAATACAAGGGAGCAGCTGAGGAAGGGCAGCTGGCTGGTGCAATGCATCACTTCTCTTAAAAATGAAGACACTTCAATTTGTTTCCAGAAGCCCCAGCTGCTCACAGGACTGAGAAATTGGGTAACCACACTCAAAACCAAGAGAGGAGGGAAGAGAGACAGGTGATGGAAGGAGAAGCAGACATTTTCAGAATAGAAATGTCAAAGGAGGAGCCTGCTCAGGACACTGTCTTGGAGACTGAGGACAGATGAGAACCTTGGTTTGAAGGCAGGCAATCCTCATTTCCCTCTACATATGAAAGCCACATTGCAGCATATGGCTAATCCTCTCTTTTTTTGGAAGTTAAGTGACTGTGGAGCTTGAACCATCTTATCCAGCATTTCCAAAGGTAGAGGAAGGCACAGGGTGGCTTCCACACCCAGTAACTAGGCATTTCATTTGCAGTGAGCTGGTATGTGGAGAGCACGATGACTGGCTGGAGAAGACACTTGCAGAATGATGTTGAAATATTTCCCAAGCAGCGCCTGACCTGCCACTTAGCTCTGTTCTGAAAATATACAGAGTTGTGACCTGTAATCACAACAGTAATTTTGGAGATGAATTAATCTTATTTTAAGCAGTTCTTACTTCTGGACTGTGGTCTACAATAGAGTCACGTTTTCAAGATTGTTCCTTTATGCCATAGTAAATTTAGGGTGCAGCAAAAGACAGTCAGCCCCATGCCTATTTCGGTATTGGTACTGCTTGACTAGTTGCAAAAGGCCTGGATCCACACACCACCAGATTCCCTCCCTTTCTTTCCCCCAGCTGAAACAATTTGCCAAATTTAGCACTAACATATCAATCATTTCAGTCAACCTGAAACTGGCTTCCATAATATTTATTTGTCAAATATTCATCCACTAAGAAACACTGCCTTGTTCCAGTTTCAGGGGCTTAATTAAATCACAGCATGAATTGGAAAAAGCCATTCTTCTAGCAAGACTGAGCTGACCTCCTCAACTCACTTATTCACTGATAACCATCACATGGAAGCACTCAACACCCCTGAGGGAAAAGATGCTGCACATCCCATTGATCCCAAGCTTTTTCCTGACTTCTCAAGCAGCTCTTATTTTTGTTGTACGACTGCATTCACAGATCAGAAATTACTTGACCAGCTACAAAAATCCTCTCTCTCACCCACCTCTCCCAAGGAGCCAAAGCTGTAAGAAATCACAAGCATGGGCTCAATCTTGAGAGGAGACATGGGCAAGCCACAAAGCAACGCAACAAGAGCCCAAAGTGGTGTTATGAAAGGCGACAGCTATTGCTGTTGGACAGCATTTGAAAATGTGAGTAATCATCAAGGTGTCATTTGTACTCTCTGATCAAAGCAGGAAAGCAACGGACAGCAAAACATCAGCTTCTGCAGGGGAAATATGCAGAGGTGCCCAAGAACCCACAGCACTGACTGTTAGGCCTCCAAAGCATTCCCCAGCTGTCAAGAGAAATTTAACTGTTTATGGCCTCCTGTTCCTGTGAGCCATTAAAAACAAACAACAGATGCTTCCTTCTTCTCAGTATCTAGCAGGACTGGGTTTGTTCATTCTTAATTCTGTTTGGCATTTATATCACAGGGGTACAAAATCCTTATCCCAGACCTTGTGTTAGATGCTTAACACTCCTAGAACAAACATGTGCTTGCTAACCCGATGCACTTACAGCCTCACAGCGGTTAACTATGGCATGATGCAATTCATCTAGAAATCTCAACACATCCAAAAGGAATCAATGCAGAAGGAAATTTATCATCCCTGTCCAGCTTGGGGAAGCGAGACACAGCAAAAGCCAGGCAAGGTTCCCACTCCCACATGTCTGCCTCCCAAGTTCCCTGGGTCCTGCTGTCCCCATGAGACCACAGGCAGCTAATAGCACAGTGCTGTCTTTCCACACTTCCATCAACACTCAAAGTCATGCATTCTCATGGCATGGAACAACAGATCCCCAAAACCCCGTGATGGTGCAATCAAAGGGTTGAGAGTGTAAGGATGAAGGTAGAAGTGCACTGAGGAGATTAGGCCAGATTTTTGACAGTTGCAATTAATACATGGGGAGAGGCACAGAAAGCCAATAGCTCATTAAAGTGTTTTCTGAGCCGAGGTCCACCTCCCATTGGGATGTGGCCACCTGATATCCATAGGCTGCTTTGGAAATGTCATCCTCAGCCACTGTGAAATGAAAAGGCCAAAGGAGAATTTTAGAAGCCTAAGGCTCAACATGAGCAAAGGGAGTTGTTGCTGCCTGTGCTTGCAGAGGATTTTGCCCTAAGAGGAGCAGTATAATCTGTCCCATAGGAGCAATGAGTCTCTTGCAGGGTTCTCCTGTCCGCTCACCCATTCATTCCTCCTCCTTCAGAGGAAAATAGGAGGATTTCTGTGTTCTGCCCAGACACATATGCCCTGTTCCCCTCTGCTCTGCTCAGTCAGAAGCATGAAATATTTAATCAGGGGATTAGCTGAGGCTGTCCCTAGGAAAGGAAACACTTGCCACACAAGAGCGATGAAGAAATTGGATGAATAATGTGGCAGGGCAAAAAAATGCCAGGTGCTGCCCAGTTGAAAGAATATGGCTCCCCTGCACAAAAGCTTATTAGTCTGTCTCTGCCTAGCTGGGATCCATTCTTGCAGCAGAGCCCCAGAGCCTAATTCCCCCTACCCATAACACTCCAGTTATATCCCTGCCCGAGCCTCCTGAACAGCCCAAAAGAGGACAGCCCTTAAGAGTATCTCCCAGTTTTCTTGCCAAGCCAGTGAAGGCAGGCAAAGGACTTTGGAGTCGAGCTTCTGCTGGTGTGAATGTCCATGCAGGGACAGGGGAAGGACCAGGGCCATCTCTGCATTTTTATTCATGCAACAGTGCTGCCTGTGGGACAGCGCAGCATCCTGCTGTGCATGGGCACACACCAGCCATGCCACAGGCAGATATAGGTCAGAGCATACATCACCCTGAAGTCACACCTGGGATGCCCACAAGGCTGAGGATCCAGAAAGAAAGTTGGCATTCATGCCACAAGCTGAACACTAAGCTGAACTGCAGGATACCACCTTTTTACCACAGTCAGCTAAAGGTTTTTAGATCCAGCTGTTCCCAGTTAATTCTAGTTATCACACTGATGTGGGGTGGGAGAAGAAAGATTCTGTTTACTGGATGGCTACAAGTGCAGCCAAGGATGGCTCAGCAACACATCTCCCTCCTTTAAAATCATGCTGCTCTGTCTGACACACAGGCATCCCTCCAATGTAACAAACATCCCTTTGGAAGGAGACAAAAAAAATAGCTCTTCAGTAAAACTCCCTCTCTTTGGTTCCCTCCCTCCCACACAGTTAAGTCGTCCCTTTGGAAGAAGGAGACAAAAAAAATAGCTCTTCAGTAAAACTCCCTCTCTTTGGTTCCCTCCCTCCCACACAGTGAAGTCAATCTTTGTCGAAGTGTTCCTGCACTATCATCTCCTCTCCTTGACCTATGGCCATGCCGGGGGAGTTTCTCCACTACTTTCTTCTGAGTTCGTTAAAAAAGTCTTGGGAATATTCATCATTCTGACATACCCCTTAGCTAGAGCGTCTGTATAAAGTCACCATGCATCTTCCTTGCTCTGAGCTACCGCCTTCTGCAGACTGGGGGGTCTGGACATATACCACTTTAGGGAAAGAGTGGGGCCCACTCTTAATTTATTATTTGAGAAGGAGGAGAGAGAGGAGATATGATCTCCCCCCCATCCCCTTGGGATGGGTACATAGAGAGCTCCAGGGATTAGACAAGAGGCTGGCTTCTGCTTTCAACTGATAAGTCTGTTCAGATCTCAGCCCAGATAGAAGCAGATTAATGTCTCCATTTCTTTCTCCTGTCTTTTAAAGTGCACTCTATTACCTGTCCAGCTACACCACCACATTTATTACCTCTCTTCTGCTTCACCTAATCCTTTGTCACCTGTTCTTTCCCACCTCTTTGGAGATAAGGAGCTGTAAAATGGCTTTTTTACCCAAATGGGAGGCTATTAGGGGATTAAGCACAGCAGATAAAGAGGCCTTCACACTGCTCAGCAGATTTACCTGTGGAAATGGAAATATTTGGAAACATATGGATGTTAAAAAAACCTTATGCAAAGCATTTTCCTTACATTGGGAGAGGTATCTTCATTGTGCCATTTTGGCATCTGCGTGCCCTTTCCACTAAGTGTGAAACTCGGAGCACACTGAAAAAAACTGCTCAGCAATGAGCAGACTCCTTGCTTCTCAGAGAAGAAAGTGCCACCAACTGAGCAGAGTAACATCCTCCATTCTGACCAGGGATTGAGGGTGTAGGCTGGTTCACCTGGGCATGAGGCAAAGGGATGCACTTTCTAAAACAGCATCAGGGTTTTCATAGTCTTTTCACTGGGGCACTGGATCACAGGTAACCAGCTCCACCCTCTGGAGTCCCCTTAGGCCAAGGGAACCACACATCCATCACCTCAGTGCCACAGGATGCCCAACTGAAGACAAATTCACACTCCCAGCCCAAGGCAGCCAACATCATGACATACCCATGCAGCCAGTTCAACATAAGATGCACATGGAATTAGCATCAGCCCAATTTTTAACCAGAATACATACACTACAGCGCAAAGATTGAATTACTTTTGTTCAACTGTCAGCTTTTATCTAAACTACAGCACATTTTCTGCACATAACCCAACCTTCGGGTGTAGCCAGAGAGGGCAGCTGATCAGGAATCGCAAAGCCCTCTGACAACCCCACTAATAAAAAAAGTCTTCTCCATTGCATGTAGCAATCACGAGCAAGAGCAGATGGGTCCCCACAGCACCTGCCTGCCTCCTCTGCTCAGTACTCTTGACTTTTCATTTCCATCCTCCATGTCTTATCTCTCCCTCCCTCCCCTGCCCTCTCCCTGCCATCAGCACTAGCTGTTCTACAGCACACAGATTCCTGAGGCCAGTACCAGAGCCTGTTAAATTTGGTGTGCATAGATAATATTTGTTGTTACAGCATCTGCATGGGATGTACTAACCACCATTTTGGCGAGAAAGTCCCAAAAGACATGCTGCACCTTTTCTCCCAATGCAAGGGACAGTCCCATTCAGAAGTTCCTGAAACTGAAGCCATTAAAAACTTCCTGGATTTTGCTGAACCTCAGCACTTATAGTTTTGCCTGTCCTAGACCACCTACTCCATACTTCATTCTTTACATTACATTATTCCAAGAGCTTATAGTTGAGATCAGGTTCAATAAGCCAGGTGAAACACAGCCTAGGACAAGTCATTCCTCTGTCCTAGAGAGTGCAGAAAGCTGAGCAGATGAGGCAACCCTAGGAGAGAAGGGGAAACAGGGGCAAAGAAAATGACTTACCTGATCAGCAGAAGATCTCTGTCCAGTGGAGAGTTATCTGCTAGGGTAATACTCTTCAGTTTCTCATACTGTGGTTAGAGTCTAACATCAACACCTAAACGTTCTTTCTGTACACCAGGGATCCTGGCATCCAATAACAAGCAGTAAAATGTCTCCCCATGCAAGGCCTCAGCAAGAAAGAGGATGAGTTCTTCCGTACTTATTCAACTGCTACACCCTGAAGTGCTGGCCAATAACTGGGATGCAAAACCTTACAAACGCAAAACCTATTTACAGACATAAGTAGTATTTTTATTATCCAGAACTCAGCAGAGGGGTCACAGCAGGATCAGGCATGGATCATACTGTTGGGCCACAAAAGAAAAATCCACCTATGAGACAGGCACAGGAGAACAGAGGCATAGCAGAAACTGAAAGTCTAGTTAGATACTGTACCAAAAAGCAAGGAAAAAAAAAAGAAGCTAAACTACTTCCCAACACTGAGCAACGTGGTTCCTCACATTACAGAGGATGGAACAGAAAAGAAATTGTGGAGAAAGCTGCCCAGTGAAAGAAGAAAATGTTTTCTCCCCCTTTCTCTAAGCCTTTACAGCGTTCTGCAAGTTGACTTTATCTATTGCAAATCCTCCTTTCTGTTGTCAGCACTTGGAAAGTTAAAGTCCTTAATTCTCCTACACACACTATAGGCTAGGTTGCATAATATCTGTTTTATCCTCCCTATAATGAATCCCATCTCTTTCTCCCTGGGCTGCCATAGCTATTGATTCCAGCCTAACACCTTGGCTTGTTTCCTGGCAGCTCAGACATTTCCCCCTCATCTGGCCAGGCAGGTTTTTTTAATCTGTGATTTTCTTTCTTGTTACTTCTGCATTCGCTTAGTTTTGCCACATACTGAAATGACATTGGGGGTTTGTATCAGCCTGGCAGTGCTCCTTCACCAGCCTCTCCCTGACAGGGTTCCTTTGCAGGAATCTTCTCCGGGATGCCAGAGTAGGTCCCTGGCAACAGCCAGCAATAGGATAATGCTAGAGAAGAGGGTAGAGGACATTCTTTTCCTCTTTATGCTCTTTGCTCTGTAGAGCACAGAGGATGTCTTCGCTCTGCAGACCTACCACAGCTGCAGATTCCCTTGGGCACCGCTCCTTGCTTGCGGTTTGTAACTGGTATCATGCTGAGGTTCAGCTATGCTGCACAGCTCAGGCTCACTCTGTTAACCGGTACAAGGGCATATTTGTACAAGACTGAACTGTAGGCTTCCAGCTCACAGCAGGAGAGTGCCTGCAGGATTTAGGTGTTTCAGGAGCAGAGCTGAAGGGCATTGGCACCATAAGGGCTGTATCTATAATGTGTGTGCAGTGCAGGCTGGGAAAGGCTTATGGACCAGCATGGTAGAGTTCAACTTTCCCACTGTTAGAGCTGTACCTTGCACAGGGTGATGCGCTGCAAGCCACCAGCCCTCAGGGAGAGCACATTCATTGCCAGCTGAATGCAGCAAGTCACAGACTGAGAAGGCAGCATCCTCTATTTGAAGGAGCAGTACTTTCCCCAGGTACAGTTTAACTTCATTGTACTGCACCAAGCAGGATTAAACATAGTGGGGCCACCTACAACTCACTTCATTATCTAACTAATGCCTGAAAGGCAAGGACACCCCACTTAAACGCTGAGAGCCCCAAGTGGCAAAGTGATGCTGCAGGCCATCTGCAGCTCTGCAGGTCCTTAGAAACATCCTGACAAGGTTCTTGCCTGTGGCATCTGCATTAGTGACAGGACACTGAGGGAAGAAAGCTGCACGCTACCGCTCCCAGGCTCCGTGAGATGGAGGTGCTAGGAGGTAGAGAGGGGTCAGGCAGGGGAAGAAGGAGCTGTGGGGGGAAGTGCTGAAATGAAAGGCTTTCTGTAGCTGTCTGTGGCTGTGTAACAGCCTGAGTGCATCTTAGAAGTTCCCCGGCTATGCCTGACCCCAGAGGATAAGTTGTGTTGACATCTGCAGGGCCTGCCTCTAGCTCACACCATAACAGCTCACGCTTTTAGCTCTGGAGGTCACAGCTCCTCTTCCAGCAACTGGAAGTTTAGGTAAAGTTAGCCTGAGGAAAATGGCAGGAACAACAGGCCCTACCATTAAACTCAGCATGGTGCTGATCATGACCAGGAAACCAGACTGACTACTGCCCCGATTACCCCATGTGCTTGTGCAGGATTTCAGTGGATAAATAGCAGCCATTGGAAGAAATGCTAGGTCAGTGATTATCTTTAAATCCAGGCCCATGGATCTTGCGCAGACACATACCCACTCTGAGCTCTCTGCATTATGTCTAGTCCCCTCCCCTGCACGGTTCTTTTGTGAACTATCTCAATCTCATGACAGATCCCTGTTTTGGAGATAAAAACCTCTCTTCAGCAGCCCTAGACTAAACAATAGACTATCAGCCTTTCCGGATTCTGAAAATCTCCTCCAGTGAACTTTTATCTGAATCTCCTCTCCCAGCATCTCAAAACAGCAGCTGCCTTTTCATTGCCTCATTTGTTTGTTTACCTTTCAGAGGTTTAGCTGCAGAAGAGCTGAGCCCAATTCTGATCTCAGTCACATGGTAACGACTTGGTGGCCTGATGCATCCACTCAGATGCAGAACTGAAGCTGGCAATAAGTTTCAGACATTGCCCTTGGGAGCACTAAGTTTACAGCTGAAGGAGGGAACAAACAGCAGCCATAAACATCACCCTGATGGCTAAAGGGAAACAGCAGGATGGGAGCATTTCTTTGCAGGTGGTAAAGCCTCTCAGTGGAGATCCCATCAGAAGCTGGCATTTACTCCATGCTTTTTTCCCCACCAGCAGCTGTGGCCCCAATGCCTGAGCTCCCATGCACTGAGCCCTGACTGGCATCAGGTCACTGGAGGTGGGACTGGTGCTCTTAAAATCCCCTTTTGCATCAGCTGCTTTTTCAGCACCCAGCCAGGTATCCAAGCAGGTTCATGCCCCCTCCAGTGCCAAGGAGCTCCCTCCTGATCCTTTTTCCTGATTCAGAGCATGTCCCCCGCACACAAAAATAAAAGTGAGTCTTACGATGCAGGCATTGAGCCCAGAGAGCTTACTCCCTGCACCGCTATACACTGCAAATGATCTCCAGCAAAATCACTTCCATCCCATTCAGCTGCATGTTTTACATGATCATCTATTTGCAGTCAGAGGCACAGTCACACAGCAGAGAGCCCCCCTCACCAATTCTCAGGAGACAGCCCTCACCTCAGAGACCTTGAGGGTTGGCTGAGGACAGCTGGTAGAGCTGGCCAGCTCCCTCACTCTGCCCTACCACCGGCTCACCTTGCAGCTATTTATAGATATGGTATTTAAAGTTTTAACTCTAATAATACATCACTTATTTCTGTGCTGCAAGCAGATACACACTTAATCCTGTCAGCTTCTACCTTGTCCTCAAAACAGAGTGGCAAACGCGGCCAGTGACAAATGCTGCTCTGACTCAGTGGGGCTGGTGGTGCAGGGAGACAATTTGCTCCCACTTCAGAGGGGCCAGCATGTTGCCCCGTGATCAGTGAATCTGTGCAAAAAGCTGAGAATTGACAAGGGAGATGAGTGCCTCATGCTTCAGTTCCTACAGCCATTTGTGCAGTCATTTTACAGCACCCCTTCCCCCCCCCTTTTTTTTTTTAAATTGCAATATAAAGCTTAGGAGGTCAGCTCTTTTTTTGCAAGAATAAATTAGACTCATTATCTGTTAAAATATCTGACTTAGAAAACGTGAATTTGCTGAGGAAAAATAAAAACATTGAGATCCAAGAAATATTAACAAGTCTAGAAACTAGAGAAAGAGAATGTGGGAGTGTTAATTAAAGATAACAGCCTCCAACACAGGAAGTGGGGACATTCCAATGCTACTCAGAGGGGAACAATGCTCATGGCTTGGATTTTCCTGAGGTAATAAAGGAGGAGGAGGATAAGCCCAATTCTTCTCCTACACTTGTGAGAATGAGATCCAAGAAATATTAACAAGTCTAGAAACTAGAGAAAGAGAATGTGGGAGTGTTAATTAAAGATAACAGCCTCCAACACAGGAAGTGGGGACATTCCAATGCTACTCAGAGGGGAACAACGCTCATGGCTTGGATTTTCCTGAGGTTGTAAAATTGGAGGAGGATTTGCCCAATTCTTCTCCTACACTTGTGAGTGTGTGTGCATGTGTGGTGCTGCTGATTTGCCAAAGTTGCTATGGGGCAGTTTCATGCACCAGGGCACAAGAGGACTTTGAAGGGAGACATGCTAATATTTCATAGAATAGTTTGGGTTGGAAGGGACCTCTAAAGGTCATCTAGTCCAACCCCCCTGCCATGGGCAGGGACATCTTCAACTAGATCAGGTTGCTCAGAGCCCTGTCCAACCTGACCTGGAATGTTTCCAGGGATGGGGCATCCACCACCTCTCTGGGCAACCTGTTCCGGTGTTTCACCACCCTCAGCATAAAACATGTCTTCCTTAGATCTAGTCTAAGTCTCCCCTCTTTTAGTTTAAAACCATTACCCCTTGGTCCTGTCACAACAGGCCCACAAAAAGGTCTGTCCCCATCTTTCTTATAAGCCCCCTTTAAGTATTGGAAGGCTGCAATAAGGTGTCCCCAGAGCCTTCTCCTCTCCAGGCTGAACAACCCCAACTCTCTCAGCCTTTCCTCATAGGAGATGTGTTCCATTTCCCAATCATTTTCATGGCCCTCCTCTGGACCCGCTCCAACAGGTCCGTGTCTGTCTTATGCTGAGGGCTCCAGAGCTGGACACAGTACTGCAGGTGGGGTCTCACCAGAGCAGAGGGACAGAATCATCTCCCTCAACCTGCTGGCCACGCTGCTTTGAATGCAGCCCAGGATAAGGTTGGCCTTCTGGGCTGTGAGTGCACATTGCCGGCTCATGTCCAGCTTTTCATCCACCAGTACCCCCAAGTCCTTCTCGGCAGGGCTGCTCTCAATCCCTTCATCCCCGTGCACTCGATCCCACTGTCTGTCATTGATGAAGCTATTAAGCAGTGCTTGTCCCAATATGGACCCCTGCGGGACACCACTTGTCACCGATCTCCATCTGGACAATGAGCCATTCACCACTACCCTCTGGATGCGACCATCTAACCAATTCCTCATCCACTGGACAGTCCACCCATCAAATCTTCAAATTTGGGCCTCAATAAGACAGAATGCATAACTATGCCATATTATTCTAGACTGACCTATATCAGGCCTGCTTTACTTCCCTGAGGCATTTCATATGCCTAGAGCAGCAGACTGATGTCTTAGTCTCCCCTCACCAGTAGGGAAACAGGCAGATCAACTAGAACTGAGTAGGGAGGAAACAGACAATTCCTTTCCCAAACCAGATAGAAACTTCAGGCCCAGAGAGAATGTTCCATATTCTCCTAGCCCAAATTAATCCAGACATCCACCAGGATGCTGCTGAAACCCTCTGCTGTTGTCACTGAGTGCTGCCTCCAGCAACTTTCTCCCAAGAGCTGCAGAGCTGGAGATGGGCTCTTTTCCCTACCTGCCTCCCATGCCCCCTCCCTCCCATCAGCAGTAAATCTGAGTAGACTGCAGCATTAAACAGAAAAATGTTACCTTAAAACCTCCTATGATTAAAGACAGGCCATGTAATTCCATAGCTGTTTAAAGTGAAATCCATAAAGGTTAAGTTTAATATCAGGGAGATGAGATTTCACCTCACTGGAGTTGTCAGTCAAACCTGGGCCAGGGAAGCTCTTACAAGAAATCTTTGGTGGTCTTTCCCTTGCCAGGACCCAGGGCATGCTCCACAGCCTGGCTTACACCTAGACAAGAACCCACAGTTGATGGAAAACTGCTGGCAGAGGACCCCAGTAAGGAGGCACAGAAAAAATGTTCTTTACTCAGGGATAGAAGATCAATGCATCTGCTCATTTCAGGTTGTTAGCTTGCACTGCCTTTGCTGACTGCTGTATTTAAACAGTGCTTTATGTTTTATAATAGTAGCTCTCCACTTGTTCATCCACCTCACCCTGTGGCTCCCATATCCCCTCCATCCCAAAGCCCTCCAACATCTGTCCACCCTGACCCAGTCCATTCTCTTGGAAATCACTCTGCACACAGCTATTCAGAAAGTCTGAATACACTTGCCTTTGAATTCTGAATTGCTGCAGCTTTGCTACTGCTGCATCACTAACGCAATGTGAATCTGTTCAAGTCAATAAAAAAAAATTCCCCAACAGGAGACATTGCTGTATCTGAAATTGTGCGCCAATGAGAAAGAACAAAAAGAAAAAGCAGTGCTTGGCCCCCAAAGACAACAGTACCAGCATGAGCTGGCTGAAGCTGCTGCTGCCAGCTCTGGCTGTTAGAATCCATAAGGGGAGGGAGGGAAATAAGTGGATCAGGCAGAGGGTGCAATGGAGGCCAGCTTCATGCTGGAGTCCTAAATGATCTGACACTTCACTAACACAGAACTTTGGGCAGCTGCTGTTTGAGGAGAAACCAGCAGCTTCCATTAAAATTCCTTTTCAAGCTTCTGCCAGCCTCTAACTCCAGACAAGCTGCTCCTTGGTAAAGTCTTTGAAGGATAAGTTTGTCTTGGGATTATTTCCAGGCAGCTGAAAGAGCCCTTGAAACACCCTGTCCTCAGCACTGTGGGGGTGTAGGACAGGAGAGCAGCTTTTTGAAAACATGAGCTTCCTGCTTAGGAATCTGACAGAGGAAACCTTTACTTTCCCTTGAGATAAGAAAGGACAGGTTGAGGGAAGTCATCTGTCATCAGGTGCTAAGGAATAACATTCATTTTCTCTACTAACAGAAATGACCATAGGGCTAAAGCACTGCATAGGGACACTGGAGATCTGTGCTCTATCACAAATTCCCTCTGTCACTATGACAGGTCACTTCATTGTTCTGCAAAAACAAGCAGAATAACCCTTATTTTTTCCACTGTTTGCCCACCTCATTGAGATTTCTCAGCACAGAAAATGTCTATCTCTGCCAATGTGCAGATGGCACCTGAAATTAAGAGGCTGTTGGTATGAAAGGGAGCAGTACCTTCAGACCCCTAGGAGTACAGTTGCTCATCAACTGAGGGTCTTGAGCTGCTGTACAGTGCTCAGCCCAGCACCCTGTGCCCCAGATAGGAGCAAAGTGTTGCCATACCCCTCTGAGACATGAGTAAATTGAACATGGGGCTGCCTGCAAAGTGGGAGGCAACAGTAGACTAGCTCAGCCCTTACCCTCTACAGGATAAAACGTAAGCCTGCTGTCTTTATGCCACGGCCCTCAGATGCTGCTGGTGACCATTCCCAACATGTAGATTAGAACCAGACCCATCCCTGAGGATGCAGAGAGCTTTCTTCCCTGATCCTGTTTGCATCTGGGGTGCTATTATTGGAAACTACAGGCTAAGACTGCAGTTAACCTGACTTCAGTAGTAAGCCAGCTCAACTGTCAGGCCTCACCCTCTATGGGATAAAATCCTGCTACCCCTTGGCAGAGACTCCCTCAGAGCTTCACTGGCAAGTTATTTTCCCAAAAGCTAATATTTCAAAGAAGATCAGAGCTGACTAATGCATTTGTAGTTAGTTTGGAACAAGCAGTGAAAGCCACAAGTGTCCATGAGATACTGGGAAGCATTCAAGTCCTGACATTTTCAGGCTGGTTTAGACATGAGCCCCATTTACTCTAGTATACTCTCTCTGCCCAAAGCTAGTACCAGCTGCTCTGCTAGAAGGCTCAGAAAGCCTTGCAGCAGGCTATACAAAATAGCCTTTCCCCAGGGAAGTTTTCTTCCTGAAGCTGCCTGATGCCCTGAAGCACGGAGAACACTACTACAGGAAGAAGCCAAAGGTAGACAAAAGGTTGCCCAGGGGAAGCAGCAGCTACCTGCCAACTGACAAGCTATGACTTGAACTGTAAACCAGTCTACAAGGGAATCTAAAGACATTTTAAAGTGCATTTTCCTACCATAAAGCAAGATGCTTTCCTCCTTGGGAACCAAAGGGGGTCTCCTGGGCTGAATTTCATTTCCTCTGTAATGAAAATTAATAGTAATGGTAAAGACTGAGGCAAGGAGGAACTATAGCTTTCTCCCACTCCACAGCTATGTGCCTGCCACTCTACTGCAAACCTGCTCCACTAAAAAACAGGCAGTCACCACATTTTAATTATGTCAGTAATATATTTGCAGCCAATATCCCCCCTTGGAGTCAGCACAATAACCATTTAAACACAAGATCACAATTCCCTAAGGTTACTTATTTCCACAACGTGTTCTCTTCCAGATAGACAACTTTTCTCCCCCACATCCTGCTCCTCTCTACTATTACCCCTCTCCTGTAACAGGCAGGCAAAGATTTCTGGCAAAAGCCAAAAAAACCACGGGGGAAATGCAGCTTTTCCATAAAGGTAATCAAAAGATACCTCTCCAGGAGAAGCCAGGACTTCAGTGAAAGTCTTTGGGTTCAGTTTCAAAAGGGTGCACAGTTGTATCAGTCCTAGCATTTTTTCTGGATTAGGACACAAGTTTAGAAGTGAAAGAGGAGAAAGAGAAAGGGGATTGATAGTCAAAGCATGCAAACATCAGATATATGAAAGGATCTTTGTAACAGACATGTCAGGTAAGGGCAGCAATGAAGGCTCCTGTCACCCAACACTAAGGAGTCCTTATAAGAACGAACATAATTTTCATTGCTTAGGGCCTAAAAGTTTATTAATAAGATCATGCAATTAATAGCAGTGATATGAAGAGGATCAAACAGTGGAGCTAAAACATGGGGAAAAGGAAAATGTAGTTTCCAATGAGCAACAGTGAAATAGGTGAAGCCAAATGGTGATTTGGAGAAAGTGGATCAAATTTTAAAGTTTTCACCCCAAAAGGCCTGGAGCAGCAGGAAACACTGTGACCTGCAGTCCAAAACCGTTGTGGAGGAAGCATGGAGTATAGCGTCCCAAGTCAGCTTCCTGCTTATGAGAAGTGTAGTCCCCCCAGCTTCTCATCCACCCTGCTTAGCGTCCATGCTGGTAATTCCCTACTTGCAGAAGGAGCAGTACCAGGCACAGCCTTGCCTTTCTGGGGCTTCTTGTTTGCCAGCTGCTGCTATGAGTCTATTGTTTTGAAAGAGGCTTTGAATCCACACTTAACCAATGCCCCAAGTCCTGCAGCATGCCAGGCTCACTGTGCAAGCAGTGGATGTCCACATCTGGCTGCAGAACGAGCCCTGGCAGTGCAGGAGACCTGACAGCAAAGCAAACAGCCACCACCTGTTTTGTCCCTCCCCAACCTCAATTACCTTGCATTCAATAAATCTACCTCTGCATATGTTCCGTACTTTTGATTCCTGCAGAATCTCCACAAATGCTAGGATTTCTGGGATGTCTCCAGGAGCAGGGAAAAACCCAAAATTTATATACGTTTATATAAAGACAGAAATTGACAGAGTCCCCAGGAGATCACAGACTTCTCCTTTCCAAGATGCATGACTTTCCTTTCCAAGGCTCACAGCATCAGGGGAGTCTCCTGCCCGGCCTCCATGGGGCTGGGGGGAATGCTGGGTACCGCCACGGCCCTGGCTGGAGCAGGAAAGGATGCACTCTGCCCTGCAGGAGGCTGTGCACAGTTCCAGCTGGCGCTGCCATTTCCTCCTGCCAAGGCAGTTGCAGGGGGGGGGGGGGGGGGGGGGGGGGCCACCCACCTTAGTTTCTGATAGGCCTCCTCCACAGGGTAACATTGTCAGAAGCAGACTCTGAAGACAGAGGAACTTGAGGGCCAATTCTTACTCAGTCTTTATTTAATTTAATATTCATGAGCAATCCCAGCAGGGGTGCTAAAAGTCTTCCACTCCTAAATCGAAATGCTGTATAAAAGCCTATTTAAGTTATTTGGTGGAAATAAAGTGACCTTCAGAACTGTAGTTTCTATGTGCCATACCACATTCTAGAAATTTCCCAGGAATAATTCCCCCAGACCCACAAGACTCGTGGCTCTTCTTTGCACAGCCTGTAATCAGGAAATACAACTGGGACAAAGTGTCCAGTGCAGTACAGCATCACATGAAACATCCTCTTCAAGTAGTATCAGGGCTTGGATTAGCATTCAACATTTGTTGTCTGGGAAAGAGGTAGAATCCAGGTGGAACTGGGGCTACAGATCAGCATTAACTGAAGAACAAGAGTTCAGGTGAACTAAGGACCTGAACCCCTAGAACTTGAATGAAGGAGGAACTTTCTACACAGGACCATTTTATAGCCAAGGCCTGCAACACACAAGTAGATCAGCTTAGCTGAGAAGACTACTCTTTCTAGAATTATGCATGGTCTGATTCATCTTGAGGTATAACACAGACATCAAATTTGCAGATTTCTGAAGAAATTCTTTGGTGCAGGCATAGATTTCGACCAGTTCTCAGTCAGAAAATTCTGCGGTGCTGCTGATTTTCTTTTCAAGACCTGTTAGAGGCTAGACCTAGACATTCAGACTGTACCAGTTCCTGCTAGAGGAGTGCTGATTTTTCAAGTGGAAGACTCTGGTATTGAGCTTGCAGTTGCATTGAAGCTAGACACCAATGCCAGCCCTGAGATTTAGAGCACGACATAGCCTCTAATATTCAAAGGCTGTTCAAGAGCTGCTTGGATTTTCTTGTCAAGGAGAAGAGAGGGCATCTGCTGAAGAAGCCTGATATACAACTGTGTACCTGGCTGGCTCTCCTCAAAGTATCAGATGCTGCGTGCTGGTTGCAAGAGAGAGGGAATGGTCATATTTATCTGGAATGCTGAGTCACAGACAGGTGCTTCTGGAGTGAGTCACATTTCTAGCAAAGGGCAAGCTGACCTAACCGATAGTGACTTTCACATCCCAGATCATCTCATCTTGCTGGAAATGACAGCAGAAGGAAATCTGCAAGTCTACACACTAAAAGCAAATCTTAGGACAGCAGGGGCTGGATCTGCTCATTTGGCAGTGTAATAACCCATTCTGTATATGATTCTAGGGAACAAGGTCAATTAAGCACTTGGGAAACAATTCTGCAATTTCACTGAAGATAGTATAATCTGTTTTATTGTTTCCAGCCAAAGAACCTCTTCTGCTGAAGGGAATTCAGTGCTGCTGGTAGAGGCCGGATTGAAAATGGCTATACCTCCAAACACAGAGAAGGGTTGTCACCTCTGTTTGGCGAATACGCATGCCTCCAGTCTTTTAACAAAGATAATTGCCAATCTCTTCTCCAGAGCCACGCTCTGCTGAAATAGGGAGAGTATTGCACAGCAAGAGTCAGTCTAGGAGAATCCTACTCATATCTAGCCGCTGTTGGAAAGATGCTGATGGGCTAGGGTGATTTCAGTCTGGCAAAATGCACCAGCTCTTTCTTTGCAGGGAACGGATACCAGATGCACCGAATGAACACTCCATTTAGAGTCAATACAGATCATAAAGAACTTCGGGAAGTGCTAGTGGAAGGTGGACAGCCGGTACAGGCTGACTCACAGCAAGTCTGTTTCCAATATCCATATCCCCATGATGGTGCATGTACAGCATGGCCCATGCCACTTTTGTCATATAAAGAGTTATCACATTTGGAACACCTCTAAGCACTAGGATTTGAAAAGTAACAGGGCTGAATCTGAGCCTCCCTTGATTGTTTCCTCTCCCCCCCCCCCCCCGTTCTTGTCTGTTTTTCTGTTAGCCCTGCAGTATGGCAATACCTCTTCTAACCTGGCCTGGCCTGTCTCAAAGGCTTCCAATAAAATACCTATTTCGATTTCCTTCTTTTGCAAAGCTCCTGCCTATTGCTGCTTGCAGCAATTTCCCCTCCTTCCTTGAGAAAAAATGCTGAATTAATTGTATCTTCAAGCACAGCTTTTTTCCTTTTTCCCAACTGCTACAGCTATACTGGTGCTCACTGTGATCCTGTCAGTCCTAGGATATGATGCAGGAAGGTCAGTCCAGCTTATAGCCACAATGAGAAAAGAGCAGTGCTACCAAGATGAACTCCCAGCTCAGCAGGTGCTGCTCAGCTCTTTGAATGAAGACTGGCCCACATGGTGGACTAAACAGAGAAAGGCTTGCTACTAGAAAGATGCTGTTTTTATAGATAGTAAGTAAAAAAAGACTCCCTTGCAGAATCCAAGATCCTCCTGCATTTCTATTAAAGATCCAAAGGTAATTTGTCAAGAGATTAACTTTGATGCTATAAGCCAGCTCCTAGAATGGGTAATTGCATTCTGTCCCCAGTTACACTTCACTTCCCTGCTCTGAAGGTTGCCTGCCTCCCTTTCATTACACAAGTCTAACACACTTGAATAGGTGTATTCTGGATGCCAGAATGCATTACCGTGCTTTATCCAACACAAGAGAAATTAAGGCACAAAAAGATGTAATAGTTTATGCAGATCCTAGAGTCAGACCTAGGGCATCCTACATTCCTAAGGCAGCTGTGGGTTTTGGGTGAGAGGGAGCAAACTAGGTCACAGAGAGCCTGCAAAACAGTTGTGCTTCCTATCACCTCTTCCTAGCTTCTAAGGGCTTTTCAGGCTGGGCATGTATTCTCCTTGAACTGCAGCCAGCGTCCCATCGAAACTGCACATAGCCATTTTGCTTCATGGGAAAACACTCCATCTTCTTTTCACCTTTCTCTGTGTTTCAGGCCATTAATTCCTAACCACAGCTGGTCACTTCCCTTTCAGTAACTCTTCCCTGCCCCATGGGACCTCCTCAGTGCTGCTGGCTCTTCCCACTGTCCCTTCTGCAGCCAGGACCAGGTTCCCACTCGGCCACCCGGCTCTCTATACCTATGGGGCTGCTGCCTCTCAGCCAGGCCCCGCCAGCACCGGGCATTATAAGAGTTAAGCTAATCAATACCAGAGGAACAGATTAAGGGGACTGGTTTGCAGCCATCAATCAGCACCATTTACACCAGAACTCTCAGGCTGCAAATAGAGAGATGTGAAACAATCCTGTCTGAAGGTTTTTAGCACTCTTTACAAATTGCTGTGGTGAATAACTTGTTGCCTGTATTTATCCCTTTTCAAATTGTCTCTTAGCTACAGTCATCCATCTTCATTCCTCTCCACTTGCTCCAGACACACTCAGCTGCTACCTCATTATTTTACATTTGTACCCTGCCACTTGGCTGTGCCTTGCTCAGATACATAGAGCAATCTCAGGAGGACAGATTCATCCCTGGGGCAATGCCACTGGCTTCCATATGAATCCAGCATGGCCTTTCAAACATTTCCCCACATCTCTCCGATTGAGACAGCACGTTTGCAAGAGATCAAAGCACTGGCACCAGGACACCTGGGTCCCAGCCAGGACAGTGCTACTAACAGCCTTGGAAAGCAAAGCACCTGCTCTGTAAAAATGCTGTTTTACAGGGCATGTGGTGGGGCTTCACTGCAACACTTTTACAATGATGGGCTCAAAGATGTTTGAGTCAGGTCAGATCTTAGCAAGCCTGAGTTTGCCCTTGCACAAGGGAGCCAGCTCAGTGTGTCACAGCAGTGACAATTCTTGTGCTTGAAGCCCAGATCTCCTTCACTTTTTGACTGCCAGCAGTATAAGGCACATGACAGTTATTCTAACAATCCTTCTTTGAGACAGGAGTGGCATACACAGTCCATTTTAGAAGGAAGTTGCAAATCAGATGTCACTGAGAAACAGACACTGCACTTAGACAGGCTTCAACACTACTGTGCTCCAACGCACTCTAGAAAAGCACCAGACATGCAGCTAGTAAACGTCTACCCTTCTTCAGCAGACTGGCTAATACCAACTCAGATGTTGCTTCTATTCCAGTTTTCTCACTGCTCCCTATTAGAGGAATGCCATCTTCTTCCATCCTTGAAGCCCTTCCACACAGCTGCAGGCACACACCTTCACCTGCTCCTTCAGAGCAGTCACTGTCACATCCCATCATGCCTCCAGCTGTCCTGCTCATTTTAAAAACCTCATCTTCAAAATTAAATATATTGGTTTTCCCATGCTTCAGGTTTTCTCTCTCCTTCATTTGCCAGTCTCATGACTGAATGCCCTAAATGTATTCACTAGCCAACATCTCAAAACCACCCTAATTTGTACTCTGTACTGCCTTGGGTTTTTTTGCCTCTGAAAAGTGTTCAGGGCATAGTATTTATATGAAAGATGCCATACAAAATAAACTTGTATTGTGCTATAAATCTCAGCCAAAGTACAACTAAGATAGGTACAAAATTATAGGCTACAAGTAGGTGGTTTGAGAGTGCCTGCTTATGTAGGAGGGAAGAATGATTCCCTAACAACCATCACCGGGGAAAGCTGTAGCTTGTATTATTCAAGTGGTCAGGCTATAGAGGGCTCGTCTCTTCAAATCCGTAAGTCAAAAGGTCAGGTTTTGTTAAAAGAACATTGACAAGATCAAACCCCCAAAGCCCTGGAGACTCTGTATATCTGTCTCCAGAGAGGACCCTGCCACTTAAGACAAAACAGCAGAGAAATGCCTTGGTCAAGGGCAGCATGAGAGTCAGTGGCAGGAGTGGGACAGACCCGGAGACTCTGAAATTTCTGTGCTGTGCCATTCAGAGAGAGAAAAACAGGGAGAATTTGAAGCAGGTCCTGTTTAGGCGTAAATGGGAGGAAGGCAACCACACAGAAGCAGAACAGTGTTTTGCAAGGGGGACAGCTTTAGGGGGGAGGAGTTATCCTTCTCAAAGGCAAGAGGAGAAGGGAACACTGAAACAACCTTAAGGGCTTTGTTGTGCATTTCCCAGCAGAGGGATGTGTCGAGGCTCCATCTCGCAGCCTCCAGAGCCAGCCAGTCGGTCTCCCCTGCAGCACCTCCCATGAGGCCACACCTCACCTCAAGCCCCCCCCTCAGCTTACTGAATAATCACAGGTACTCAGCCTTCCTCACTACTTTCCTCTTTGGCTTTATGGAGAAGCAGAATCCGGTCAGATATCATCATTGCGGGGAGCATTCCTCAGTTTCACCTCAAACTTATTCTCATTTTTTCTCGCTAAGACAATCTCGACTTCCCAAATACAGTGACAAGGCGTTGAGAATGCCTGAGCCCGGTGCGGCTCTGTGATCTCTGTGCTGCCACCGGGCCCAATTTATTCAGCATCAATGCTACCAGCCTGCTAACAGACAGCCCTAAGAGCTCTCCTCTCCAAACCAGGGCCTGCCTCTTTCATTATGTAACATCTCTCCACCTAGAATATTCCCCAGGCTGAAAAGCTGTTCGTATAATAGATGAATGCTCTGGCTGGACACTTATTTTTATTATGTTTAATTCACTCCATCCATTGCTAATTTCCCTTTGCTGTGTGCCTGTCAGGAATCCATGTCTCAGCAATTCACTGAGCAGAGCAGCCTAAGCATATATCAGGCTTCATAAATAGCACCCCAGTGGCTCGAGCTTGCTGACAGAGCTGCCAAGCAATACTGATCTACTGTGATCTGCCTCTAGAGGCACAGTCCTCTGGGGTCAGGCAGGGTAACCGACTTCCAGCTATACTTCCCTGTTTGCTCCCCACTACCTCCCCCCGCAAGTCTTTCTCCCCCATGCCCTTTCCAGCATTATCGCTATTACATAGCGGCCACAACAGACCCCCGGCAAAAATCTGAAAACCCTATTTGTGCTAAGTGCTGGGGAAGGATTTGCTCCGAGAGCCTCCGAAAATAGATGGCAATAGGGGAGGGTAAAAAGCAGTCGTGACCTGCTGTTTCACAAAAGGGGAGAGAGGCACAGAAGGATGAAAGGACTTGCCCATTGGCACTCGGGGAGTTTGCAGCGAGTCAATTGCCAGCCGATTCCCAGGCTCAGGCTTTATGCACACAACCACCCTTCTTGCCAGCAGGGGAAGCAGGAGCATCAGCATCATACACGCCTTCAGGGGCAGGCTGGCAGCCCCACACCAAACAATCCCACGGAGGTTACACAGAAGGTCACGGTAAGAAATTCCCAACAGGAGCCAGAGATAGGCACAGCTCATCTGCCATCCTGATGCCTAGGACCGTCACTGCAATGATTGCTGTTCACCTCAAAGCTAGTTTAAAGTCTGAATTCACCCAAACAGAAACTAAAATAGGTCATCATATGGAAGCAAAGAGCACTAGAATTTGAGCTCTGTGCAAAGTAATTTTTTTAATACGCTAGCATCTAAAAACCGTTCTTTTCATGCCTATGGAAAATATATCATTGTTTGTCATGAAAATAATCCTCTCCCCCTCATGTTTCGACCCCTGTATATGTAATCATATCATTTGGGGTTGAGCAAAATGCTTATCTTTCTGCTGAAGACTATTAGTCCAATGTGGCATGAGCTCATGAATAGTTCCAGTCAAACACAAATTGTATTTTCCAGCAGAGGAAAATATTCAGCCTCCCCCACTCCTTAAATCAGTTCTAATTATGAGTGTAGAACAACCAGAGATGCCCTCAGAGATGGCAAAATGAGCATTACTCTCAATACAGAAAGAGAACAGGCAGAAATAAAGCAAAAACCTTCCTGAATAGGGAGCCAAAGGAGATGTTGTCTGGGGTTGATTTGGCTTCATAACATCAAGGGAAAGTTATTTATGCCCTTTTCTGAGGGTCATACATATAAAACAATGGCTGCTCTTCCCAGCCACATCCTTCCTATTTCCTCCAGTCTGTGACAGAGGAAAAAAGAAAGTCCAATTAAAGGGGAAAAAACCAACAAGGACATCAAAACATGGAAGTGATTAAAATTTACAGCCATTAGATAAACAGTCACTATGTGCTGCTGATTTATTTTGTCTTTCCCAAATCAATTTCCAAATGATCATAAACATGAACTCGCATCTGGTGTTAATAGTTTCATAGATCCACATCAGACATTTGGAAAAGTCTGCAAAGTCTGTTATCCCAATGCATTCACAACAACAAAGCACACTCACCAATAAAGTTGAATACTGAACCATCAGAGAACGCAAAAATCTAACCAGGTAGGTAGATTTTCCCCCCGTTGACATATAACAAAG
Organism: Aptenodytes forsteri; assembly: GCF_000699145.1. NCBI lineage: Eukaryota > Metazoa > Chordata > Aves > Sphenisciformes > Spheniscidae > Aptenodytes > Aptenodytes forsteri. The sequence continues at coordinate 668,330 of NW_008796108.1, forward strand.
CTTACAATTAAAATTCAGTATTTTCTTTCCTTTTAAACTAGCCATGAATGAGCTTTTAAGACCCCTGAGCCTTTTTGCATTTATTAGAACCCTTAGCTGGGTGGATGTAAAGCCTGACTTTCAAAATCTTCTGCTTTCAGAGAGCAGAAGACAGGTTGGGTTGTCCCCAGCTTTATTAATTATTTATTGTTGCCATCCATACTGAAGAAGTAGATTCAGGCCCCAGCTGGGATCAGTCACTCTGTGCTCAGCAAAGCTGAGCACACATACAACAAACTAGACTGCTCCTCGGGGTGTGGGCCATGCCCCAGCAGTGAGGGGAAAGGAGGCACAGAGCCTGAGGACAGCACGAGACACCCCTGGATCTCACAGGTCAGCGGTAGCAGAGGTAAGAGCATGGGAGTACCCTAGATTTACCAGCCTTCTGTAAAATCTGTATTTCTGGACAGGGAGACTGCTGCTCTGCTGGGCTCAAGCCAGACACAAGCCATATAACATCCATGAAGTGTTACTAGACATAAAATACAGACCCATCTCCCCCAAACCTTGGCACAGTGGCTGACAAGAGGCAGCTGGAAGACAGAGGAAGAGAAATACTGCACATGTGGCTATCCCTTCTTTAGGTATGTTTTGGGGGAAGATAGGGAGCAAACAGCAGAAGCGGTAGAGTCTTGGACCTGCTCCACCACCAGGCTACAAGGGAATACCCGGCACAGGTTTGGAGAGTCACATTTCGTTTCTCTGTACAGGGTGGAGCTGGAGCGTAACTGAACCGCAACACTTCCCCTGCCTTTACTAAGTAAATCTCTTCCTTGCTGTAAACATTGGACATGCCAGGTACACAGGATGGCACACTGGAAGGTAAAGGTTTTCTGACAGAAAATATAACTTCTGCAGAATCTCACTAGAAAAAACTATTTCAGGACAACCAGCAATCTTCTACCTCCAAGGAAAGGAATTATTGAATTGTATTTTTAAAACTAGAAGAAATATTTTGGACTACATATAAGAGGAAATACAGTACGCTGGTGGTTGCACAGGGAGAAAAAAGTTACTTCCTTGTTCTTTAGCAGCTTAAAAACTGGCAATTAGCAAATCAGTATGCAAACGTGATCAAACTTGACAGGCAGAGCTACACAGTTATACAGTAATACTACCAGTGGAAAAATACAAGAAGCAAGAACAATAATATTTACAGAAAGCAGAAACAGCAGGTAAATATTTTTATACAGTAAAAACTGTATACATCTTAAGTGTTTTCAGTATTACTCTCAATGTAATTATTTGCATTGAGCAGTATGTAATGGCTCTTAGAAAGAGGTATTGTGCAAACAATAAATATGCTACCTGCCACAGAAAGGTTAAATATGGAACTTGTAAGACAACAGACTGTCAGACAGAAGTGTGTTGAGTCAATGAGATAGTACCGCTCAGTGCACATAGAGGCAGTTTTAGCTTGCCCTTTAGCAAAAGTTTGTATATATCAACACTTTATGATATTATGGTCACTTCCCAAAGCACTAAATCAAGGTTTGGGTGTTATCCTCAGCACATTGCTAACACAAAGAGCTCATCTCCAGCCAAATGGCATAAGCAGACAGATGGGCAGAGCAGGAAGATTCTGCAGAAAAGCAAATCAAGAAGAAACAGTTTGGTGCTCACTTACAGACTGCAAAGCTTGTGGTTTGGTTTATTGTCTTTTTAAATTGTTGGCCTTAGAAGTAAGAAAGGGAGAGGAAAGAAGGGAACTAGCAAAGTCTCCTGGCTGGCAAGCAGAGTTTGGTGCATAACTTGCCCAATGTGGGCCTAAAAAAAACAAAAAAGGGATGCAGCAATAGAAAGTATCTTGTGGTCAACACAAGCAGGTCAGCAAAAGCCCAGCTTAAGGCCATGGAAATCCAACAGACCCTCCAAAATGTGGCTCTGGAAACGTTTAGCTTAAATCCAGCTTACTTGGAGGTGCTCCCTGAAAGTCACGCTGACACCTTGGACTTACTGGGCACTTACCACAGGGCTGCACTCTTCCATACTGGCACTGCGTTTTGCCACTTTTCTGTGTGGCTTCAGTCAAGCAATGCAGGAAGCTGTACAGGGAGCAGAGCTGATGCGATCACATCACAGAGTTGTCTTAAACAGTTAACACAACACCTCATGAACATAGGGATGCCCCAAGACAACAGGTTTACTGCCCTATGACATTTTGGGGCAAGACAAATTGTGCCCTGTCATCACCTAAGCAGTCTTGAAAAGGTCTCGCTCTGCTCTTGAGAGAAAAAGCTGCTAAAACAGGGTCATTTGATCAGTTGCCTTAATATTTTCACTGAGCTCTTACAAAAATTCAGTCCTAGGGAAGAATGAAGCTAGAATAGGCAGTGAAATATTCCCTTAGTAACTATTATAACAGCAGAAAAGCATTGCCTGAGTAACAGGATCGTTGAATCCACATTCAGATAGCATAACAGGCTCATCTTGAGAAAATACTCCTTTCCTTTAGGTAGTTTTTGTTGTTTCTTTTTAGAGTAGGAGAAAATTTGATTGAAAGCAAGCCTTGATACTAAATATTTTGATTTCCTCTATTTGCTGCTGAAGTAGAAGAGGATTTAGTTCAGCACTTTTACAAGGCCATGACCAGACACAATTGGTATTGTATGTTTCTATAGGCAATGTGTCACAAAAGCTTTGCTGCCGATTCAGTAATGTTATCTGTGAGCGCACTAAAAAAGCGTGAGCATGCATGCGCACACAGAAGCACCTAAAAACAGTAGAGCAAAGCAATACTCTGGGAGTAGCAATACAAGTCAGAGTCAATCTCCTTTCACCTTATGCCTCATTAGAAGAGAGTTTCTTCTGTGCTTGAACTAGGATTTGATACTAGCTTTCAATTACCTAGTGCACATTTTAAACATTTCCCCAATTACCTTTGCCACCTCTCCCCCATTACAGTCCCACAATCGATATGTGGGCTATATTCCTTTCCCAAACTCCAGTGGAATATAAAAGGCAATCTAGGTAATAACACCAGCCTACCTATAATCCTAGGGAGAGGGGACATGTTTTCTTACCCTCTAATATAATGTCAGCCCCTTCCCAAGCTGAGCTTTCTTTGGTTACTGGATTTCACTTCGCCTCACTAACGATTATCTCCTCTAGCAATAAATAGAAAGACTCCGGCTTGATTCCACAAGGATATTTATTACCCAGGGTGCACTTTGATCCTGTTTAGTCTAATTGAGCCTGGCACACAGCTCCAGGTTGCTAATGTATTTCCACCATAAACTATATTTGCAGACAGATGGAAGTTACATGATTGCCTCCTTTCGCTGCTATTAGTGAAGCAGTCAGCTCCTTACTTTTACTTACAATTTAATTACGAGGCATATGGAAATGTCGAGAGCACTGAAGCCAAGGCCCTTGCACAGATTTCAGTGCTCATTCTTTCACCTTCAAGCTACCCCTCTCTCCTTCTCAAAGACTCAAATAACTCCTAAAACAGAGCCTCTTCAACAGCATTCAGAAACAAAGATATCCCTTTGCGAGCCATGCTGGGGTGGGCTGCTGCCTTGGGGAAGCTGCTCTTAGTTTGTGTGAGTTCAGCATGGTGGAAGCAGCAGCTAGCAAAACATCTCCTGCATTTCCACTACCACAGGGCAAGGAACAGAGGCTTTTCTGGTGACAGCTGATCCCCATCCCAGGAAGATCACTAGCACTGCCTTGCTAAGACCAGCAGCTCAGACAGACATGCCCCAGCTGTCATTAGACTAGTTAGCTCAGGCAATGATCTTAACATAGCTGGAGGTACTTAGACCTCATCAGCTAATCACCTGAGCATTTATTCAACAACAGCATTCTGAAATGTCAGAGACCTAGTAAAAATTGAGATGCTTCAACTCCTGCCTGTTTTTAAATATCAAGATGCCATTAGCTGTGCTCATTGCCCTCTAGGAAGTAAATGGAGGGAACAATGGCAATTCCTGGGCTCTTTGCATCTTTCATCTCCCTCCTCTCCAGATGCCCATGGGGAGAAAGACACTGCTCTCCAGGCCTCCACTCTGCAAAGCAGGCAGGCACAGGCTTCAAGGTACACTGGACCAGGAAGGGCTGGGTAAGGGATGCCTTCTAGCCATTATATTTCTCAATGTGCTTTTTATCCCAAAGCAAGCTGCACATTAGCTACAGCCAAGATACAAAGAGCTTCTGGCTGTTTTAGGTGCTCCTGGTACACTGAAAAGGTGAGTCTCAAAGACCTTTCCTGGTAGTGACAGCATCTTCCAGTGATCTTACAGAAAAGACCCAGAAGAGAATGACACAGCCCCAGTCTGAGGGCTCAGGGTACAGCTCTGACAGACAGCAGTAGCCCTTGCTAAAGGGAGTCCATTAAAATAAGCTGCACTGCAGCTCAGCCTTTCCTGCTGTCTCAACTGAAGTTTGCTTGTTTTATTTTACTGTTTTCAAATTGAATCCACAATAAAACAAACCTGAGAGTGGAAACAAACCAAAGAGAATAGGGGAGGGGGAAGGGGAGGATGGAAACATGACATTCATTCCCCCCCACCCAAAAGACACCTGACAACTTCTGTTGCTGAATAAGTGACAGTCATATTCAGGGGGATAATTGAATCCCTGTCAATTAGACAGAGAAATCAGATCAAACCTACAATAAGATCCCTGTAAAAATATAAAAAATACAAGGAACAGGCAATGAAAGCAAATAAATTGTACAAAGTGGACTAAAGCACTCTTGGCCTGACCTATCCTGAGACCAAGTTGTATCTTACTGTGTGAAGGGATAGACATGAACCTTTTGGATAGCAATGGGTACATACCCATCAGTTTCCTCTGGCTTAGAATCACTTCTGTGGTCCCACAGACCTTATGCACCTCACGCAGGACCTGTAGAAAGTATATTACACATGAAAAGATTCATCTTTAGCAGGTCAAGAGAGGTGCCTAAATACCTGGTAACACACACCACGCAACATCTGGATAGAAAGGGTGTTCGCATTTCACTGTTTGCTCAGGACATGAGAAAGTTGTCACCTGCTGCCATGCCCCCTTCTCTCAAAGGCTGAAAATCAGCAAGCTGGTGCTCCATGTCCATACTGGCGATCTGGGAAATTCCACCCTATAATCTTACTGTGAAATTCAAAAGCAAAACTGCCATTGTCTTTGACAGAAGCACAGACAGGACTTTTGTGTTCCCAACAGCATCATCATGTCTGTGTATCCTATTCTAAACACCGATCCCAGGATGATGGATTCTCGATAGCAGTGAGTCACCACTAACATTTCCCCACTTTTGGACTTTTGCCTCCTCTCCCTGCTTTTTTCATCTTTTTCTCTCCTTCAGAAAAATATCTCTTCTCCTTAGCTTGCACACTTCCTCCTTCGCTTTCCTTCCCCCCAATAGAAGCCTACACTTCTCTTTTCTCTTTCTCAATTTCCATTCTCTGTTTCACTGGGTTCAATTTAATTTAAACCAAATTGCTTTATTGGTGCCACTGAAAGACAAGGATTGCAAAAGCCATTATAAACGTGTACAATACACATTATGTAAAAAATATTTAAGGCAGGAATACTCCAGCAAATGGAATCAATACATTCCACAAAACATTACCAGGAATGCAAAAAAAAGGAGTGAAGTCAAAATCTTAAGTGCACTGCAAGCCTACTCAAAATTCAGAGCTGATAACATGTTAGCACATAATCAGCAGCATTCCAGTTCCCACTGCTGTGCTCGCTCTGGCTCCTGAGCCCTGACTCTAGCAGCAGCCTTTCACAAATCAATGATCTCTTGCTATTTCAAGGATTCTAGGCCCAGAACTAAAGCTGTTTCCTTTGGATCTCTTCTCACTGCACTGCTGACGATAAAACTATAGATCTCCATCTCTGTCACTTCTGAATCACAATTCAGAGATGTAGCAGGCAGGCATTGAGGGAGGGGAGAAGGTATTTACATAGTAATTTTAGACCCAAAGAGGGAGTAAGTCCATGGCCATTTTTAGAAGGCAGCCTTGTATCAGATCTGCCTCCAAACACATTGCCTTGTTTGTCTTTGAGTCTTCTCTGTAAATAATTATTAGATGCCTAGGGACATTGGTAGCAAGGAAGACTCACACCCAGAAAAGCAAGCAGATCCCTGATTACAGTCCAGGAACCGTGCAGTTCCACCCTTCCTGAAGGAGTCATGAGTATTTCCCTCCACAAACTCATTTTAGCAAACCCCTTCTTTTTACCTTATTGTCACACAGCCAGCTAGAAAACCTTTGCCTGGTGCACTTCAGAGAGTCACCTTGAAGCAAACAGTATGCTGTGTGAAGTGTGGCACTGCTCAGCAAAAGCAAAGCTTAGAACCCAGTCCCCAGTGACCAAGGATGAGGTTTCAAAAGCTAAAAGCATCTGAAGTCAGAGTAAACGGACAGATTTTCAGAAGCTACAAGCAATCTGGAGGCCAGATTAGTTAATGCATGGCACAGCAGCTTCTCTGGAATGGACCTAAGGGAGACAGAGCCAGCTACCCTCACTACTGGGGATTTCTGCATCTTCCCAATCTTTTCCTTCCCTAACCCACTTTCCCCATTTCCCCACACCTGTGCACTCCAAGCAGCAGAGCACACTGCAGTGCTAATGGTCCCCTCTTGCTCCACTTCCCCACCAGGCCCGAGACAGTCTTGCTTTGAGATGCAAGACAGTTCATTGTTTTTGCTTCTCCCTTGTGACTGTTGTTGGATTATCAGCTCATTTTTCTGACAGCTCCTGGATGCCCCAAGAATCCCAATACAGACAAAGTACTCTCGCCTCTGAGAAGAAATTAAGTTTTCTCTGAGGAAGCAATCAGTCAGAGTGTGTTCCACTTACTGCAGAGATTAAGAGGCCTCTGCTAATAGTTTGCTTTCTAGAACAGAGCACATCAGCGCTGCCCTCCCTGCCACTGCACCGCCTTGCTCAGCCTAACAGCACTTCTGGGGCTGCTTGCAAATTGCACAGCTTTTAGAGCCACCTTCAATTTCAGATCATGTGAAACACATAAGCACTTGGTTTTCCTTCCTCTGTATACCCTTTCTCAAATGGTTTTGGGGACAAGTGATAATCCAAGTGAGGAGATGATGCTGGAAACAAATGGGAAGTTACTCTCTTTGCACACTCCCTTGTAACCGTTTTCTCACTCTATTCAAGCCAGATGAGAGTGGATTTTGAGGATGTGCCCAAGGGCTCAAGAAACCAGTAAGCGGGTTGATGAACCCTTTCAGCTCCAAGCTATGGATTTGAATCCTGCCCATTTAACTCATCTGTCTGGGTATTCACACTCAACTCATCACCACAGCGGTTGACCTGTTAAACTCCGAATGGCCAGTGATCCAGAAACATTTTGGATTCTCATCCAAAAACAAGCAAGAGTTTTTGACTTAAAGGACACAGCTCTATCTTACATGCCACCTCTCGTGGGAAGTCTTTGCAGAGTGACAAGAAAAGAGGAGGAAAAGTTTTGCCAAGGCTTGTGGAGAATGCCCATGAAAGAACAAAACCTTTCTATAGGACAAGTCTCTCTTCCTTTAGTATTCTTTGGAATAGAGCAGTACACCACTCAGAGTGGACCATTTAAGTAACTGTCCAGATACATTCAGACACAGCCCTAATAGAATCATAGAATTGTTTGGGTTGGAAGGGACCTTAAAGATCATCTAGTTCCACCCACTCTGCCACGGGCAGGGACACCTTCCACTAAACAGCTTTTATTCTTTAATTGATTATCAGCTGATAACTGTGTTTCCTGGCTTTTTCCATCTGCTAACTGAAGTGAAAAAATGCTTGCTCCCCTCCCTCCCCATTCAGTTTGCTACATGTGCAATTTACTCAAGGGAGGGAAAGATAAAGCTGCAACAAGGAGCCATTCATACAGCAAATCTATCAAGCCACCTGCTCACAAAAACAACTCAACCTCTGACCCAGCACCTGGCCAGCTCCTGCAAAGCACTACATGGGGTTTAGTCTGTAACACAGCAACTGAGCAGGAAACTACAGAGGAGAAGCACTCCTGAAGCAATGAAAAAATACTGATAGTATTTGTCAAAGCAAAGCTAGAGCAACAAAATAACGGTGGTAAATACTAATAGCTGTTAAATTCTGAATGGGAAAGAAGTACACATCCAGTGTCTGGTTTAAGCAAGTATCTAAGGATACGGCTGTCTAACACCAGCAATTTATCTGACCCCAGAATGCATGGGGGCAGAGGATCTGTGGCAGGTAAAGAACTACAGCTGCTCTTTTGAACACCTGACTGCTACTCTGCCACCTCCATCTGGAGTACCCCAGATCAGGGTGCATCCTGCCAGGTGAGGGACATGGCAGCATGACAGTCTACTGCCCTGTTCTGCCCCCCCATCAGGGAACCAGCATATCTAGAACACAGCAGAACACTTGTGCTTTTAATTTAGTTTTGCCAGCCATCACTGGAAACAGGGCTTTCTGCCCAAAACACCTGCTTAAACTTCTTCTGACAACTCCTGGCCTCATTTGCAGCAAGTCTTCCACAAGAGGGAATCTGTTGTCCCCCTTACCCTTGCCAGAGCCATCCCTGCAGTGTTCCCCTCCCTTCCTCCCCAATATCTAAACTGACTGGGTAATTCAGGAGAAGGAGAAAAGCTGTGTTTCCTCCCCTAAGACCATTTGGCACCCTCTGCATCACACACCACCCTCCCAGGTGGATCTAGGATGTCTCCATTACCATTAGTTGTGCCTGATACAGTAATCACTCCAGATACAGTGGTAAATGTCCCTTACTCATCTGTGCTTCACTTGGTTTTGGTCCTTAACTGTGTCACCTTCTGTTTCAACGTACTTGGGTTATAGATACCACCCCCCCCTTCCTGACATTACTATCAAGCACACATCCCACTACAAACATGGCTCTAACCTCTGCAGTAGCATTTTCAGAGTTTCAAGGTAACATTAGTGGAAGCCAATAGAAGACTACCTCCACTTCTGGAATTCAAAGCTAATGAGAAGATTAAAAAACATTGCTGACAAATGTTCTGTTTTAAGCTGGAAAACAAGACCAGAACAGACTGGGATTCCTCAGCATCTCCCCACAGGCTGCTGGTCATGTGCCAATGCTATTCAGCTTCACAGCCCAACCAAAAGCAAGTGAGGAGAGCTGAGGGGGGACAGGCCTCTTCCCCAGCAAGATTTTCCTCATCCCAGGATTTAGAAATATGCTGTGATGCAAGAATGATGCATGTTAGCCAAAAATACCCTGAAAGAACCCCAGTACATGCCTATGTCCAAAAGCCCCTAATACATTTTAAAGTTTATATCATCCTTAAAACATCCCAGGTATTTCCATCAGACTCCCTCACCTGGGAATGAAACTTAATTTCTGGGAGCATCTGAGGAGTGTCTTTTGAGCCTGTGATCCCTTGTGAATGCCTTGAGTCCCAGTAAAGTTACAGCCTCTGGTTCATGAAGAGCCACCTGCCTGTAATGAATCCCAACCAGAAGTGATGCAGATACATCACAAGCATGGGAAGAACACCGAAGACTCTCACACTTGGAGATTGTTTACCAAAACTCCATCCCAGACATATTCTTGCAATTTGTTTTCATCCAGACCTCCAAATTTTATTATAAGTTACCACTTGCCAAATGCAACCTGGTACTTACAGACACAATGATTTCGGGACAGAATTCTCTCCTTTGGGGAAATGAGCACCACAAACTATAATCATTTTTTCAGATCTGTAGTGGACTAATCATTATTAATAGGGATAGTTATCTCCTCCTCTGGCTTATGTGTCCTTAACAGCAGATAAAATGCTTGAAAAATGGTTTCCTATTCAGTATATATTGATTGCTTTCTTCCGAAACATACTATTTCTCAGCTATCACTGTGTGGGACTCATTACCCAGAAGGCTTTGGTCATTGACAAATCTGGTAGACCCTGCACTGCCTTGAATGAAGGTTTGTAATGTAGCTTTTGTCTGCACTTTTCTATAGCTCTATTTGTTTCTTACTGTTGTCCCCCTGGAAGCCTCCAAATAAAAATGGATTTCACAGCATAATGCAAACAAAGCATGCCCTAGAAAGGCCTCAAATGAAATTATGGATGATGCTCTTAGTTTAAACAGCATCTTCATGGTTGCTTTTAACAGACTGATTTCTCAGCAGCTGGCTGGGTACTACAGAACACTGCTCTGAAAGGGAGAGAGGTCACAGACCCAACTGCCCCAGCACTGGGGCTCTCTTCATTAGTCTAAGCTTTCCCAAGATTAACTGTCTACTCTCCCCCAGAAATCCTTATACCTTACCCTCAGAGACAATAGTCACCTGCACCAGTTAATCTTTGAGGTGAGGGCAGAGACCATCCCATTGCTCAGTTGCTCATCAAGGTGCAGACTGATCTGGCATCCATCAGGGACCCAGCACACAGCTGCCATAGTACCCCTCTCCCAGCAGAGCGAGAGCACAGCTGGCCAAGGTCAACCCACCACAGCCCTCAACAGTTATGTGAGAGGGAAAGCAGCAAGTCACATAGCACACTGAAAGAAGAAAAGTCCATCATTTCAACAGCCTCCTTGGATGGAAGAGGAATGCATAGTTCATTGGTTAGATACAGTCCTCCTGCGTCCCGATTAAGAGATTGTAAAAACAGCTACTTGGCAATATAAATGCTGAAGAGGTCACTATGCCCTGTAGGTAAGTCTATTCAGACTGACATATAAATTATAGCCCTGCTTGCTCTTTGCTTTATCCTCAAATGGGCTAAGGAGCACCCAGCAGTTGTTCTGATGCCCATCTGACATCACAGTAAGATTAGGTTGTTGAGAAAGGGATAACTGAAGTGAAGTATCTGTGAGGAGGAAAATAGAGGTGGGTTGTAGCTAGGAAAAGAGCCATCCTTGAATTTGAAGATCCACGCTTTCCCTTTAATCAGAACAGTGAAAGTTGTTCTGTGCCTATAGGGACTGGGATTTAGAAGGCAGCTGGAACAATCCAACTGTTTTATTACTGCTACCGTATAATAGCACTAAGATCCTTTCCCTTCCAGTGTTTACAGACTGGGATATTGAGGAGAGAAGAAAAATACCAACCCTGAAAGAAAAACAGTAGATCTAGACAAATTCTTGTATCTGCCCTTCCTCCACTTACTGCTGTTAGTGACTGTAACCCAGGAACCCAGCTCAATGAGGTAAGGACAGTTTCTCCACAAGAAGGTACGTCTGAAGGAGAGGCACACCTTGCTGTTGCGTTGGGCAGTCATATATACAGAAAGGTCACCCGAGGGCTGCCATCAAAAGACAACACTGGGGACCAAAGGCCCACTGGGCTGCATGCATGGCTGAATATACTCGTGATGCTTGTGTGCTACGCCACAAATCTCAGCACACTTTGTGTACATCATCTGAGACAGAGGCAGGATGAGTATGCAGGCAGGTTGAAATACAGCAGGAGAACAAGGTGAGTGACACTCTTACATCATTTCTTTTCAGATTAGAGTCCCATGGAGGCAGGATACTTGCGCAGAGCAGGGTACACCAGCAGAACAGGTTGCCCTGCTAAAGTGCAAAAAGCCAGCAAGGTGCCTGTTACTGACTTTGAGAAAAACCTTTTCCTTTCCACTTGTCACAGTCATCTGCTGTCTGAACTAACTCATATTCTCTCGTGCAACTGTTTACTAGGGCCTACTTGCATTATTTTCTGGTTTGTGGCCGCAGGAGAGCAGGATCTTTCTTTCTATATATACAGCAGGGACTAGGTCTCTCCTTCCCTCCCACCAGCCTACAAGGCAGATAGCTCCTAGACTACCTTGCAGCAGGAGGTACCCACAATGTTTTCAAGCACTGTCTGACACAAGCACTTAGATGAAAGGCCAAAGCAGCAAGTTTCCTTGACTCCAGTGAAGAAACAGCTGCATATCATACTATTAATGCCATGATCTGAGATTTCTTTACTGCCTGGCCAGAGACAAGCAGAACAACTGGTAGCAACACACACACTTTGGTGCTCCAGCACAGAGCTCTAATTTACCTATGCATACCTATGCTATGTTCATCCCTTCCAGCAGGAAGACCAGAGACAAAGGTCTCTGCTCTCTCACACTCCAGAAAGCATGCTGTGAGCTAGTCTGAATTCATAAAACAGAATGAATGAGCTAGAAGGTGTTTCCCCCCTTCTCACTTCACCTACATCATGAACTTCCTAGCAAGCCCCTCCACTACTGACAGCAGAAGATGGAAGTAATTTGACTCCCAGGAGGCAGGATAGTGCTAGGTGATAGTTCTGTGACACAGGATTTCTACATCTCAAGTCAAGTCCCACATATGATCTGTAACTTCTGCAGAGCTACCAGATTCTAAGAACCATACTAGAAGACAAGTCTCAGAGGTGATTCTGAGTATCTTGTCGAAATCTGCAGAAAAATCTTTCCTTCTAAAATGAAAATGTAGGATAGTGTCTTCTGTCACCTGGGGGTGTGTGAAATGCAACCTTTCCAGAGATTAAGTTACTATACAGTAACTAAAACAGAAAAAAATACTAGGTCTGGTGCATTCATGAAGAGAAATCCCTGCTAAGAATACTTCCACTGAAGCAGCCAACCTAGTTTCTAACTCCTCACTAGAGCTGAGCTTTAAGGCAAAGCTCCTGCTCGAAGACAAAGCTCCAATCCTAGAAAACAAGAAACAGATATGCCCTCTGATGTTAACTGCCTTTCATTTGTACATAATTTTTCATTTAGCTAGTTTAGGACACCTGGTACCCCACTAACTAATTGAAGATCATTTTGAATCCTAAACATTATCAACTACATTTTGTTTATCACCTGCTTCTCTCCCTGGCCCTTGAAATCTCCAGACTGTTTAATTAGCAGACCTACAGTAAGAACCATTTAAAGGCACTGGAGCATACAATTCCTGTTGAAACCAGATAACCACAATATCTTTGCAAATCTGGCCTCAAACCTTACGTTTCAGAGACAGAAAATTGAGAAGTTCTCTACCAAGGAAATTACTGCAATACCGAAGAACCCCAAACAGAGACTAGGTCCTTGCTGTCCAAACAAATAACCTAAGACTAGGCAACAAAATGAGGCAATTAGAGATAGCGACCCAGCATTTATCCTTTTCACTGAAGCTCACTGAAATGAGCAGCATTACATTGAAGGTATATTTAGTTTTTGGAGGGGCAGAGCAGGAAAGGGATTGGATGGTTATTTCCCAATTATCTTTCCCTACTAAGTACTGAAAGGAGTTCTTTCCTGGACATGCAGGTAATAAAGCAAACAGATAGTGAAAGAAAAGTGGTGAATGAAAGCATTATTTATCCATCCTGTCTAAAGTCTAGATTCTTGGTCTCAAGATACTTTTATTGTCTGCAGGTTCCAGCTCAGGCAATAGGTATGGTAAGAGGCAATCTGCCCCTAAACAAAAAGCAAAATGATTGTCAAAACAGAGACTAGGTCCTTGCTGTCCAAATAACCTAAGACTAGGCAACAAAATGAGGCAATTAGAGATAGCGACCCAGCATTTATCCTTTTCACTGAAGCTCACTGAAATGAGCAGCATTACATTGAAGGTATATTTAGTTTTTGGAGGGGCAGAGCAGGAAAGGGATTGGATGGTTATTTCCCAATTATCTTTCCCTACTAAGTACTGAAAGGAGTTCTTTCCTGGACATGCAGGTAATAAAGCAAACAGATAGTGAAAGAAAAGTGGTGAATGAAAGCATTATTTATCCATCCTGTCTAAAGTCTAGATTCTTGGTCTCAAGATACTTTTATTGTCTGCAGGTTCCAGCTCAGGCAATAGGTATGGTAAGAGGCAATCTGCCCCTAAACAAAAAGCAAAATGATTGTCACAAAAGTAAAGGAAAACCAAGTGTCCTGCCTTGGCCATACAACTGCTCATCTGGGGAACAGACCCTCCCAAGTCCCATGTGTTTGGAGATATCTGTGTGCTCAGCCACCCTATTGAGTCAGGGACCAGCTCAGATAAACACAGCAAGAGAAGGCTACTAAGAATAATGACAAATATTGAGCCTTTCTGTAAACTCAGTGAGCTAAATGGCATTACGCAGAGGTGCTTTTAGTTCATGAATCCATAAGGTTTTGCTTTCCTTCTGTTCCAAATTTATACTTACCAGTATAAGTTGTAGCAATCTGGAGGGAATAACTTCTCAGGGATATTTTGCAACTTCCACTTAAGCTCAGTCTGTTTTTATATTCACTGTCATCTAAACTGTGAATATATTATTTTTTCCCCCCAACTTTCCAATTTTATCATCTACCATCAGTGTGTCATTTATGTGCAATACTGCCTAGATGGGAGCCTGGGATTTTTATTTATTTATTTCTTATTCAGGAACTTCACCTTAATGTGTTATAATACAAAACGTAACAGCCATTACTGGGTTGGATAGGAACGTTAATATTTCATTTTCTGTGGTTTATGTCCTGATGGCTTCCTACTAACATCAGAGGTAATTCTCACATATTTCACTGGGAAATGTAATGGGGTGGAAAGACATTCCCTAGCTCTGCAATCACTATTCTAGCTGAGACACAGATGGAATAGGGACTTGCAGAAATGCATTGGTGGTGTCTATTCCGGACAGACTTTCAGCGATTTATATAAGACACTAATACGTTTGTCAGGGAGACAACATCAGACATTTTCTTTTGTTTGTTCACAACACAAATGAGAGAAAAGGAATGGATACATTTACTGAGATACAATCTTTAAGTTAGTGGCGTGGAAAATTGCATTGATACTTCCTGAGTAAAATGATCAACTTTATTGAACAGCAGCAAAAGCTGAACATTTGCATGAGGCTTTTAAAAAGAAATCTTCATCTTCTCTCTATGACAAGTAAAACAGGAAGTAAAGCAATTTTATCTGGATGTTCTCCAAGGCATAAGAACTTAATTGGAGTCCTATTTATTTTTGGGGCAGAGGAAAATATATTGATCAAGGGCTACACAGAAATAAGATGTAAAATTGGAGACAAATTGAGCTGAACATGCTTTGAAGAAGGGAATTTGAGGGTGTACAGGTCTGGAGTATATAGCATGGTCCTTTCAGCTCTAAGTTGCCAGATTGAATCTAACTTACATTGACCAGGAAGTACAAGACCGTGTGAGCAATTCAAATGACTTTGATCTCACTTCTTTTTATGTCAGTCTACAGGTAGTCTCCCTATAACCAACAATATCAATGGTACGTGCAATTTCAAATTCATCAAGAAAAATAAATAGAATCTAGAAAATGACTCAAATAGTGTGATCCCACAAAGAGACCAGCTAAACAGTCTAGAAGCAGCTGAAGAATTTTTATTGCCAATATAATTTCTTCACTACAAGCAGAAAAAGATCTCATTCCCCCATCACAAACAATCTTGCCCTTTTAGGTAAAGTCCAAAAAGTTCCTTCTAGACAGCAGTGAAACTTATCACTTGTTCTTCTGCACACAGAGAACTCCTGTGCATTTATTGCACATCATCTAGTAGGGTTTCTACAGACAGACTTCTGCCCTGTTCAGCCCTCTCCATTAATATAGTACATTAAGGTTTAAAGAGTTATTTACAAACAACCCCGCCTTCCCCACCTATAAGCTTTCAACCCTGCTGTCTTGATTAAAATCTTTACACTGGCAGACCCCATTTACCCTTAATTTTTAGATTTCAGAAGAAAATTCCTGGATCACTCCAGAAGAACACTTTCTCTTATGGTACAGGTAGACTATCCTTAGCCCCACAGGGTTCTCACTCATGTAATCCTGTCTCTCAAAGTCATGTGGCCCTGCCAATGCCTGAGCCCAAAAGTTTCTTTTCCTTCCATGAACATCACAGGCTCAGAGAGATTTCTTTCATGAATGTGTGTATGTAAGTCTATCCACACTTCAAAAAGTCTTGCTGTTGGGCATCTGAAGTTTGTCAGGCTGATTTCCAGAAGCCCTGGGACCATATGAACCTCACATTCCCTGTTAGATCTCATCTGTCTGGAACACTGTGGACAGAGATAAGTCCTCTTTATTTAAAGAAAAAAGTAAAAGCACATAGAAAGCCACAGCACTCCCAGGGCTTCCATTACAATTCAAAGGGAGAGCTCACCGCAACGGCTGTCAGCAGCATGGCTGGCATTCTGAGCAAGCCTCTAACACCAGTTAAAAGGAAGCTCAGCCAAAGGGGGGGATGACAAATAATCCAGTGGTCACAACTTGCACCAATCAGCTGAAGTTTCTTTCCCAGCTCCCTTCCTCACATCAGAAGCAGCTACATCACACACTCCAACATGAAAGCTGGTGCTAGGGTCCTTCTTTTGAGCTTGAAAGACTCTGTCCCATTTCCCAACTCCTTGCCCCTATCTCTACCCTTGCTTCTCACTTGCACTCCAAGCCCCTCCCTTGCTCATTGGTTTCATTATTCATAAAGTGGAGCTCTAGTACTCTAGTTACTCTCTTGCATTCTTTTCTTCCCAGGTGAGTGACAAAGCCACAGTGATGCACACAATGTCAATTAAAGTATTGATCAGCCTATGGCATTTGCCTTCTCGAACTGGAACAGTCAGTGCTAGTTGGTCCCCACTACACCCCAGGGCATCCAAGCTGCAGAGATGCTTTGGTCTGCCTGACAGTGTTGCTCTACCTGCAAAGACAGAGGCACAACTCCACTCAGTGCTAGGGCACATGCAGCAAGGAGGTTTTTAATGCTTGCAGCAGAGACTCACAGCCTGGTCCTTCTGGTGGTGCCAGCCCTCTCTGTTCCTTTCAAAATGCAGCATGTGCTGAAAGATGGGCTTCAACAGCCTGTCATCCCTTCCTCATGCTCAGAGTCCTCACAGCAGTCACCTCCTGGCCAACAGGCCCTCAGACAGTGCCGAGCAAAGGAATAAAGTCTCCTCAGCACATTCACTCCTTCATTTTTCCTTTGGCTGCCTGCTCAGGGTACTCAGCCAAAGTAGTCAAGCCCTCCCCAGCTGCAGAATCCTTTGTGCATTTGCAGGGCTCTGACTCCCATGCCAGAGCTCGAAGCAGAAGGAAGAGCAGATCAGTTTGTAGAGACAGTGCAGTACAGCAGCTCTATTTGCTGTCTGCAGTGATGCTGAGGGCACAAAGTATATCAGGGTCCACCATAGAGCACCCACACTATGTTTGCAGGGGCAGCTATTGAGGAGGTTAGTGAAGCAAAGAAATCCTTAGGCTCAAAATCCTGCTTTGGGAATTGGGATCAACGGCACATAGTCACCAAAAGCACACAAGAGGATAAAAGCCAAGTAACCTTGCCCTGTATCATCTCCCCATTATGTGGCCAGACACACACCTATGCTATCCCAGGCGCTCTGTGCAAGTCAACATGAACAGACTTGTGCAAAGCAGCATAAGAAAGTAGAGACCTGTCTCTTTCAGCACCTGAGTCTCTTTGCAAATCCAGCTTTTGATTCAGGCTCTGTAAGGAGGGGACATAACATGATCAAGTTTGGGCAGAACTTGCCCTGAAGATTTAAAGAGGTATACAAGAAGGGAAAAAGCAAGGGAGAGATGCTCTCAGCCCTACCTTAAATGCAACAACCACCTATGCTCTAAAACAGTCCAGTGACCAAATAAAGCCAACAAGATTCATTTGCAGCAGGAACTGCTCGGCTCCACTAGCGAGAGGCTGAGCTGGGCAGCTGTACACCTCAAACCAACCTCTCCCCTTTCCTCCATCTGCCTCCCTGCTGTAAGGCAACTTTTTAAAGACACATATGGCTGACTAATGAAGCCATGGGTTTCACGTTCATTAAGGGGTGTTTGATCTGTCAGCCCTGGACTCTGCAGCCTTGGCACTTGCTGCCTGTGATGTCTTACAAGAGAGGAAGGGATCAGGCCCTGAAGCTAGCAAGGGTTGGGTGAAGCTGTAGAGGGAAGGGCACTGCATTGTAAAATTAGAGGACAGCAACTTATGACCATAATTTAACTTAAAGCAGCAGGAGGAAGAATTTCTCAGGCAGCTATTTTTGCCGTCAAGGATGCTATAGTCTCTTGCCCTTCTGTGCTGCCTTTGTGCCTGTTCTGTTCTCTAAGAAGAATTTAAAGATGAGCTATAAAGCAGGGAGAAAGGGAAAAAAAGAAGAGAGACATGGTTTCAGATCCCAAGTTAGTATCCAGAAGTATGTGCTAGCCTAAAAAGCTCCAATAAGTATCAGTGATGAGGACAGGCTAAGAGCCTGCTTCCCACCTGGGGAATGGCCTGTATTTTCAGGTTGCTGAGGTGCCAGTGAATACTTTTGGGACAATATCTCAGGAGGCACTTGTTGAGCATCTCGGAGTCACTTGCAGGGGGCAGCAAAGGGGCTGAGGCCGTAACATCTCCAGCTGTAAGGAGACAATTCTACTGTTATGCTGCCCTGAAAAGCTTTGAGTCTCAGCAGCCTTGCTGATCCTCAGGGGCCACAAATCCAGAGCTGAGTGCCTGTGTCTAACACACATCGCCAGACATTTTGGTCAGTGTGATGAGGTGTGCTCAACGTCAGAAGGCAGGAGAACCCAGAAATCCTGGCTCCCACTTCCAGGTTACCCTCAGCCTACTTTTTACACTTGTCTAGAAGAAATTCCTCCATCTTGTCAGACAAAAGAGCATGAGCTTCTTTCTGATATTTGCTTCTAATCTGCAGCACAAACATACGTTCCCATAGAACCTGACCCTAAGGTTCCTTGACCCAATGAACAATTGACTCCAGATGAGAGGCAGAGGTTTATGGTTACCCTCCTTCCAGAGATGCTCCCCTCATCTGACAGCATAACTGTTTACTTTTGGACACAACACTAAATGAGGGTTTCCTCAGAAAGACCAGCAGAGCTGTACATGAAGCATGTAAATGCTTCATTTAGCAGCTTTCAAATCTGGAGCCACAGGGCTCTTTTAGGAGAGGTATTCCTTCTCATATCACGAGGTATCAGCTTTCAGATGATACCACAGGAGACAAGAACACATGAACCTGCAGAGGCTTCTGCATAGCAAATCCCTTCTTTTGCCAGATACTGCCTGTATTCTTGTCTTCAAAGTGATTTCAATACACTATATTAAAAAATTGTCATCAAGTAAAGGAATGCCCTCAAACCTAGGGGCACAGTGAATTCATCAGTGACAATTTTATTTCTTCAGTCTCATCTCAGACCATTGCCTACAGGGTTGAGATCAGGTCTCTGCATGCGTATATACATTTTCACCTAATCACTGCTGAAAAACAGCAAGGCTTTTCACACACTTTAATGAAACAACTCATTCTGTTGGCCAGCCACACGCTATCTCTATCTCCCCTTGCTTTCAAGGGCAGAGGAGTGCACCAACATGGGCTACAGCCAGAATTCTGGAGTACCTGTGAGCCAGTCACTTGCACGCTCTGCCTTCTCATCTGTGAAAGACTACTGGTAACACCTTCATCCCAGGACAGGCTGCCTCCATGCCCCAAGGGCATTACAAGCCCTCAAAAATCAAAACCCCATGGGAAAAAGTCTGCTTTTGAGGCACAGCTAGAAAGCTTGAGAAATGCACCCATGCTCCCAAGATATAGGTGGATAAAGAAGCGTATACTTCAATGGTGTTTACAGGGACTCTCAGCAGCATGTAGCTGTAATGAAGCGTACCTGCAATGCTAGCCCTGCCGAGTGACACCACAAAACAAGAGCTCATTTTTAGACATTTTTCCAGATCTATTTGTACCTCACTTCTCAGGATAGGACATAATCATTGCGATTCCCAGGATGTCTCAGTAGTTTTCTATAGCCTGACACCTGTTGAATTTTGCATTGGAGTTTGAAGACAGGAGGCATGAGCTGAATATGCTGCAAAGTGAGAGCTGATTCCCATTTCAATTTTCCAGGAACATACAAGTGAATGTTTCATTTAATCATCTCGTTCTCCAAGGACTCTGCCTCTCTCACCACTGAGGAGGGTTCCTGTGCAAACACTCTTTATACAGGAAAATCACCTTCAGCGAAAGCACACAGGTAAACATGCCAGAGCATGTCTCCTATCACAAAGACTGCCACATATGTACAGTGCACACAGCGCCATTCGCATCATGAACAAGCAGGTTCAAAGCATCCTGAACAAAAGGGAAACCCCCTAGGGTCTCATGTCAAGTTTGCACAGACAACTCACTGTCAGCTGCAGCATCCTCAAGATCCTTAGCCCAGGAGGCAATTCCACTACAGAGCTTGGTGAATCCAAATGCCTGGCCCTGCAGGGAGCCTTCTGGGTACAAAAAGCCTTAGAGTATGAAGGCTCCGCTCTTTACCTTTCTGGAAGGAGTGGGAACAGAGGGATACACACTCATGCCAGAAAAGAAACAAAGTGAAGAGCCTCAGTATTTGTATTGTTGTAGGACCTATATTGCCTACCTGTAACTGAAGCCTGAATGCACTGGAAAGAGTAAATATCAGCTGCTCTGAAGTGTTTTGTAACTAAGCAGACAGACAAGCAAGGGTAATTGCATTTGTTTTGTATATAGAAGGGAATGATACAGATGTCATAACAGGAAGTTTTGTGGCAGGGATGGGATTTTTGTCATCTTAAGGTAGCTGAAAGCATTAACAGAGGGGCTTTTTATACCCTCCTCTGCTCTAGTGGAGTTCTGGCCTTTGCAAAAACAGGGTGGAGACATATAGCTTTTAGGAAAGAGGTTTTCATGTCAAACATTGATAGAAGTCAGCAGTTCCTCTCTGGAAACACAAGAAACACACACATAGATAACCAGACAACCGTATCTCACTACATTTGGTAATTCTTCAAGGTGTAATGGTTTAACCCCAGCCAGCAGCTCAGTCCCACCCAGACATTCACTCACTCCCCCCCAGTGGGATGGGGGAGAGAATTGGAAGAGTAAAAGTGAGAAAACTCATGGGTTGAGATAAAGACAGTTTAATGGGTAAAGCAAAAGCCGTGCACACAAGCAAACAAAACAAGGCATTCATTCGCTTCTTCCCATGGGCAGGCAGGTGTTCAGCCATCCCCAGGAAAGCAGGGCTCCATCACGCATAATGGGGACTTGGGAAGACAAATGCCATCACTCCGAACGTCCCCCCACTTCCTTCTTCCCCCAGCTTTCTATGCTGAGCATGACGCCATATGGTGTGGGGTATCCCTTGGGTCAGTTGGGGTCAGCTGTCCCGGCTGTGTCCCCTCCCAGCTTCTTGTGCACCCCCAGCCTTCTCAGTCGGTAGAGCATGGGAAGCTGAAAAGTCCTTGACTAGTGTAAGCACCGCTTAGCAA
>NW_008796108.1:689623-735182 GCF_000699145.1 Aptenodytes forsteri
CCCAGCCAAAACCAGCACACAAGGGTACAGTGAAGCTCCCTCAAGCAGGCAGGCTCCAAGCCACTGTTCAAAACCAATTCCTTAAGCTTCAACTGTCTGAAAACAAGCACAGAAGAACAGCTATGAAGCAGGAACAAATATAGGTATTCACATCACCTAATCAGAGACACTGCAGACTAATGGTTCTAGCCTCCCCCATTGGTGGTCAGGGAAGATAAACTCTTTCTAAGAGTAATTTACAAAACCTGTCAGATGGATGAAGAAGGACCAGAAATAAGAGATAAAGCAAATAAGGGAGATTGGAAACTGAAATTGGAGAGCTTGAAAAGGGAAATGAAGGCCCTTGAGCCTGGCAAGGATGAGGCTAAATCCATAAATCCAGGCTCCCACCAAAGGACTTGCCAGCTGTGCAGCCCAGGAACTCAGGGCAGTGACTGTGGCTTTGCTGCCCTTGTCAGAGTCACTCCCAGCCCTGCTTGGCCCTCCCAAGGAGCCAAGGCCATGCAGGTCCTCCTGTCCCACCTCTCCCAGCTGGCACCAGTGAGCCCAAGGCAGAAAGCAAGTCTTTCCCTGCCATATGCCTCCATACCCGTTCTGGCCAGAGCGCTCATACTAGTGCGTCAGTGCCACAACAGAGTTGGATAGAGGAACATGGAGGTGTGGAAGATGCAAGAGATTGTCACAGTCCCATCCCTGCTGGCACAGCCGGGAAAAATAAACCTCAGTTCTTTCACTCCTAGCATTTTAAATTTAAGTCTGTCTCCTTGAGAGAACAGGCTGTGAAGCAAAGAATTTTTCCTTCCTCCTCCCTTCATCCATTTCAAATGTCAAGCAAATTGAGGCCAGCTCTTAAGTGCTAAAAAACTAGGCCTCTTGCAGCTCCAGAGCACCAACTTGCATCACATCAGATCTTAGCTCCTTGTTTTGTAAATAAGTCAAGGGCAGCTGGAATAATATACCTGTCAAACAACAGGGAGCTTCCAATTTCTCTTGACAGCATCAGCTCACATGTGCTGCCTGCCTTTTTACAAGAGTCTGCCAGAAGGAATCAATTCTTTAAACACATGTTGATGTATAAACACATACTCCATTGCTTCGGTATGTTCTAGCCACTGACCATGGACCTGAGAGAAGCTTTCCTGCAATCTTCATTTCTCATTTTGATTTCAGGACAGATCTGGTTCCAGCCTTCCACTGAGAGATTTACTATAGGCAACGCAGGTGAGACGTGCAGGTGGGTTACCCAGCACTTTGTTTTATGACCCTGTCTTCAGTTTATGCCTTTGTCACATGCTAATCAGTTCAGCTAAGAGTCTCCATGCCAGGGCTCTGTCTGCTAGACAAAATCTGACAGGGGAGTTTCTTTTGGGATAAGTTTCCTGCTTCTGAGAAGAAAGGTAGGCTATTTTAGAGGAAAAAACCACGTATCTTACCTATAGTAAGAAATAAACAGTATTTTGGCTGAATTTTTGCAGTGGTCTCCATACTGCTACAAAGAGACTCATTAGAAAAATCGGAACACGTTAAAGAAAAATAATTAAAGACTAGATATAGGGCTCTGCAAATATAAATTCATTAAAGTTTCCAGACCACTTATATTTTGACAACTGTCATGGCAAAGCTCTTGTGGAAATTCAGTGTTGTAGTCAGTGCAGGCGTTAGAGACTGCATCATAAATAATGCATACAGGCAGGCAGTTTGTGATGAGAGCAAAAAAGTGCTTAAGGATAGCCACGCTGTTACCACCATCAGTTCTTGCACATGGAGAGAGGCACAGGTCTTGCAGAGCAAGTTGTAGGTGCTTAAAGATACAGGCATAACTTGAGTTCTTCCTGCTTATTTAAAACAATCTCTGTTCTGATGTTCCCAGCCTCTTGGAGGTCTGGCTGTTGCCTCAATGTTCCTCTCTCAGAGCAGTATGTTATACAGCTTGTGTTTATTTGCTTCAACTGCTATCCAGGCTCTCAAAGCATGCTATTAACTTTAATGAATTAGGCTGAACCCTATGCTCTGACAGGTGTAGAGGGATCCAGACATCCCTTTCAGGGACAGAGAAACTGAAGCTCATCAGGGAGGTAAATGTTTGCTCAAGGTCAAAAGATGTATTAAAAGCAGAAATAGGAGAGATGGCATAACTCAATATATGGGACAAATCTTTGGTGCTATGAACTGGAACAAGTCTCTGCATGTCTGTAGAGCAAAGGCAGTAGGCACTTTATTTCACTCACAGGATTAGCCCTTCATCTTTACAAACCAGCCTTTTTGTCTTGTTACTGGCATACCACAAAGATGCAAAAAAAGTGACATGACAGCAGCAGAACATTTGACACAAAATAAAGCTAGCAAAGCACCTGGGCAGTGAAGTTCAAACACCAACTGGCTTTTGGTTACCGAGAGGTACTGCTTAATACAGCAAGGAAGCCACTCTGACCTCTCTTACATTACTGAGAATAAAGCAGTTGAAATAAGCATAGTAGCAACAGCGGAAATTCACAGAAAACTAGGCTTGATTACTCTATTAAGGAAAAACAAGGCATTTCTGCTTATCAATCCAATAAGTGATAGCAAGGGTGAATTCAATGTCTTAACTGCAGGCTTAACAGGCTGTGCTGGGTCAGACACACATTCCCTCTAATCCACTATCCTGTTTTATACAGTGGCCAGATGCAGAGACAGGAAAAAAGAACAGAGCAAACATATCCAAGTCTTCCCTGATCTCTGCTTTGAGCATTGATTTATCAGACCATAATACTGAGGGTAATTAAATATAATTAAAAATAATTAAAATTATTAAGATTCAAACTAAGACTCATACCACTGGAGCATAAGCTTAGCCAAACTATTTTTACTTCTGTTCAATGCAGTGCACTATCATCTCATTTACAAACCTAACGATCAGAAGTTTAGCAACTCTCTACAGAAGGTTTTTATAACATTCCCTCTACCAAAGGGCAACCCTTTGCTGCTTGAGCTAGCAAAACAGCTCCTGTAAGTAGAATGCTGTTACCCCCCCAGAGTAGGGGCTGCAACAAACATTTTACAACTTCATTAGGTGTCAGTGCCTGCAGGCACAAGTGACTAGGAAAAGCCAGGAACATCATTGCAAGTGACACTGTGGTCTGAGTAAGAACACTAGCCAAAACACTGACCAAATGTTTCCAACTTTGTGTCAGGAAACAAAAATAAGCATTGACAAATGAAAACACAAGGGCTGAGCAAGAGATTCTTCAATATTTCCCTGTGTCTGGCTTTTGCTTTCTAATGTTGACACATGCAAAAAAATCCCTGCTATGCCGAGATCTGGGAACACATCCCAGAGCCCATGGAAGGTGCCAGCCCTTCCAGCAGGCACTTGCCTGTCACCAGAAGCAGAAACCAGGGCACGCAGCAGGGACAAGGCAGCAGGCTCTGCAGTCACATGCAGCCTCACTGTGAGCACCTGAAATGGCCCCTTCCCACAGCCTGCCTGGCAGCCAGGGGCTGGCATGGGCCAAGGTCACCTCCGCCCTTGGCTGGAGTCTGGGCTACCTAGCTGGGACCTTGGGGAAATCAGGTCCTCTACACCAAGTTTGACACTGCTGTAGCACAACTCAAGAGCAGAGGAGTTGCTCTCCCACTCACCAGGAGGACAGGCACCTGACAACAAAAGCAAGCCTCTTGCCTGCCTTCCCTGCTGCCTCCCATCCACAACCTCTCCCAGCACTGCCTGAGCTATGGCGATTTATTTCCTCATCACTGCTCAGATGATCCAAAAGCAGGTCCTTTTCCCAAAACCACCCCACTCTGGGTCCACATGATGCAGAGAACTGACCCCCATGCCCTAGCAACTTTCCAGGTTATGTCCTGCCTGCTCTATCACTTAGCAGACAGCTGTGGCACCCTCCTGGCATGGTCTATTTTCCCATGTAATCAAGTGCTCCCTCACCCCATTATGTTATTCCACAGAGTCACTGCATAAGGACCCATATTCTGCTTAGAGATAACTCACTAGGAAGCCCCAGAGTGTTCAAAATCCAGCAATGTATCTGCCTCCAGCCTGTCCCATTGGAGGGCTCCATCTGGAGACCATAGTCCCCCTCAGCAGATACAGACATCTACCTAGAGGGGTAATTTCAGCTGCCTTTCTCAATTTATTTTTAATGTTCTAAAACTATTCTTCCCAGCCCTGGGTTTCCCTGGAGCATTTCACCTTTTTCAATTAACAGCTCCATCTACCCCAGCTAAGTAGCATTTTGATGGTTGTTACTCATTGTTGAAATCACCTCACTCTGCAACCTAGTGTGGTTGAACAGGCTGCAGAGAGAAAGAGGGATCTTTTTGTCTGAATGTAGACACTGACCAGGAGGAGGTCTGCATTTGAGCACATTATCCAGACTGACTCCTCAGATGGTTAACCAAGAGAAGTAGGTGCTTCTAAGGAGCAACGCATCCCATCCATGTCCCAAAGTGGACTCATATCAGGCAGGAGAACCTACCTCATCTGTTCATCTTTCTTTCATTGACTAAGACAATACAGATGAACAGATCAGATGTAGTCATAGGTACTGCCTTGCCTTTCTCAGTGCAGTGTAAGCAAAATTAATCTCAACCAAAATGTTTGTTTTGGCAATGGGAAGCAGGGCCCTGCAAACAAGGACTTCCCCCGCCTTTCATTCTACACTGCAGCTGTGCAGACCTGAGGGGAAGGATTTCAATTACACTGTCTAGCAAGGCCTTCTAATGAGATTGCTTTTGGCTGCAAGAACAGCAATACATTTGCAAAACCACTACACCATCCTGAGATGCCATCTGACTCCATTTAGGGAGGCTTGCTGCAGAGTTCCCCTTTTGCAGATCTACAAGACAACAATCCAAAGTGGTAGGACTGCAAGGAAAATGTTCTAGCTCTCACAAGCGAGCCTGGGTTGTGAGTCAGGCTGGGACAGCAGAACAGAAAGAACAGAATAGAAAGTGGGCAACACCTCTTCTTCCCCAGAGCTAGCTACATTTCAGTATTACAGAGAACAGTTTGTGAAGCTTAGGGAGCAGCTGAAGATTTAAACCACCTAACACCACGAATAAAAGTCTTTTTGAACACAAGAAATCAGTCCTGTGGATCTGGTGTTGATGGGCTTTGCCATTTGGGAAGGTGTTAGCCTCCAGTGGAGAGCTTTCCTTCTGATGGGGAAAAGGTTTGGCCATTCTGGTATGCAGGCGCTTTGATGTTTTATCAGGACAGTCATATACTGCAGCCTCTCCCTCAGTGCAGATGCCACAGGATCTCACTTGCTAAGTCCCAAAACTTGCAGGAATCTAACACTTGAAACCTGTCCTCTGGTAAATGTGGCTGAAATGAGCTAATGGCGCAGAAGTTATGGGAAGCATGTATACAGACACTGATTATGTAAGCCTCATTTCTTTAAGAAACTAAGCTAAAAAATGGTAAGGAAAAGCTGTATCATCTTCCACATATTCTAAGGTTAAGCCCTGCATTAAAAGCATCACAGAAATCTGCTTAGATCCTTTTTCCTCAAATCTTGCGCACGTTCAGCACCAGAGTAGTCAGCTGTCTGAAAAGACTATTTCCCTCATCTACAAGAGGAAAATGTCTGGAGTAGTGACTCTGGAGAAACCATTCCATCATGCCTCCCAAAGGACATTGTGACAGCAGGTTTTTATTCCAGAATAAAAAACACTCCAAAGTAATTAGCATCCTTCCAAAGTGAAGTGATTATGCTACAGTAAAGTCACTTATGTTTCAGAAGAGTGTGTCCATGCAGGCAACTATTCTGGAAGGCTTCCGGCTGAACAGTTTATTCTGTGATAGCTATTCCAGCCAATGCCTCAGTGTAGGCAAGCCCAGAGAACGACAGTGATCTCTCATTTCCACTCCTATAGGGAGGAAAACCAGATTAGGAAAGCTAGTGTTCTTCAGGAGATGTTTGAACCATTTCAACCAATTTGACAGATCCACCAGTTTAAGAGAAATTAAGTTTTTGCAAGTTTTATAACCACTGGCAGATAATTAGAAGAGAAAGGTCAAATTCTTTCCCTGCCCCTAAAGAAAAGGCAACTATGCTCAACTATGTTATTAGCTATCAGAGCATCCACAGGGAAGAGTGCTTTTATGAACTCTCCAACCATGCACAAAGCTTCAGAAGCGCATGTTTTATTAGACACCAGAGACTGCAGCATAAATCTCAAGTCTGAAGGAAAGCTGGCTGTGTTACTTTTGCAGCTCCTGGGACTGCTTGTTCAACAATAAAAAGGACATGAAAGGCAACTAATATTTGAATACACAACTACGTGTAACCACAGGCAAAGCGCTGTGCCCTGTCGCCTGGCTCATGGTGCCGAACAGTACCGCTGACGCCAGCAATGTTCATCTGTTTACAGCGATACAGGAGGTGGGAGAGTATCTCCCAGTACCATCTACTTGCCAAACAGGCTATAAACTGAAGAAGGCAGAAGGGTTAATTGAGACCAGAATGGCCTGGGATGATTTTACTGTGGGCTGGCATGTACTTTGAGCGTACCGATCTATCTTTGGAGCTCCTTAGCATATTTGCTCAGCTTATTTGCATACACAGATATAAACTGTACTCTCCAAAAATTGCTCAAGCAGAGTCTGGAGCAAATTAAACACTCAAGCCGAGGAGAGAGTGAAAGAAAATTGTAGCTCTTCATGTTCTGGGCCTGTAGCTGACATGGCTTAAAGCAAAGAGACTTGCAAACATTGAATACTAGGAGAAAACATGACAGGAAAGTCATGCTGGTCTAAGAGAAGGAGATGCAGGAGTAGTTTATTTCTGCATATTTTTTCACCTAATATGGAAAGACGTAGCTGTCAGCAGCGATAGGGTTGTATCTAACTGGAGAAAGACTTGGGGAAAGATCAAGGCAGAGGACCTGACCCAGAGCTTCTTGAGACAAGGGATACTACTGGTTTCCATGGCCTTCAGTCAAGCTTTGACTGGCAAGGAGACTAAATTGCATTGGTCCTGCAGGTGCCAGCTTCAACACTGGGGCCACGAGCTGGCCAGGCTGTGTGAGCAGATACCACCCTCCCAGCTTGAGTCAAACCGGGAGACACATTTTGTGTCAAAAGCCAGATGGGGAAAAGGCTGCCTACACTGGCTGGTCCATTCCCCTGCCAAAGCAAGCTGCAGTGCAGTGAAACGCAGTCGGGTTTGTGGCTCAGTGACATAGGAATGGGCTGTCATGACTTTTAGTGCAGGGTTGTGAATAGTTGCGATTTCTACCATTCTGCCCCAGCAGGAGTAAATTGCTTAGTCAAACTCTGGTGGGCAAAAGCTCACATCAGGCTCCGTATCAACAACTCGCACATCGAGCTCACCCAGGAGACTGATGGGAGGCTTGGAAAATACAAACCTCAAAGAAAGGTCAAATGAAATAGGCTTGCTCGGCCCAGATAAGAGTTTTCTGAACTGGGGATATAACAGACTTCTGACATGTAAAAGGTGGTTCTGAAAAGGGAAGTGAGCAATTATCCTTCAGGCCACTAGAGGCAGGACAGGGGAAAATAGGGTGAATCTGCAGGGGAGGAAATAGAAAAAGGTAGATTTAGGTTTCTTGTTAGGACAAACTCTTTAATGCTGAGAATAAATAAGCACTGAAACAGACTACTTAGTGCATTGAATCCTTGTCAGAGGAGGATTTTAAGGACATCTGTCAGGGTTGGTGTGATATAGTCAGATGTATAGAGGATAAGGTGACCTCCAGGTCCCACCAGCCCCATATTTCTATGGCTATACATCTCTTTTGCATACGCAGGAGTGCTAAGAGTTGAATGTGTTGCAAAGAATGAACCAAGATGGAGAAATTGAGGGTTTTACCCACATCCTAAGGAACACATTACATGAAATATAGCATATGATCCTAGGCTGTGTCTTGTGTTAGAGGAAAAACCTCTAGTCACTCCTGTTCAGGGTGGGGCATATTCCTTCCTGATCTCATTGCTACTGGTCAATCAGTCCTCAAGCATGTGAGCAAGAGTCAGACTCCAGAGGAGTTTCTCAGTGTCCCTGTGAAAACCTGTACATCCCACCTGGTGTCCTGTCTCTAGCTGGGACCGATCTCTGAGAATCCAAGAGAGGCAAAAGCAGCAATCCAGAAGTTTAACTTGGGAGAAAACTAAAGACTGATGGTGCAGATTCTTCCTGCCCCCTGCAGACCAGCACCAGAAGCCCTGAAGAGGGGCTTCATTTAGTACAGTGCAAGCAGCAGCCAAATTCACTTTTGGTCTTCCCTCCCCCACCTAGAAGATGCAAAGCCCCCTCCATCAATTGGCACTGCAAAACATCTCCCCATTCTCCATTCCTCTCCAAAGCAGCTGACAATGCTCCAGTTCAGCATTGCTTTAAAACCTGCTCAGCCCAGCAATTCTACTTTGCATTTAGGTTATAAGACTTAAGAAGGATTTTCTTTGAATGAGCTCTTACTTTCAGGGTAGAAATGAGGAGTAATCAGCTCTCAGGAGCAATGTTTCCCTCTAACCCCAACTCCCCCAACAAGCCACCGCTGGGGACTAGAATTCATTTGTTGCCTCCTTTCCCTCACGACAGGCAGGCTGAGCCCCTAGACAGTGCTGACTTGGAGTATGATTCTCCAGATGCATTGCACCATGTAAGGACTGGAGGGAATATTGTCACACAGATCGAGGGGAACTAATGGCAAGACAGGAAAGAAAAGAGGTTTCAGCTTGCTTTCTAGCAAAAAGCCAAGTCTGTTCTGGGAGTGATGGATTTATCTCATGGCAACAGGAAAGTGCTGGAGTTTATCTAGGCTGGCAGTGTATGCTGTGTCTAGGTAGAAAAGACTAAGGAGGCTTTGTCACCCTCTCAACCCCTCACTGCTTGAGCTCCCAGGTGGAAGTCAACTGGTGCAGATGAGGCAGAAAGAAATGCAAAGGGACCTACCACATCAAACCATTACAAAAATCAGCCCAAACTGGAACTTTGTCAAGTTTTTTCCTCTGGCCTCTGCAGATAAATTAGGTTTGGCTCAAAACAACCTTCAGGACGATATTGTGCAAAAAACATCTCTGCCCTTTACAAGGGTTGAAGCTTTTGTGATCAAGCCCTTCCAGACACTTGCTCTGATCAAGCAGTTCCAAAACCATTTCTGGAACAGACCCAGACCCAACCTCTATTGCTATTCAATGAGCTTTTCATTGGGAGATTTCAGCCTACATATCTGTGGAAGCTTTGTCAATGAAAGCAGAGCTGGCACTACAGCAAGGAGACAACCCAGGACCTCCATGGCTCTCCTGTTATATTTTGGCCTTGCTTCGCAATTTCCCCTTAAACATGTTGCCCCAGGGCTGAAGTGACATCCCCACCAGCCTCTGACAGTCTCTGCAGTCTCATCACCAGGAAAACTGCCTCCATCTGCTGAAGTGTGAAGCACAAACCAAGATTTTTTTGCTCCTGGATTTACAGCTCCTAACTATACATGCCTGAGTGGAGATGGTTGTCACCTTCAAATGCACTTGCAAGCACATCTGAACTTGGGAAAGTTTTGAATTAGATTAAAACTCCACTACAGTGGTAGATGCTTAGCCTACTTTAATCAGCAGAGGAGTTTCTCCCCAACAGGGATTTTTCCTTAAGTTTTGAATCTTGACTATTCCCAAAGTTGCCTCCATTCTTGCCATGCAACAAGGAAAGAAACTGAGGCAAAAAAAGAATTGATGGGCCTGGGGGAACATGGGCACATGCAATGACAAAGATGGGAAAAGACCCAAACAATTCATTGCTGCTTGCCTTTGATCTGCTGAATAATTCTTGCAAGGCCAAGAAGCATCTTGGGCACATTTCTAAAGGAATTACAGGGGAATCCTGGAGCTGAGGTTCCCAGTGAATAGCACAGTTACACACAAAGGATTCTCAAACATTTACAGAGGAGCAGAGTGAGGAATCCTTTTTGTTCTGGGCATGTAACATTAGAGAACCTGTCAGCTCTCATTTCACTTGATGACTTGGGTAAATCTCCCTGTCTCTTTGTCTTTTCCTGCTTTTCTTTCTTTCTTTTATTGTTTTTCCAAGAAAGAGTTGACATGAAAAATGAGAAACAAGAATTGCATTGTCAGTTAGAAACGCATACATGTAATGAATTGTAAGCTGGTTGACCCTTCTTGGGTATTGATTCTGCTTTTTAACTAGGAGGGGAAGCATGGATGGCTTTGCAGAAGCTGGTAAAAGAAAAAAGAAACCTGCCAAATAAAAATGGAGCCCAGGATTTTCTTATTTTAAGCTTAAGCTTGTCACTTACAGGCCTGGCTGGAACACTATAATACAATGCAATTCTTTCACCGAAAAGAGGCTCCCCCAAAACACCACTTTCTGTGTGCATGAGAAACTTGTCTGTTTTCATTTATCACAGTTTTTATCATAAAGAAAATGTAAATAATTGAGACCATGAGCAAACCCAGTGTTCTAAAAAAGAAAGCTCAAAGTGTTTTGCTTTCTGGGATTCTATCTCCCATCAAAACCTTAAAGATGCTCATGAAATATTTTCACTCACTGAAGAAGCATTTTTATGAAAAAACATATTTCCTGAAAAAATTTGCATTTTTCAAACAGCTGCAGTAAATCCTTATCTCACAGGGACACTGAGAGGAATGCTAAGCTTTAAACAGTTTTAGAAACGGATCTTCAGCTGGCATAAATCAGCCTAGTTCCACTGCAACAACAGATTTCGAAGCCCAAGTGTGTGTAATGCAACTCCAGGGAAGCTATTCCAACTTACACCAGGTAGTCATTTGGCCCTCTAATATCCCTCCCCACACAGAAACAATAGAAGCCATTAAAAGTGACACATTCCTAACTTAAAGCAACAAACATTTTTAATCATCCCAGCAGAACACCTGGGTAAGCCTCCACTGCTTACACTTAAACCCTTAAGAATATTCATCAGCATCACAGCTATTCCTGTGTATTGCAAATGATTAGGAACAGGTAACAAAGTGTTCCCATAACTTCCTCTGTCACATGATAGATGTTGTTTGCATTGCAGAGAGCAACACCACGATGATTGACTGCATACAGCAGCACACACTAAAGGACAGGTGCTTAAAGAAAAGACTTTCAAATGAGAGCAGAAACACCAAGTGAATTTCCAATACACAGATATATTCAGAAGATATGTCCCCACACACCCCACCAGGGCCAGCAAAAAACACTTTAAAAATCATCTTTAGCAAAGATGCAAAACAATGAACCTTTGATCTTGGCAACAAGCACCAGCAGAAAAGGGTAGGTAACTCAGGAAAGTGTGCTGCTTCGAAGTAGGTCTTCAGCCCACTGCTTTCATCACTGTTGCCTGCATTAGTTGTGTGCTGCAGTTTCTCCCCCTTTCTTTGTAAAGACAGTTTGTAAATAACTTTTACCAATCTCTCTTCAATCAGCCTAACCCAGGGCATGCAGAACTATGAAACACCACAGACTTTCTCCGCAGCTCAGGGTAGCAGATGTGCAGAGGAGGCTGTGGCAAGCATAGAGCAAGCAGGCAGAAACACCAAGCCTTACAGAGGGAAAGCAGAGCATCTGTATCCACTCGGACAAATGCAGGTATCTGGAGATGCAAAGGGCTACTTGCCAACTGACATTTGCCTACCAAAGCCAGGGGTCCCTTTACTAATCTTTGCAGAAAGTGATTGCAAGTGGCCTCACATGAAGACAAAGTTCCTGGTTTTAGTAAAACCATCCCGATTTCAGAGTGGGATGTGGGTTTTCACAAGGGACTAGGGCCACTGCCTAGGTTCCTCTGCTGCTGCCCCACACAAACATGATGGGAGCCGGGGAGCTCCGAGGGCATGAGGTGCTCATGGAGATCTCGGGCACAGACAAGCTTAGAGGCCAGCAGGTGCAAAGAGACCTGGGATTTGGGTAAAGCATTAGGAATGCTACAGGGTTAAGAAGGGTGGCTCAGAGATACATTTGGTGGTCTCAGCAAGCACCAGAACTCCCCTTCCGCATTTTGCATCCAAGAAAAGTGGCTGACTTATTCCCCACATCATGCAGCCATTCCCTGTGAACAGCCTGGCTGCTACTTGCAGCTCGCAACACCCCTCCATCCCCCAAGGATCCCGGGACATGCTGTGGGGCACACTGAGCACCCTGCAGTCTGGCTGACCTTACTGAGGGGCAGAGAGGGAGGAACAGCAGGACAGGCTGTAAATGCGTAAGCCAGCAGATGGGCATTTTTGGATGAATTTTTAGCTGTTCCCCTTGATACTCTTTATAGCAAGGCAAAACTCCCTGAGGCACAGCCTTGGTAAACTTCCACTCATCCACCACCGCACACTGAGGAGAAAAGTCCAGGGAGGGGTTTGGGGCCAGGCTACACAGACAACAGAGCTTTCTCTAGTCTTCTTTGCCCTTTCCTCGATATAGCCCCTAGACAGACTGAAAGCAGTAAAAAAACCCCTCAAGAAACAACCCGAGAGAGAAGAGTGCTGTGTCGACATTTCTGGGGCAGATGAGGAGGCAGTGATGGAAATTAATTACTGTGCAGCTGCTGTCTCATTGACAGATACCACTGGTCTTTAAAACGCACTTATCTCACTAACAGATCTGCTGCATTTTTCCACTACCTCCCCTAGCACTCCAGGCTGGAGGGAGGTATACGAGACCGAAAAACAGAAGTAACAAAGTTTTCCTACCTTATCAACGCAGCTCCGAGGTTCAGGGAGGCAGACAGGAAAATCACCTTACACCTACAGCCACAGAAAGGTGTAACTACAAAACAAAAAAAGCAGCTAAAAGCTCTAGCTCAAGCGGGACACCCGACAAGAAGCAGCACCGCATTTGCAATACAAAAGCTTAGGAGGGGGTTGTGCTGCTCAATAAATACCTGTCCTGCACAGGCGGTGCCCCAGGTGCTGGTTGAGGCATCATGGCCTTAACAGAAACAGCTGGGTAAAGAATGCCTGAACATGGTTTGTTTACAATCATAACAGCTCACTCCAAGCCCATGCATAGGTCTCAGACAGAAGGTAGCATCTTTAGGTAATTTTTAACAGACTGAAGAAACTGATACATGAATATGGGAGAAAATATTTTCCCAAGGAGAATTCTGAGGAGAAAACTTTATTGTCCCAATTAACTGCATCAGCTGCATGCCCAGGTCAGGCTTAGGACTGCTCTTACGACTTTCACCTGATTCTCCATGAAACAATCATGCTGTCTGTGTTTCTGCTGGTTTGTTGTTTATCCTACGGAAGTCCTGAAATCCCTGTCCAGTTTCACTCCATTTACAGGAGACAGGACAGTGTGCGAGAGTGAAGTTCTGACAGATTTCTGCACCTTAGGGCTGGGGGGAGAAACTGTTCCTAGCACTGTACTCAAGGCAAAGCTGCAGCATGAGTCCATTAGACATTGAAGAAGCTATGCAAGTGCTCATCCTTTGGAACTATGAGTCCATAGGTTCCCCGGTGCAAGGACCTATTTAATAATGCATTTAGGTTTGCAAAGTGGTTAAGGTTTCCTTGCTCTTGTTCCTTGCTTGGATGAGTGGAAAAGATCCCCCTTATGCCAAGCTGATTCTCGGATGTCCCTAGGGAGTAGCTGCAATTATTATTAAAATTGCACCATGATGCAAATGATGATTGTGCGTTTGAAATTTTCCATCTATTAATACACATTGAAAAGACTTGAAATTCCTTAATTCCAACAAAAATACCTGGGAAAATACTGACTTGAGCAAAAAAGTGTCTCTCCCACACTGTGTTGTACTGGCTGAATTCCTAAGCTACAGCTGCAAAACTGGCATCTAGACCCAAGCCTCAAATGAGCTTCAGTTCATGCCCATCTTTTGATCAAGCTTTGGAGAGAAGGAAAGAAGAGCCGCAAGGTCTAAATAACATTCAGAGTGATAGGGGTAGCAAGGGAAATGATTTATGCAGATCACATGGAAAATAACATCAAAGCCTGAACAACAAAGTGAATTTATTAAATTGGTCAAAAAAAGTTTATTTTAAAATCAATTCGTATTGAACCTCCATAACAAAGAAATCATAAACTCCTTGCAGTGTAATGAACTTGAATTGACCTCAGCCACTCATCCTGAAAGTTGTGAAGCCACTAGTCAACACAGACAGTCCCCTCACCTGCTTAATCCATACCCTGCTCAATTCATAAAAGCAGTAGCTCTATAATTTCGAACACAGTCTCTCCAATCTAGAAGTAAACTGCCCTCTAAGCAATCAAATTCAGAAACCACTAAATCAGTCCATTCCCCATTCTAAGTACACCACTGGTTTAGAACATGGTGACTGTTTTATCTGTAAAGTAGTAAATGTCATAAATCTAATACTCAGTAAAATACTCTTTCAGACAAAGGATGCTGTGCTATCAATTTGTACAGTCTACCAACTAGCATCTAGAGACTCTCTCCAGCCTGGAGTTTATTATTTGTGGACATTAGAATCAACAGATCTACAATGGATCCAAACCAAAATCACAACCCACTCTAAAACTTAATATCTGACCTAGATAACAAAATGGATCAGCCTGGAAGAGCACTTTTCCTTTTTTTCCCCCCCCCCTGTTTGCTGAATCCTTAGAATTTTCTCCTGGAAATGCAAATCCTTGTATAGCAAATTTAAGTCTACTGTCGATTAATTTGTTTTCACCAAACAATCAGAAATAGTCAGTGGGTTGCCCAGAATCCATGGACTGCAGCTTGAAAGTCAGCACAGATCTAAACTGATGCGGGACACGGCAAAACATCTCCTGGCGTATCTGCTGACCTACCAGTCCTGTGGAAATGCTCAGAAGATACCAAAGCTCCTTGCTCAGGAATAAAAGGCACTGCTGGATTTGGAATACAGGATCAAAACAGAATTTTTTCGAAGTGGCCAGTGACTTGGGAGTCTGTCTAAATACCGTTTTCAAAATGGTGCTGGGACCTCTAAAGGTTTAAAACCATGACCCCAGATTTAAGATATCCAGCTGGCAAAAAAGAAGTACTCTTGTAGTTGTGCAGCTAACAAAGCTTTGGTTGTTTTCCGAGGCTCAGTGCCACACAGGTTTCCTGTAACAAATGAGTCACAAGTTCTGACTGAAGGTTTTCTCAGAGCTAAGCAATCAGCATGTCCCTGGCCTGTGTGGATTCTCTGCTGCCTATTACTGCTGCTGTGCTCATATTGCAGCTCTTCCTTTAGCTGGGGAAGTAATTTCAGTCTCATTCTCCCAGCTAGCAAAACCCATCAGAACTTCACCAGGGATAGCTGAAATCAGCCGATAGTTCCAACTGATTAAGAACAGGACTGGCAGATAGAGAGAGAGAGAGACATGTAGAGGGACTTGGGCTAAAAAATGCTGCTGACTTTGACTGTAGCAAAGAACAAATAGAACACTTAACAAATATCCATATGCATTTCTATAAAATGTGTTATCCCCCCTTATATTCCAGGAAGTCTCTACTAAGCAACCTTCCCAGATTGAAACCCTGTAACCTATGTTTGGCTCTGGAGCACCCCAGGGCTGGGGAGTACCATATCAATACCAATTACAAATGAAGGGACAGAGGTTTGCCCCGTCAGCACTTTTACATGTGCAATTAGTCTCCCTAACTGTCTTGTGGGCAGGTGAGGCAGCCTGCCACTCTTGGCGACAGGAGAGGGACACCATGTGCATTATGAAAAGGCTGGACCTTGCTCTGGGCTCCAGCCACTCGCAGAGCCAAGTGGCTGCTCAGAATCACATTAGCTCCTTGGAAAAGTGCTATAGCAAGGGAAAACTGGAGGAAAGAAATTGGCATTGCGCATCCCCTCGCCTCTGGGTTCCTGCAACGACCACAATCACTCTTGGCTCTTTGAAGGCACTCTGGCTTGGCTTGAGAGAGGGCCACAGGAAAGGGAATCACAAAAAGGAACGGACCGCCTCGCATCGCCGCCGTGAGCAGGTGAGCACTTGTGCGCTGGGCTGGCTTGCAGGTGAAAATAGATGGAGTCAGCTCTTCAGGCTTGTGCATGAGTGTGCTCATGTCGCTTCACAACAGCAGTTATCAGGAGGGATTCCTCCAACTGTTGAGTACCATTTCTTTCCATCTGTCCCCAAGGGACTGCAGGTCTCCTCTCCATGCAGGTCATGAAGTGGTGAGCAGGGGCCTGTGTGCTGGGGGTGCTGGCTGTAGCTCTTGCAGATGCTCATGTCCTCCAGGCCAGTAGCTCTGATCCTCAGCCTCCCACAGGGCTGTGTACTTCCTCAGCTCCGTTTGCCAGTTGAGCGCAGTGTGTCTATGGCATAGGGAGTCCATGGTTCATATGAGCAAAGACCTCAGCCGGATGCTAAAAAAAAAAAAAAAAGAAAAAAAAGAAAAATCCAGTGAGTGCAGAGAGGAAGGACATCTTTATCCACCTGCTGCTAGAATGATGTTTCTTTCCCTGTGCTTCTCCCAAGCCTTCGGGAAATGATAGGAGACTTGGATCCAATGCCAGCTGGGCACACCCCAGATGTGTGACCCTTGCTC
This sequence comes from Aptenodytes forsteri, assembly GCF_000699145.1. NCBI lineage: Eukaryota > Metazoa > Chordata > Aves > Sphenisciformes > Spheniscidae > Aptenodytes > Aptenodytes forsteri. The sequence continues at coordinate 706,100 of NW_008796108.1, forward strand.
CCAGGACTGACCTTTCCGCAGCCTTGCAGGTGTCCCAGCGAGCTTTCCCTTGCTCTGCAGAGCTGAATGGCAGCACACTGATGCCCTGAGTAAGGGGTCTGCAGTGATCTCTAGAGAAGCGGGGGCTTATGGACACTGAGAGGTTTCACCAAATCACCAGCAAAACTCTGTGTGCAGAAAAATACTGGAAACAAAAAATTCACCCACATGCCCAGAACAAGTGTTTAGGGCATGATAGAGCTGTTTTTTTCCCAAACGTCTGCCAGACTTGGCTGGCTCTGCTTCCCAGGAAGTTGCTAAGAGTGGCAGTGAAAGTGGAATTTGATGAAACAGCTTGAAATTAAGCACTAGGCTTTTCTTCTTCACCTTCCACCTAGCTATCACAGATCCACCAGCACTGTTCCTTTCTATGATCAGATCCTGGCCAAAACCCTTCAGAAGTGCTTCTCTGAGGACTGTGGCCAGATGGTTGATAGCTGCACATCACCAGGGCCAGGCTGACGAAGAACTAGTTTGAGATGCTGATTTATTTTGCTACGTCTCAGGTACTGGAACAAAACCAGTGTGCTTGGACAGACGGGATTTTCTGAAACTTGCGGGAACTTCATACCTCAGAGACATCTCTCCTTCTGTGAGAGTCAGAGGAAAGAGGCCAATGACAGCAGAAGTTATTAGCGGCGTGTACCAGACACACACGCAGACAGACAGCAGGTTGCATACACCTTGCTTCCCTCGGGACTCAGGCTTAACTTTTAAAAAAGAAGAAACCAGCAGCACAATATTTTCCCTACAAGCCCCATCTTTATTTTTAGAGTTGTAATCAGAAGAACATTTTGTCTCCCAATTGGATCAGAATGTCTGGAAATGTACAGGGTGCAGCTCTGCTCCTCTTTTCTTATTTTATAAGTGGAAGACTGGAAGCCGTGAAGAGAGTGGGAGGAAGGAGGGAAACGTGCACCTCAGTTGCTGAATGGCCCAGCGAAGCGATAGTGCTGTTATCAGCGCCGTTGTGCTTTCTGTGAGTGCATGTAGAAGAATGGAGAGGCGCGCAAGGCAGAAGAAAAGCTTAATTTAGAAATGCATTTCATTTGAATTTTCATAACAAAACTTCAAAGTTCTGATTGATCATAAGGGCTTTGCTTAGTACAAAGAGCAGAATGATTAAAGCTCACATAAGCAATGATTGTGAGCCAGAAGTGAAGCCATTCTCCCTTACTGATGGAGGTATGTTTGTCGTGCAAAGGTTTCCACCTTCTCCTCAAATAAGAAAAGAGTTTCTCGGCACTCTGTATTTATATTGAAACCACACGCGTGCAGGCAGGGTCTCCAAGACTAAGGAGAGAAGATGCAGCCTCATTTCCAACTGTGTGTTTAATAAATGACCCTGCAACCAGAAGCATAGATGAACCTGTGAAGGAAAAGTTCCCGTATGTGTTAACAAAAGAACACTAAGCCATGCTAAGAAACAAAGGCCAAGGATCACAGAGACAGTGGGTGCGAGCAAGCATTGCCCATTGGTGCTGTGCAGATTTATGCCTGCTGAAGACCTAATCCCTTATTTGACCGGGACAAGGAAAACCCACAGGGCCCTGCAGGACTCCCAGCCTGGAAAGGGAGTAAAGCACTGGACAGCAGGGCTGTGGGCAGAGCACTTAATCCTGCTGTGCCTCAGAGCCCCCAGCTGTACAACAGGGGGAATAACACTCCTTTCTGCACATCTTTTGCCTCCCTCCTTCTCTGAGGTTCCCCAAGGCACCTCTGGGTGCCTGTACAGCACCCCACACAATGTGGCCCGGGTTGCAATTTAGGCAAAAAGCCCCAATGTTATACAGAGCAGCCACATTCTGAGTGAGATCCACCACACTGGTAGAGCCATCAAAACATCAGTATAGCATTCACAATTCTCACCACGGACCAACACACGAATGCAATTTGAAGTGGTCATCACCCAAATGCACAGACTCCCTTGCTTGTAAATCTGGCCTCTTCAGCATCAAGAGAAAGTAGTATCACACTAAAACCCATCTCATAAGCCTTATCAGGAAAATGGATCAAAACTTGGATAACAGCTCTCTTCAGACTCAGGAGTCAGATATTTTAGAGAACTGGTTTGGAAATGATCCAAATGATATAATTAAGGGATCAAGATCAAGTTAAGCTAGGATTAAATAGCTCTGAAACTGTATCAGATACATTCTGCATTGCGGCAGATACAGTTCTGCATTGCGGCACCATTTGGGTGTTCTGGCAAAGAGGTCCAGGTTCTGTCATGATGCTTGTCTATATATTAAGACGGGGCTTAAATTCCCCAGGTCAGACAGGTCTCTCTTACTCTACATGCTGTCCAGACCTCTACTGAGAAGCAGTCGCTGCCATAGTGACTTTAGTGTCTACGTAGCTGTCACCTTCCGTTTGCAGACCCCGACAAATTTACTAGTAGAAGTGTGGACCCAGCATAGCAAATTTAAGCCTGGTAATAGTGGGCCATGCTTTCCCTAATCATTTTGGTAGATCCTTTAAAAGTAGCTTAAGTACTGCCTAGACTTGCAGAACACAGTTTTAAACCAGCAGATTAAAAAAATGAGGTGGATTGCATATATAAGAAAGGAGGTATCAATGCTAGATTAAGTTTTGATGTTTAGGATAAACCTTCTTTTTGTTGGGAAATGGTCATTTTGCCAGGAAACCTCTTCTCTGCTCCACGCTGGAAACTGCAGCCCAATCCATATACTAACCTGGAATAATGAGGGGTAAAAGGACCGATATCCCAGAAGTCAGGACCTCGGGCATGAAATTCTTGGCTTACACCCATCCTTGAAATTTTCAGCCTGCATCAGGCAGAGCAAGAGTTAAATTATCCCATAAAGATAAAATTTTATGTGTGAGGAACAGCTTAAAACTGTTCAAAAGCGATGCGCAATATTGACTACCTTCACTGGTGTGATACTGGAATTTAAGAAAGTTGGGGTTCAGTCTCAGAATTTGAGGCATTCTGAATTACTTATCCCACTTAACAATCTTTGCTTGCTCCCAAAGCTTCTCCCTTAAACATCAGTTGAAGAACTAGCATTTGGAGACCTGAATGATTTAGAAATTGCCCAGATTTTTTATCTTTTTGATTCCTGAACATGTCTCATCTTGATTTAGAGTGTATCAGATCTCAAATTATATATATTTTTTTCCTGATTGAGAATACATTTGTGGTGAAAGGAGCAATGTGTATTTTATTTGCAATGCCATGACTGCTTTAAGATTGGCCAAATACGGTGATATATGCCTGCCTCATAGCATTTTTCTGGCTTTTTAGTGGGAGGTTTATGGCTTTTTTGTGCAATATGAATTCGGTAGCCTGTATGATTTAGAGTATCAGATCTCAAATTATATATATTTTTTTCCTGATTGAGAATACATTTGTGGTGAAAGGAGCAATGTGTATTTTATTTGCAATGCCATGACTGCTTTAAGATTGGCCAAATACGGTGATATATGCCTGCCTCATAGCATTTTTCTGGCTTTTTAGTGGGAGGTTTATGGCTTTTTTGTGCAATATGAATTCGGTAGCCTGTATGGTTTTTTAAAATAATAAATACAATGTTATACAATAATAAATACAAGAACAAAACCTCCATTTCAGATAGAAATATGCACCCACATATATATGTCAGTGCCAGAGGCTCCGATCTCTTCCCATTGGTACCAGGAGTAAACTCACAGATGCACATAATCCTCAGCTGGTTTAAACAGCTGGTCTTGGCTTGCAGGGAGCTTCACAGACCTGTCCCTGGTACGGCTCACCCCAGCAGAGTAGTATTGTGCAAGACCTGTGTGAGAAGGAGGGAGGCTCCTGCTTTCCCGAGGGATCTGTCAAGTTACGGGCACTGCACACTGCACACAGGGGTCACACGCCTGGGAGGCCAACAGCTGGCACGTACCACTCGTCACAGCGCTCCTTGAAAGGCAGGTCCTATGAGGTGACGCTCGGGCTAGCGGCAGCGCCGCGCAGCTGCCTGTCCCCTGGTCTGTGACCCTGGCACCCGGCGTAGCTGGTCAGCAAGGTGACAGGGCAGCCCAGGCCAGCCCAGCCCACATGAAGGCAATGGTGCTGGAAACAGGCAAGCCAACAGCCCTGGGAGGGATGCAAGCTGGAAGGTGACTGCTAGCACTAAACCTGCCCCTTGGAGCTCAGCTGGGAGTGAGGTATCTCTTACAACACGGCCCAGGAGGAGTAGGACGGCACAGTGGCAATGTTCTTGCAGCATGAGTAGGTCCTGATTCCATAGATGTGCTCTGGGGCCCTGCACCAACAACGGCCATAGCTCTGCAGGCACAGAAAAGGGATTCAGAGCAGGACTCAAATCCCCATGGCTTCCTGAGTTACCACAGCCCAGCCGAAACATGGCAACCAGCTGGACACGTCTCAGATGTGAGGCTGGATGCATGAGAGCTTTCATCGAGCTCTGAGCTAACACATTTCCTTCCCAAGTGTGGTGCCAGATAAAATTCCAGTTGCCAAACTAGAAAGGGGGTTTAAGGTGTTGTATTGCCACCGTGAAGGGGACAGCCCACTGATGAAAGTTTTGCGTTCAGCTCACCCGGTACACAGCTGCCCAGGAGCAGGTGACCCAGAACCAGGAAAGTACAGGTTTTAATACACTTGTTACTCCTAAGTGTGGTTATAATCCAGCCATCGTGACTATGATTACCAAAACCACTTTTAAACCAAAACTGCAGATGGACAGTTTTACTGCCACATCTCCATCTCCTTAATAAATGTATTTTTTAGACAAATATATGATGCTGTAGAAAATAACACTGGAGAGTCTATGGAGAGGCCGTAGCCAATGATCAGAACTAATGGATCACTATTTAATAATAATGCTTAGCACTTGAACAGGTTTGAAGCTTCAAAGAGCTGTGCAAATGGTAGCTAATTAATCCACACAAAATCCCAGCCAGGTATTACTGGATTCTTGCCCTCCTTACACAACGCTCAGAAGATTACAGCCACTAATTGTCCCCACAATCACAGTGGGGGAGTGTGGAGATTGCTAAGATAGGACGAAGCACATTCATGCTGTTGTGAACCCCACGACACACAAAATGAGAGGTTTAGGCCCTTGAGAACATTATTGGAGCTAATGATTCATCCCTTTCCAGTGATCCTAAGGGCTGCTATTATTATTACCCTAATTTTCACAGGGAGGAGAGAAAGGAGCATCAGAAGATGAAGAGCCGATATAGGAATTTGGTAGAGGAGCAGGTTAGAAAGCAGACCGCGGGGGTCATTCCTCTGCTGGTGAGCAGCAGCACAGCTCCACTGAGCAGGAGAGACAGTGGTGTGAGTGCAGCTGAAATTGCACACTGAGGTCTGGCTGGGGAGGGGGGACTCCGTGTGCCGTATTCCCCATCCACTCTGCTTGAATGTAAGTATTTAGCCATGCTGGGTCTGGAACACCAGCTGTCCAGGTGATAATAGAGCTAAATCCCTCCTCAAACATCCAGGCACCTCCTCCCTCTGGAAAGGCCATTTGGCTAATGCAATGTTTGCACATGTTAATCTGGAGCAGGTTGACGCAGAGCCACCCCCTCCGAGGCAAGGGCTGCACAGATGGAGAACAGGGCGCAGGAGCTGCGATTCACCCGGGAACAGCGCTTGTGGGCCCTGCCAAGGCCTGTCTGGAGGAATAAAGGAGAAAGTAGTAGCGCAACCCCCCCATCCCTGGGGGCTGGCAGCACGGGGAGCAGCAAAGACCCCAGAGAAGAGGCTCCCAGCTCCTGGCACTGACGGTACAGCTGCTCTCCTTGCGGGGCTCAAAGGCATGCACCCTGCCCAGGCGCAGGGCAGGCTCTGGGGCACGGGGCTCTCTGTGGGGCGAGGGGCAGGAGGCTGCCCCAGCCTGGCCATGGCCTCGCCGCTAAACACCTGGGAAGGACCAGGGAGGAAGAAGCAAGGGGTCTTCACTAGCTCGGTGGGCAGCGTTTGGCGTCTCTGGCTTGTTGTTTAGTGACCAGGCAGGGTTTACATCCGTTCTGCCACCAGCACACTGGGGGACTGTTTCACCGTTTTGCTACTGTTCGCTCCTTTTTTGTATTTATGGTATAAACTCTTGAAAGTAGGGGATGTCTCCTGCTAGGGCTATGTGTAGCACCTTCACTGTGGTCTGTTACTGATGGGCTCGCATCTCTCCCTCTCTACTGATACTGTCTGTGGCTGTGGAGTCACCATCAGGGGCAGAGGGAAACGTAGCAGACAGGAGATTACAGACCTGAGAGCTGAAGTGGTTTGTTCCCTGTGCTGCGATCCAGGCAAGCTGCTGTGTCCTGTAACTAGAAAACCCAGAGCAGAAAAAACTGCAAATGCTTCTGTCGCACAGAGAAACTTTCAGCTCATCTCCTTCCTGGCTGCTCTTCAGGACCAGCCCAGACCATTTCCATCTTCAGTCACAAAATACTAGGCTTGATAGATCTGGGCTCTCCTGAGTTACCACGGATTTCTCCAGATCCCTCCCTGTGTAGTTCTATAGATCAAAAAAAAAGCTTGCCTTTCCCTTTTGGCATGTGGTTTGTGATCATTCAGTTGGGGGTTACAGTACGACTAACTGGCTTCAGGCTTACAGGGCATTTTGCCATCAGCAATTCAGCACAGGGGAGGGGAACAAAATTATTTCTTTTCTTTGTCACTGGCCCTCACACTAATGTCACAGTACTGAATGGGATCAATGAGAATGTGCTGCTACACTTCCTTAATGCTTTATTACAGGCACCAGGGTCCTGCTAAACAGCATAATAAAATATCAATAAATAGACTGTTTGCTGTAAAGGCTTCTTCTGCTTCTGCAATTTCTCCACCTCATGCACGATTCCTGCAGCTCAGTATGTTTTAGCTTAGCCAGAGGGTACTCTGGTATGCAGGGAGAGATGGGAATGGATAGATGGATGAATGAATGGGTGGACTGGTAGCAGGCACAGGGGTGTCTTGTTTTCAGAGGCTGGAAAGAAACAAGCACATCACCAGAGAAACACTGATCCCCACTAAAATTGTTCTGCTTTCAGCTTCCTACAAACAACAAAACTCAAAATTGTTCATGAAAAAGCAAGACTGATTCTCCTCACTTAATAACAATCCCAGAGAAAAAGAAACATAGCAATTTTTTTCATCCAGTTTTTAAACCAAGATTTTGGGGACTGTTGGTATGAAGGGACATGTCATTGGAAAGGTAGTTAATACACGTACAGAAGTAGCGGGGAAAAAATATAAAAAGGCCTACATGAACCTGAATCATTGTGATTAAGCCCAGACAAAAATGGGTTTCGATGACTGATGAAAACCACCAGGATTTTCATTTTGGAAAAAAAGGCTTTGACCTTCCCCCAGAGCAGGAAATCCTCTATCCATCCTGCTCTTCTAACCTGCTCCATTTTTGATATAATCTTTTCTTTAGTGCCTCTGCCTAGAATATCTCAGCAAAGCTCCTCTGCTGAGAGACAGCTGGGTCTGTGATGCAGCGTGGTATAACACAGACCTCCTTTTTTATTAATAGCTAGCGGTCTACCCAAGCCTTTGGGTTAGCAAGGGCTCCATGCAGCCTGACTCTGAATCTCAGCCAGTCTGTGCCTGAAAAATCTCTGCTGACCAAGGTCTGTCCTACAGCTTCCCCCTGGGGGCTTTGGCAAAGTACCTGATAAAGATGTCTTCAGCGTGTCTGACATCAAGCTATCATGCTGTTTACAAGAGATCTGTTGCAGACAAGTGCCTTCTGTACAGAAGCCATTTCCTCCCCAGGCAGAGAGCAGAGGACGTCCTAAATTAGTTCCTGAGGATGGAGTTATTCCAACACACCCAGGCACTAACTAAGCCATGCTTCAAGCTGCATGGAGCTGCGTCCTATTATGAGTTTGGTTTACGACCTGTAAACTCTCTCTCATTTCTGACCCCCTTCCTTCTTTGTTTGGCTTACTGATCTTGCAGTTTATCCAGAAGTTCAGCTGGAGAGAGGGCAAAATTTGGAGGGGAGGGATAGGAGATGGCGAGGCTGAGAAGTGCCTGGAAATCACCCAAAAGTAGGAACACATCATTGTTAAGAGGACTGTTAATACGAAGGAAAGTAGTCAAGAGCCCTGCCTCATGGGCTGCAACCCACTCCTCCTCACAGACATGCATGCAAAACCCAGGAGTCCAGCCTACAAGAGTGGCTGTAGTGCCAGCTTGCAGATCTATGGGCAGAGTCCAGGAGCTTTGGATGTGCAGGACCTTGTCGAACCCTCTCCCTGATGCCTTCACCAGGAGTCCGCCTACAAGAGTGGCTGTAGTGCCAGCTTGCAGATCTATGGGCAGAGTCCAGGAGCTTTGGATGTGCAGGACCTTGTCGAACCCTCTCCCTGATGCCTTCATTTCTGTCTGCAGCCAGGGGAGCATATATCCTCCATGAACTGGAGTCTTCCATGGCCAGTCTTCCCCCTCTGTCACTGCACTGTCGGGCTGCGGAGCAGAGCAAGGTACATGCGCGTAGTGCCAGCTTGCAGATCTATGGGCAGAGTCCAGGAGCTTTGGATGTGCAGGACCTTGTCGAACCCTCTCCCTGATGCCTTCATTTCTGTCTGCAGCCAGGGGAGCATATATCCTCCATGAACTGGAGTCTTCCATGGCCAGTCTTCCCCCTCTGTCACTGCACTGTCGGGCTGCGGAGCAGAGCAAGGTACATGCGCGTGCATGCATGTGTGTACAGAAGGGGAGGGGGAGCAGCATGAAGTGGTGAAGGGTTCATTTCTCTAATCATAAATTCAGCCTCCCGTAAATTCAATTCCATGATGCTGCGTCTGTGACATCAGTAAATCACAGCCATAAAGAAGGGAAGGCAACAGCAGCACGCAAAGGGAATGTAAATGCATCCGGGAAGCCGGGACCATCACTCACACAGGATTGCTGCTGAGCTCAGCCAGGAGAGGCAGGTCTGGAAGCTGCACAGGCAGAGATGCCCGTGCCAGCTCCTACCCTGCGAGAGTGGCAGCACCCTGCATTCCCATCAGCCACTGGCTTCACCCAGCAAAGGCAGCATCTTGCAGAAGATGGGAAGCGTCTCCTTGGAAGCTGACTCAGCTGAATGGACATTTGGGTTCAGTGGAGGATAGCTTGCATCTCCAGCGGGCTTTTAACAGCCAGGTCTCATCAGCTCTGTCTCTCTCCATAAAAGCTGATATTCCTCTTGTTTTACTGACCAAATTTTCCCCAGAGGAACAGCATTTACTGCACATTTGACACTTGCTGTACAGAGCTGGGTGCATGGCTGTACAAAAGATGGTGGATTATTCCTGTTCATAACAGGTGAGTTTCTGCCTCCAGCAGCATCCTGACACTCCCACTGAAGGTGTTTCTGCCCCGTATATTGCAACACACAAAATCCCTTCAGATCCCACTAAGCAGGAAGGGACTGCAGATATTCTCAGCAGTGAAGAATGAGGCATTTGTGACTTGACACCTATGCAAGATCCCCAAAGACTTTGGAAGACACTGAGACCTCTGCCTCCCCCTGTGCATGTCCCCCTGTGCACTGAAAACATCCTGATCTCTTATGGCTGAATTCACCCTGCATGGCTCTGCCCAAACCACTTGCTTCTTCAAAAGCAGATCCCAACCAGCTTTCACATCCAGGTGACCTTCTTCAGGGACACTTCCCCCTTGCCACCCCGCTGCCTGGCCATCACATGTGCGGCTCTTGGCAGCCCAACGTGACACTGACCTGAGCTTCCCTCCTGCACAGGCTGCTGCTCCGCAAAGCAGAGGCCAATCCAACAGCGGCTTGCTGACAGCCCCATGGGTAATCATGATGAGCAGGGAGAGCCTGCCATGCCCTCTGTGCGTACAGCACTCCAGCCTCCTCCACCCCCTTCCCAGTACCCCCTCTTTAAGTCCCCTGCTACACCGGCACAACCTATTTGGGATTTGGCCCCCTCTGCTTTGCTGTGTTGCTCCCTTGCCCCCCGCCTTGCAGGGTGGCTTTGTAACCCCCCGAGCTGTCACAGCGCGACTGCCGGCCGCCTCCGCCCCACCGAAAATGAAGCTAATGCTGTGTGACATCTCACTCCCAGCACATCACACACCGAAGGCGAGACCAGCTGAGGCTGCTCCCTGCTTCCTGTCCTGGAAACTTCCAGCACCAGACACCTAAGTCTCCCTGCAAAGAGCTTTTCCAGGATGATGGAGGGGTTTTTTAATGCATCTGAAATCAGCCTGCCGCCTCCTTTCTCCCCAGAGCAGGGTGACTAACTCAGCAGCAGCAGATTGGGTCACAGGCTGATTCCTACTCTGATCCAACCAAAGCAGGAGAGGCAACGTTAGAGGAGATTCAGGGCTGCCAGTCCTGCAGACAGGGAGTAGGAGCAGACAGTCTCAACAGCTTCTCCATACTAGAGGCTGGCTGTATCGCCCTTGGCTGTGCATGGCAAAAGCCATCAATAAGGTCTGCTAGCAAGGAAGCTGGGTAAAAGTTTCTGTCCTCCCCTCCTGCTTCTGTAGAAAAAACTCATCTCAGCCCTGCAGGCTTCTTTTAGCTGCCTCTACCCCTTCTCTGTGGAGAGACTGCGCAGGAGTCACAGACAGGCAGGGGGCATTTCTATTTGCAGCCATCCCAGTGCCTGTGCTTCATCCACTTGCTGATAAAATGCCCCTCACCACAGAAACAAAGAGCAGCTTCTAAAAAAATCTACCCGCCCTCTACCTCCAAACCACGCTTCACTTCTGAGTGACAGCTTGGGAAAGTTCCTAATTATGTCCCCTGGACACTTTGGAGGCAATCCACCCCACAGCGTGATTTGATGGCTCAGCCAATGGATGGCCTCGTTTGTACTGATTTATATTACAGAGCCAGATCTAGCCTCATCAGCCTGGCTTGACCTAGTTTTTCTCTTGCATAGGTCAATAAAAACACAGCAAATAGAGCTAATCAGACACTGAGGATGCACAGTTAATTTGGGCTGGTCCAAACTTACAGGAACACTGAAAACTCGGCTGTCATGAGGAAGGAGAGAATAAATCTCCCCCTAAAAAGTCAAAGGGAACTGTACAAAGAACATGCCATTTCCAGGACACATAACGCATGAGGCTTTTTTTTTTTTTTTTTGCTTGTTTCCCTTTTGGTCTGTCTGCATCTCGTGGATGCTGCACGATTCTCCTTCCCCTGAAAGCAGAGAGGATTGGTTCCTTCTCTGCACTGGGGTTATAAGCAATCACCAAAAGGGCATGAAGTCAGACAAAAAAGCAAACAAAAAAAAAATGTGTGCAGCTGGCTCTAGAGTGTCCAAATAAATCCTGGGTAAATGCCAGGCTGCCTTAGTCACTGTCTCTAGTGGGACAAGGACGACCCCCTTTAAACTGCCAGTGTAGTGAGAGGAACAGTAGCCACATTAGAGGGCCGGCTGTGTCGTGGCATTGTGCCATCGCTGTGGGCATACAGCCGGCGGGACCTCAGGCAGGGCTGGGCCGACAGCGAACAGACACACGGGAACATGCACGCTGCAGAACGTGCCTTACAAAACAAACACGTGTTAGGCACATAGAGCAGGGTAACCCACACGCATACTCAGGGACATCCTAACCAAATGCTTAGTTTTCGTGCGAACGCTGACTCACACGTGACATATTAGAGATCTGCAGACAAACACGTCTGCCGACCAGGATGCAGAGAGATGTAATGCCTTACAGCCACGCACATGCCATCCCTCCTCAGTCCATCACACCATGTGGACGTGACGTCTGATTCAGACATCGGCATAAATGTGTCCAAGGCAGAATGCTTACATGTATCACCCACGCCTGGAGGTGGTGTGCAGGGACCCAGCCATTTTCTGTACTCGTATGGCCATTGTGTCCCTCTCTGATCCCACTGCAAATGTAGCACAGCAATGGTATACTCTGTGCAAATGTATCTCCCCATATAGTCACCCTCAAGCATCAGTCACAGTACATGTGCTAGCCTGTGTCACAGTAGGTATGCAACACAGCTGCATGAAAGAAAATCACAGATGGGCGTTACACAGACTATATAGCAACCTGCATGCTTCCAGCACCTCCGCTAGCCCTTTTCCTCCCAAAAGCAGCCACAATCTACCAGCAGCCCTGACGGCAGCGCTCATGAAGGACCGTACCTGTTAAGGTGCTCCAGCCCTTTGCCCTGCTGGGGTTGCATGCCAGCCTGTGCTCTTGCCCCTCCTTTCTCCTGGCTCTTCCCTCATGTGGAGATTTTCATGCCTCAAGTGAACAAGCCCAGGCCTGAGCGCTAGCCTAACACGGGCATCTCACATCCACCTGCTGATTATCGCCACACACAGTGGCTGGCGAGCGGAGCCCACCAGAGTTCAGGGCTGGCTTGGTCTGGGGCTGAGGTCAAGAGCGTGCGTTTCCTGAGGAAAATTAATAGTTGCTTTCTCCCATAGCAGACACGTGCAAGCCCGCTTTGCAAAGGGGGCAGGAGCCGGTGCCTTTCCCAGGGAACGCTCCCCCACAGGCAGCTGTGGGAGAGCCTGCCTCCCTGTCTGCAGCCGCTGCTGCCATTTCCACTCAGAGACTGCGGCTTCAGCACTGCAGGCACTTGGAAGCAGCCTCATAAGGGCAGGCAAAGGGGCCAAGGTCACCCGTACCCATGCTTGCACTCAAGTGAGAGCAGTCAGCACGGTGCTCCCACAAGAATAAAAGCTGGCACCGACGTGCCAGTAGTGATGAGGTCTCCACTTCTGGATGCAGCTGCGATGCTCAAAGTGGCCTCAAACCACCCTGGGAAAGAACATCAATCCCTGCAGGCACTGAGCAGCTGAATCCCCAAAAAGGAAATGGCAGGGCTGTCTGCATGGGGGAGAAGCGGGGAGAAAAGCAGGGCTAGCGTGGGGTGGGCAGGGGCTGAACCGGCCCACAAAGGACCGCAGGACAGTGTGGCTGACTCCTCTGGTGAGCGAGTCGCAGAGGACTACAGGGCAGAGCAGAGAGGGAAGAAAGGGCTCCCAGCTCACTGCAGGGTGTTCAAAGCCCACCTGCATGCTCCCCTGAGCCTGTACGTGTGGGGACCAGGCTCCATTCACCATCATGGGGAGAGGGTTTACCTGCCACCAGAACTGCACCAGATACCTTCACCGGAGAGAGGGGGAGAAGCAGCAGGCTCCAGTTCTGTCTGCCCATGTGCTGGCTGCTCTTTCAAGAGATGCTCGCGTGTTTGCAGTGAGGGAGAAACGGCAGCTGACAAAAGTTATTCCCAGGCAATTAGCCCCAAGAGGCCGGTGAAGGCTACAATTGCTGTGCTACATTGCATCCATGTTTTACTGTACCATTGCCAGGGCAGGGGGAAGGAGCAGGAGCTGAATGCACAGAAATATGCTTGTGTACGTGTAGGAGCTCCCACTGCTCTCGTTACAACACATGAGGGTATTTCTGCATGGGGATCCAGGCCTCCTCCTGCTGCACAGAGAAACTGCAGCTCTGGGACCTGGCCTTTGGCTTCAGCTTTCTACGTCTTGGCCCACTCATTGCAGCAACTAGAAAGAGCTTGGTACTTTCAGAGACTCACTCCTTAGGGAGGAGTTGTACAATCCCAGATGCTTGCAGTGACACAGCCTAGCTTTCTCTAAAGAACTGGTTATTCAAAATATTACAGCATTTAACGTTAGCTTGGTAAGGGAAGGTCTATCAGTTAAGGTTAAGTTCCTAGGCCAACATCCTTGCACTGATGCAAAAGCAAGTGAGATATGTCCATCCAGAAAAGAAAAAATAGACCAGTGTTTAAGGACATTGGAGATATCTGGATTTTATTTCCCACATTTTAACACCATACACCCTAGCTCTGCTGTCCCTTGGAAAGCAGAGCAGGGCCAGGCACAGGAATGCAGGAACCCAGTGACACCACCAGCTGATGCCAGCACCCATGAGAGGCTTGCCCTCCCTCCCTGCCTCCAGGAAAACCCTGCTTCGGTGTGCCATGCTGCTAGGACTCCAGAGAAGAATCAATATTTGCAGAGCAAACTCATCTTACTGCCTGCTGGCCCTCACCACATCCCACTCTGCAGCATTGTCCCCGTGTCTCTGGTGCCGGAGCATCAGCGTAATGTGATGTGACACCTTCCCCCACACTTTGTTATAAATACCATGTTTCACTGTAACTGTGTCTGACACCCCCTTGGAGGCATTTTCTCATGCTCCCAGCCAAGATGTGGGCACGTGCAGATCCCCCCAGCATGCACTGTCGCTGATGGCAGGGGGCTGCCCTCCATACCCGTTCCTTCCCCAACAACAGCAGCAGAGAGATTAACGGCAGTGGGACGGGGTTGTGTAGGGTGAGCCGCCTGCAGAGATTCCTTTGCGTTCAGTCTGACTCTTCAAGAAATAACGGTTTAGATCACAGATCTCTCCCTTTCTTCTTCTATAAGATGGATGCCAGTGCAAGGGACGGGGCCTTATATTTCCCCGTGACCGAAGCCTGTTATTTATTTGGAGAGCAGAACCATCTCCTTACCACCATGCCCCACCACTTCCCTGGGCACCCCCTTCTTAGCCATATGTGCTTGTAGTTATAGTAAAATGCCACTAGATGTCTGTCAGGGTCCTACACATTGCCTGCTAGGGATAGCCTTGGTAAACAAGGGAGACAAGGCTGGGGTGCGAGTTGTGCAGAAAGCTGTGTCTGTTTCTCACTTCACTATCCCAGTCAGGATTTCTGGTGGTTTTGGACCTGTGGAAAAATCTCGATTTTACATTTATTTCCTTCTAAGAAATGTAGGAAAGCTGAATATTATCTCTGTGTACCATAAGCTTTTCTCCAGTTTCATTGCAGCTGTTTTTAGACAAGTTTTGAAAAGTTTCCCCTCAGGACATGACCTCCAGGTAGGAACCGCCATTAGGGCTGCTTAGAAAGGTCTTCACCTATAGTCTACCATGGGGATATGGACAAGAAAAAGATGCTGTTCCCATACCAGCCAAGAGCAAAATCAGCTGTGCAACCATTGAATAAGCCCTTCCTTGTAGCAGGACTGGTCACCCAAAATTGATCCTACAAGGACAAAGCATTTATGCAGCTCAAGTTCTTTGAAGAGCTGAGGATGCCTTGCAAAGGCTACATCGCTTTTTTGTCATCCCGCTCTCAAATGAATGTGTCCTGTCCTGAACTCACCAGGCCTGAGCTGACCTCCTGAAGACATCCCCGACCTCATCCCTCTCTCACCCCTCCAGTCTTCTTTTAACTCTGCACTTCTTGCCTTCCTCTTGCCCTGCCCTGTCCAGGCCTGGGGGGCCTGTTCTGGTCCCGCTGGCAGCCACGTCCCTCCATATCAACGGGAGAGATGAATCTGGCCTCACTCTGTTAATGCTGCTCTAGAACATGAACCACAGGAGCCCTCAGTGGTTCCTTTGCCATTTACCATAAACCCTGTTGCTCTGAGGCCTGGACACCCCTGGGAGGGACGGCAGGCTCAGGAAGGTAGCAGCTTTTCTGGAAGGAGGGGACAGCCACCTTCACACAAACACACGCGCCTATTTATTCCCCAGTCGGGTTCTCTTTCCTGCCTGCGGGAGAGTGGGAGCCCAGCAGCGGGCGAGCAGACCCTCCGCGCGTGGCAGGGAGGAGGGGGACCGCCGAGGCTGGGGCCTGGGAGCGGGAGCTGGAAGGTGCAGCAGTCCTGGCCGGGAAGGGGCAGTGACTGCAGCTGCCTCTGCTCGTGGGGTCGCCCGTGGTGCTGGGAGCAGAGGTCCAGTCGTGGAGCCGCTGCCCGAGAGCCATCACTGAGGCTTCTTCCAGCGAAAGGGCAGCTGCAGCTTTATGACTTCAGCTCTTGGGTAGCTCTCTGCAGCAGATGCCATGCAATTACCGTCACTGATGTAAGCGCAATTACTGCTCGAGCTGCTTGAGAAATGCCAGTTATTTTTCAGAGGAAATTTGGGAAGGAAATAATCTCTTTTAGTGTTTTGGAGAATTTTAAATTTCCACTAGCTTCTTTTTCTCTCAAAAGAAAAGTATGAGAAACGTGCTTTTCTTAATACTGTTGATGTAAAAACATATTAAGGAAACACAAGAAAAAAAGAGAAATTTGTAAGAGGGAAGCTATTTTTGAGTGGAAAAGAGAGCATTTTACATATTTTACTTTCTTTTTTGAAATCTGTAACCAAAAATTTTTATTTTTCTATTCCAAGTGTATTTATCTTTCTATGTAATAAAGTTAGTTTGAAAAAAATACCAACCAGCTTTAGGTCCAGGTCTATCCTGTAGAGGTCAGGATAGCATAGGAGCCTCTGCATTCAGAGCTGTCCCTCCCCATGGCTGCACCGCCCAGCTCCAGGCCAAGGAGATTGTGACAGTCATGGAGAAGAAAAGCAAATTTCCTTCCCTTTTGCTTCACAGCTGACAGCCCAGTATGGGACCAAAGGGGACACCCTGTTAAAATCTCCCAGAAAGGCAGCTGGCTGAGCGCTGGCTGGGAGAAAAAGGCAAAAGGCAGTTGAAAAATAATGGAGAGGACAGAAGAGAGAAACAGAGGTAGGTACTTGGCTCCCAGGATCTGGGGATGTAATGAGCACAAAGCAGTTGGAAATGCTCAGAAGTTGTGTCTGAAAAGCTCCCCTGGCTGATGTGTCAAGAAGCTTCCAATCCCCTTTCAAAAGCTTCCCTTCTCTCTGCTGCCGCTCGCTCCCTTTGTAATGGGTGGCTGTTTCTAATTATCTGTAAATGTTAAATGTTCCCTAATTCAATCAGAACAACTTGTTCACAGATGGCAAACCCTTCATCTGCTCAGCTTTCAGCGGAGCCTCTGACTCAAGAGCCATTGATCCCTTCCTTCCCAGAGAGGCTGGCTTGAGACATGCAAGGGTTGCAGAGAGGAAAGGAGTGTGTAGTGTACAGGAACAATTCCAGGTCTTTCCCTTTTCCCTTGACAGCTCTCACAGCATCCTCGGCTCCCATGTAACCCAGAACTCTCTCCTGGGCAGGACACTGCAGTCACGACACTGGCAGGTGCATGCTTGGGTTCAGTCTCTCCTCCTCTCCCCACTGCCATATTACTGCTCCTTGTCTTGTCTGAGCGAGCAGTCCTGTTCCGTGCCACCTCATCCCACCTCGCACTAGGTACACAGTGTGTATCTTGGATCCTGATGCAGTTATGTCATGGGCCTGTGGTTTATCCCACCCTGCATCCCAGCTCCTGTCACCACTACACTAGCTCATGTCACGCTCATGCTCAGCTGATGCTGATCCCGTTGGACTCTGCATTTCTTATCTTGTTGCCTGCTGGTGAATGGCACATGACGACACTTTGTGTCCTTTCTCATTCCCTGCTCCTAGCACATGCACTCACTCACATCTATTCCCCTCAGCTATAGCACTTTTTCCCTTGCTACTGTCCAGACCTGTCGGTTAGGGCAGAAAACTACTGCCCAATGCCCAGGAATAGCTGTAACAGGGATCCTAAATCAGGTATCCCCATTCATGTCACTAAAATTTGCCATTTACACTACATAAGCCAGGGGGCATGGGGGACAAAGGAGGGGGTTGGTGAGGTTTTCTCATTAAACCCAAAGGAAACTCTCTTTACTGCCCATTCCTAATGATTTATTGAAGCATCTAGTCTTCCCCTCAGACCTACAAAAGGGTCTTGCCTTTGATCAACCAGTGACTCACCATCTGCAGCCGAGGTGATTTACGAGAAACGCAAGCTATTTCTGCACATGGAAGGGGAGAAAAATAGGCCTCATCATCACTGAGAGGGTGGGAAGGATGAAAAACAAGCTGCCCACAGGATAATGATGGCTGGGCTGCTCCTCACAGCTTTGCTGCTCCCCCAGCACCTCAGCAGAGCTCCTGGCTCCCCACAGCAAAAACGCTGCTGCAAGGGGTTGTGTGGGGGAGACTCTTACATCTCAAACAAATGGCTCCATGCCAGGATAGGAATAGAACAGCTTAAATTATACTCTTCACATTGCATCGCGGGGCTGGGCGCAGGTCTCCATCAGCCATGCCAACAGAGCGGGGTTGCAAGAACAGCCAATGGGGCAGAGAGCATCGACAGACACTGCTGAGCACATATCCTGATCATGCTTCCAGGTCTGAACCTGCTCTTTTCAATACCCATCCTTCCCTCCCTCATGGTGTAGCCAAAATCTAATCGCTTCCAGATCACGAAACTATATTTCCTGGAAGCTTTTTTTTTTTTGCAAAAATCTCCAGCCAAATCCTGGCACAAAAATGAAATCCTTAAAGACCCCTAAGCTCTTTCCATGACATGCCTAAAACCTGAAGCATCACCTCCACCATCCCCCTAGCCTTCGCTTTCTGACTCTGCAAAAATGCCTTTAGCTAAAAGACTGTCCCCTGGTTAGAGAAGGAAAATGTTCAGGACGTGAGCAGATTCACAGCTAACATCCAGCCACCCATGAGAGACTCCCGGCACAGCGAGGTTTGCAGAATCACTCCTCCATATCCTCCAACAACTGGCTAAGGAGAAGCAAAGTCATTAAAGTGTGCATTATACTCGCTGGAACAATCCTTGGGCAGAAGCTTCATGCAGAGCCCCACTGGGCAAAGTGCTCCACTGCTCCGGAGCGGTGATTAGGGAGAGTTTGTTAATGAAGCAGATTTTAGTGACTAAAGGCAAGTGGAGAGAGAAAAGAGAGTGCAGACTCTTCATCAAATGGTATAATGTGGGCTTGCTGCAGCTGATTTTCGGTGGACATAAATCAGTTCATTTCTCCCAGCTTTTATCAGCTGAGGATCTGACCCACGGGATGTGCGAATCATTGAAGGGCATAGCACCAATCACGTCATAATAAAACTGCTCATCTTTGGCAACTGGCTGCTGCAGATCTCAAAGCATTTTGCAGACGTCCAAAGCTGCTTCAGAGCCATAAAGGTTTTGCTCACATTTCCAAACTTGCCTTTTTCATATGCTCCCTGAAGGTTCAGCTGCTTTAAATCAGGGCAATGCCCCCGAAGCAGAGGAGGAGGGTGTAAAGGGACCCTGACTAAAAGCATAGTCAGCCCTGCTGTTCTGATCTCGCTGGGCCATCCGCCTCTGTAATGAAAATCAGCATCACCCTGTGGATACCAGCAGAACATGACCAATTTACTCTGTCTGAGGCTCTGTTCCCAGCTCTATGGTACGTGTTTTGCCCTGCGTGAGAGATGAAAAGGCGGATCAGTGCTCTTAAAAGACCCAACATGGTTTTACCAGTGCACAGATGGTGTGTACAGGAGGATTATACACACAGCATCCCCAAATGCAGAAAAATGTGCTTCCTGTTCCCTTCTTCCCTCTCCTAATTTGTCATCCTCCTCCCCGCCTTCATACCTTTCCCCTCACGCAGGAGCAATGGGTCTCCACAGCCACAGAGATAATTCCCATTTCCTGCAGCAGATTGCCAAATAGCCAGGTATGACCTTCTGCCCTTTACATCTTTCCCTCAATAATGTAACTCTACTACTACAAGTACCCTTGGAGTTGCGAGTCCCTGCTCATATACAAGTTCAGCATGAGGTGGGGGAACCTGGGTCCCTGTTGCAGTGCAGAAAGGCCATAGAGGAAAGGAGTGAGCTGGAAGCGAAGAGGTTTAGCAAAGGAAGAAGGGCAGAGAGGCAAGTGTCCCAAAGTCACTGGAAATGGAGTTCATGGGAGTTTGCTAGCCCAAGTGAAGGCAAGATCAGGACAAGCCGTTCCCCAAAATAACTCCTGTTAGATGCAGGACATGTTCCAGGCTGCTCCAGAGCACTTCCCAGAGCACCCAGGCAGCTGGTGCATGGCTTCCCAAGGGCTTTCTGTTAGTGCCAGCCTTTATCCTCTGTTATTATCCATAGTGTGAGCATTTCCAGGAGCTCTAGTCTCCCTCCCTATACTGAATCATTTGTGACAGGAGGAAATTAGGTTTGATGGGAGCAAGGATGGGTGGTTTTGGAGACACATCTCTCCTTCCCAAAGGAAAACTGGGAAGGAAAGGAAAGAAGACCCCCCTATGGTGCTAGGTGGTGTACAAGCACAGGAGAGAGAAGTAGAGAGATTGCAATCAGATCTTACACAGGCTTTCCACGTGTCCTTCAGGCACAAGGACCTCAGTTTCGCAAGCCCTTCTACATCTCTGCAGTTAGCAGTAAAAATGAGGCATTTTCACAGCCACCATCTGATCCTCTTCATCAGTCACTGCTCTGCACTGCCCACCCACTCACCCATCCCTACTCATCCTGAGGATGAAACCCACTTAGCCAAGCCCCTTCCCATACAGCCCTTCATCACTAGGGATCGATTTCCTATATTGACCGAGCAGGCCCTAGCCATTAACGAGTTCATTTTCCATCACTTAGATGCAGATGGATTCCCTCAGGAGCCCCAGGGTCACCGAAGTTTCATTAACAGACACTGTAAAAGTATTTAAATACATTAAAAAAAAATCACTTGACAAATGGAATAAGCCCATAGTCCTACTCCTCTCAGGTTTTCTTAAAAGATAAAAGAAACCTTTGCTGCCTGCAGAAGGACAGAAAGCCCTTAGCAGCTTGTCCCTGCTATTATCCATCTCACAACACATCCCCTCTAGAGAGGTCCAATTTCCCATAATGCTCCAGATGGAAATCATCTATTCATTTATGCAAGCTCTGGCTGAGCATGTTCGAGCCACAAGGGCTTTTGGCCTCCAAACTTTCCTGTTAGCTGTGACACATTGTCTGGTGGTAAACTGAGGCATGAAATGATGAAGACTTAGACCCAGATCTGGATGCTGAGATACACATATCAGACAGGCATTGGTAGCTCTGCTACAAAGTGAATTCTCAGTCAAATTGTTTATATCAGGGCAAAAAAACCCATAACTGAGCCCTATCTGGCCTTGAACACCACACAGAAGATTACATGGGAAAACATGTGTCAGAAATACAAGCTGAACTCAGGAGTCTATTTCTGCTGCTAAAAGATTTCTGTCTTTCTGCCACAGATCTCTAGAAGACATGCTGAACTTTACTACCATCTACTCCACGTAGATGCTGGCTTAGCTATCACTCCATGAGAGGGGGTTTGGAACCCAGAACCACCACCAAATCTCCACCAAAAACACGGCCATGGAAAATTCAGCCCTGCAGACAGTTTCCATTGTAAGCTCATTTATGTCAAGAACTCAAGCTACACATTCAAAAAATTTGCAAACAAAAATTTAATGTGACATTTTTCTCCCCACTTAGAAAGAGGTGACTCATTAAGTCAGTCTACAACTCTTATTGGGTGCCCAGGATGGCAGGGTCTCACAGCACTTTGAAGTATAGTCACATTATCCCCAAACACTAGGAAGAAGGGCAAATAAACCTGGCTCCCCAAAGTCCCAGGCCCGTGTGAATCCTTTCTCCTCATGGGAAGGCTGTAAGGTACCATAGATCTACCAAATCTTTCCTAATATCTTTTTCCATCACAAAAAAAAAACCCCAACCAAACAGCTAGTAGGAATTAGCAGGCAGAGCCTGGCTCTTTGGCTGGTTGAGTGAAAGTTTGGGGAAACTTGCCACGGGGACAAATGCTCGTCCTCAGTGCCAAGCCGGCAGCTCTCCCAGGGAGATGGGCAAAGCCTCCCTATCCAGTGTCTTTGGAAAGGTCTCATGATCTCCTAGGAGCTCAGCATAAGGAAGGTGACCTCCTCCCTCCAGCATCTGCAGAAGAAAGCAGAAGCTCATGGATGGAGGAGATAGATTGCTCCCACAATTAGACAGGAGGAGGAAACTGGCCCATGAGGAGAGGTTTGTCCTCTGAGACAGAAGAGTAATGTCATTTCACTGGCCCCTCTGCAGTTACTCCAGGCTGACAGAAACATTTCCCTTGGAGTCCCTCCAAATTCACATCGCTAACTGCTCAGACTGCAGCAAAATTCCTCTGAATAGACATCAGCCAGGCCCAGTTGGCATTTACAAAACAGTCTGCAAGGGGGATTACTCTAGGTTCACAAAAGCACTGTTTGGAGTAAAACCCCTTGCCTTCCCTGGGATGGTGGAGGAGCATGCACAGGAGACCTCCACTGCATGCACAGCCTGGCAATAGTCTCCCCCTGCTCACCAACAGGAGATTCATTAATGCCGACAAGGTAAACTCAGGCTGTATTATTCATATCTGTATTTATCAAGTATTTATGCTGACAACCTAGAGGGCGATAAATCAGCATCACCAGGATGTGTTGATTCCTGTGGCCGATTCTGATGCTGACAAGGCTGATGCCTGCCTCGCCTGGCGGAGGGGGGCAGAGGGCCCTGCTCGCAGAGCAACAGCTCGTTTGTGACAGCCGGAAATTAACGGCCTGGCTGGAAGAGGGGGAGAGCGGGAGGACAGTCTTTGCTGGATGTGCCTCAGAAGCAAATGGCAAGGATTCGAATGGGGAAGCTGCTTGTGCAGCAGAAATGTTTC
Source organism: Aptenodytes forsteri (assembly GCF_000699145.1). Classification (NCBI taxonomy): domain Eukaryota; kingdom Metazoa; phylum Chordata; class Aves; order Sphenisciformes; family Spheniscidae; genus Aptenodytes; species Aptenodytes forsteri. The sequence goes on from NW_008796108.1 coordinate 728,486, forward strand.
CCCACCTGGATGTGGATTTTAACAAAGCTCGCACCTGCATAGCTGCACCAGCCGGGAACGGGTCTTGGGCTGCCTTCTGTGCCCAGCCACTCCAGCATGGACAGGGAGGGGGCTGCCCCACAGTCCCGCACGTGGCGCTGCTCCATGTTCACAGCAGCAATTTTGCTCAACCCCTTCCAGATTTGCACCACAAATTGCCATGTCTGGGCTGGATTTGCTGCAGATTTGCTAAAGTCAATACATTGGAGTTGCTCCAGAGGTACACCTTGACAGAGGGGAGCTGATCCGGTCCAACTCCAGGGATTCCAGCAGGGTGACAGTGGAGTTACCCTGCTGATGGCAATGTGCCCCTCCAGAATCATTGTGGTGGCTGCAGGGGCATTGCTCCCCATTCACAGCAGCAGCTCTACTGCCACAGCATCAAATTTACAGTCTTCTGCTATTGACTTGCAGCCTGCAAATGAGACAGGCCTTCAAACCTCTTGACTTCTCGCCCTATGATCCAAAGATCAGGTCCCAGAAGAGCTTATGCAAGAAAAGAAGCCTATTTGTCCAACTACTAAAAGCAAAGGGCTTATTTCCACTTGTAAATTTACAGCAAGTTCTGATCCTGATTCAAATCCGAAGCAGAGCATGTCAGTGAATTTCCAGTTCAGAAGAAATCCTCTCTGTGGCTTCTCCCTCATGGATGACTGCAAAGCAGCTTCTAAAACCCTCAGTCAGAAGGCTATTCTGGGTATTGCTTTGGTACTCCGTGTCCTGCCTTCCCTGCCATGCATGGGCACTGCCAAGGCACTCTGGAAGGCAGGGCTACAGTGCTGTTCAATAATGCATGCTATTTTCTAATACAATAACCGCTGAGGCTTGTGCGCGCTCTGAATGAGCTGTGCCAGTGCTGGAGAGCGTATCGGTTCAGACCTTGGAGCTGAGAGACAAGTCTTGAAGAGAAGAGAGAGAATTCCCCTTGCCAGACCTCATTAGCAATGCCGGGAACACATGCCCTTTGAAAGATTTCTGTTGATTTCATGTTATATTTCTCCTCTATATTTTCTTTCTCTATGCCATCGTGTCTCTGTGAATGCTGTGCCCAATCTTCTGCCTAGCACTGGCCCTCTATGCATGCATACGCACACACACAATCCCAAGCGCAAGCCCGCATGTTTGCGTGCATGTAAGACAGACCTTTTAATTCCTTCTTAGATGTCAGCTCCGTCAAGAAAGACGATAGCTCCTTCTCTCACGCATTTAAGCAGCTTTGCCGAAGCAATTGTTCTTTGCTGACACGGAGCACGCTCACACGCAGCTAGACCCCTCCACGGAGCAGATACCCCACGTCCCGGAGCCAGCGCTGCTCGGCGCTCCCCCGGCCTGCCTGGGCTGGGGAAACGCTCCGGCGCTGGGACGGGACGGCTCCACCAGGGCTCGGGTCCGGAGCGGGTGGAAGGCAGCACCGGCCGCGGCCCGTTTGTCGCCTTCATCTCCGCGGGACCGGCGGCTGGTCCCAGCGCGCCGACGGCTCCGGCCCGGGCTGTGGCTGCGCCCTGGGGCAGAGGCGGCGGAGCCGGCCCTGCTGACACTAGATGGTGCTCGGCAGTTGTGCTTGGTGCAGCGATGCCTGGGGCCGGCTCTCGGGCTCCCGTGGGGGATTGCACGCAGGCACCAGCCAGTTTCGCCTGCCTTTTTCCTTGCGAGCCCTTCGGCCCGTCTGCTCCATCAGAAACGCTCTCCTGCCGTGCAACGGGCGTGCATCTGCCCCAATGGTCCCTGTCCCGGGAACGGTAGGATCAGCCGCGCCCCCTCCTTCTGCTCCTGCACTGCCTGCGCGGGGAGATGTGACCCCTGTTCCTGCAGCTGTAAGCCAGGAGACACCTCAAGAGCACTCACAAAGTTTGGCGCCCTTTTCCTAACCTATCAACAGATGGAGCCTCCATCCCTTCCTCTGCCTAGCTCAGAGAGGGCCCAAAATTAAAAACATCTCCCAGCAGTAACTTTACTGTTGATGGCTGGAGTAGAAGGTGTGTGTTGGCACAGAAAGCCAAGAAGAAGAGAGTGGCCCAAAGAGCTGCATGGTGCAGTGGTTTGAGTTAGACATGGATGCTGCTTGCAGCAGTCTTACCCATGCAAGAGCACTCCAGCCCAAATTCACCCCCAGTTTGTAGCTGGTTGGATTGAAAGGCACTCAGATCAGCCGTTGTTGGGCATTTCCAAAACGTGGGTCCTCCCAAGCCCACCAGCCTTGCACTTCCAGACACTTTCCACTGAAAGCCCATAGCAGAATTCATACTGCTTTCTGCAAGGCTGGGATTCCTAATCTCCCTGGGCTTCTTTTCTCCATGTATAATGAAGATTATGGTTTAATTCCTGCCTCACAAGGGGGTGCTGTGGGGATTGAGAGGGTTAAGGCACTCAGATAGCATTGCAGCAAGGCTATTACAAACCCTTCAACAGAGGGGGACAGAAAAACCCCACTGCTGTTTGCAGACTGCTTACAACTTGCATCAGCTTCCATTAACTGGGAGGCAATTTTCTCACCAGTTCAGATTTAATTTCTTCTCCGACTGCTAGCCCTATCCAGAGAACAGCAGGACAGGAGTGACTATCAGCACTGAATTGCCTTTTAAAAGGATGGTGCTTTCAGATCTGAAGGAGTGTCTGCTGTCTGTACAGTGTATATGTGTGTGTATGTATGTGTGTTCATGTAAGCATGTAGGAGGCTGCATCAGGAGAGCTCAGAAGTGAAGCCAAGCAGAGAATCAGCTCAGGAAGCCCTTTGCACCTCTGATCCCTCATTGTTGACTGCACTGCAGACACATTATGTGTGTTTACAGATGAAAAAGCAAAAATAAAACCGATGCCGGCTTTAAAATTCTGTTCAGCACAGCCTTCTGCACTGATTCAAAATGTTTATAAACACAGAAGTTAATGTAATCAGCACTGCAGCAAATACACACCAGGTACACGGCGGAGACAGGAGTGTCAAATGTGCTCCCAGCTCAGAATGACAGGCCTCCGCTGTGGGCTCTTCATCAAACAAAAGCAGCTGAAAAAACCCACTGAGGAATGTTTTAAAAAGCAATCCCCCCCCCCCCCCACCCCCCCCCGCCGGCTTCTTCTGCCTCCCAATCCCCTCTGGTAGTCATAATTGTAAAAAATAATATAAGATGTCCATTCCCACTGCAGAGCCTTTCAAGTCGCAGGGCCTTGCCAGACCGTGTGTGTGCAGGGAGCCACTGGAAAGCGGCCACTGCTCGGGAAGGGGAGCGGAGGCACAGCCCCAGACATCAGTGGAGGAACTGGAATTCACCACTGTGGGGGAGTTCCTGGGTGACATTTCCTCCTCCGTGGCAGGCAGCAGCCCGGAGGATGGAAACGCAGTGGTCCCGTGAGGGCTATCCGTCAGCCCAGCCCCATTGTTCCTGAGCATGTGCTGCGCTCATCCCAGAGCAGATAGGAGCTGCGTTTACAAAGATTTGGACGAGCCATTTTGCCCTGACTCCAGCCCAGCAACTGCTCAGCCCCGGGGAAGGATGTGTATCAGCTTGCCAAGGAAGACCCCATCCAAAGGAGTTGTGTCATTGCAGAACCGTTACCAAACCCATCCCGTGTCATCCTGCACATTGCCAAAAGACCATGCTCAACCATGTTAGCCAGTGGGAAGGATTTTGGGAGGTGCGTGTGAAACGTCCTATTACAGCAGGTTGCTGCAGAGACGTTACCTCACATGGCAGCATCAGCAGAAAACTCTTGTGCTGGCTGAACAGCCAAAATGCTGGGCGGACAAAACAGTGCTCGACTACAAGCAAGCCTTTTTTTTTTTCAGCCAAATGTTGTTTCATGCTTTAATTGCAATTTTCAAGAACTATATTAGCATGACAACTTATGTAAGTGTCGGCCAAGTTACTACACCATTTCTAGTATCTGTGCCTAAAACAGATTTCACAGGAGTGTAGAGGAAGGGGCTTGTATAACTTTTGGATCTCTGTTCTGATGGCTAGTTGCCATCTAAAATGAGACTTCTACCATCCCTAAAAGTCAAGAGGGGGGAAATATCACTTCTGTACAGTATTAGGAATGATTTTCCTTGGGGAAGGGGGGATTCCTCACAGCCCAGTCCTTCGGACTATCTGAAGCACCAGGTGGGTTGGGTTTTCCTCTCTTTGTTTCTAGAGGAATATGTTTATAGATTTACCAAAGGGATTTCTAAGCCTCAGAGTGGCTCGTGTGTTCCTGTACTAGGAGTGGAAAGGATGGGCAACCTTTGAAACCCCTGCCCTATTATTGCAGGCACCAAGGTATATAAAGTAGTTAGGGCTCCTCCTCCGCGTCTCTGGCTGGGATGCGCTTTAGAGACCTACTCTTCCGAGGGTTAGAAACAAGGAAAGAAACAATTGGCTAAACCAGCTGATACAGCAAAGCAGAAGGCAGCCCCAGCAGCCCCTCAGAGGACATGCACACAGAGACCTCCCCAAATAAAAAAAATAAGTATGATGCAATTAAATATGTTACATATTACAACCTCCCTCCCCTAGAAATAACAAAAACTGCCAAACCAAAGTATTCTACTCCTGCCTTTCCTGCTCATGCAGAAGTCCCCTTGGGCTTCACGGAAATTTTGGACTCACAAAAAGCTGCAGAACAGGGGCCCCATGGCACTGTGTAATAAATCTTAGAAGTTAACAGCCAGAACTGTGCCGAATGTGATGGGTTTTGCTTTGCGCAGGATCATGAAAATAATACATTCTGGCTCAATAAATTAGGCCTGATGCACCAGGGCTAATGGTCTACTGCTGCTGCTGCTAATGGATTTACGTTTTTCTCTCAAATGTTTGAGGTCTGTGATTTGGGAGGCCAAGGCCCAAGGCTCTATCAAATCTCCCCATATTCTTGAAGGGAAATCTTAATTGTACCCCAGACGTAGCACTGAAATGTCACCTTGCTTAGATCAAGCTATGATCAATCCCAAGTTTTTCTTTCTGCGACTGATTTCAGATTCGAGTTTGCAACAAACCAGGGGAAATTTTGTGTGTTTGCCGTGACTGTTCTGTGCCACCCGCAAGTGGTTCCCCTTCCTAGCGGGGGATTTCAGTGTTTGCCAAACCATCACTGCTCCCCGTGGCCAAGCACTGCACCAAAGGGTTGCCGAGGGTGAGAACAGACCTGCCTGGTGCACTGCATAATCACAGCTTTGGCTATTCTCTTTCCTTTCACAGAGGAAAACCTCTGGCTGCTGGGCCTGTGAAGGAAACCCTGAACGTGTGAAGCGAGGGTAACCCTCCCAAGGTGTCTTTGTCTGGATTTGCAGAAAGCTTAAAACGATAGTGCTGAGATCTGGCCTGCCCCACGCATCTCAGCAGAGGCTAGCTCAGGTGCCGGCGGCAATACATTAAAAGGGAGACGGGAGAGTCTCACACTGGGAAGAATGTAATTCGGAACATTGTGTAATGTGGGGGACTCGATCGCAACTTAGAGAGACCTGCCCAGGGGAGTAATGGCTCATCGGAGGTATCTCTTTAATGGAGATGGGAAAAGAAATAATGAGATTTTATGGATTAAAGGTGAAACTAGCCAGATAAACACTTCAAGGACAGGAAAACCAACCACTGAAACAAGTGTTGCAAGGATGCCGGGAGCGCTCCATAGCTTGCCTCTCCACAAGGGCAGGGGGTTGTGCTCCTAAGCTCTGGCCTGCAGCTTTACAGAAGAGGCAGGAGGCAGAAATCATCGTGGCAAGTTCAGCAGCCTCCGCTCCACAAGCAGGATGTCCAGAGGAATCCCAGTGGTCTTGAAGTCTGTGAATCTATTAACTAAACCTCATTACTACGTAATAACTTTTGTTATTTTGGAACAAACCTTGTATCTGGCTAATCCGCTTTGTTACAGAGCTGCCCATCCTTCCCTGGAACAGGAATTAACTTCTAAAGGAATTAAAAGGAGGAGGAGACTGCTGAAGGGGTCCTTAGAGGTATCTTTTTATAGCTGCTCGCTGCCCCCCCTTCCTTTCTCCACTACGTGTGGTATCCTTCCCCACTGATTCTGTCCTTTTCTGCTTGCCAGGCATTGATTTGTTCCTGTGTTGTTCTAATGGAGCTTGAAATCAACATGACTTTGTTGTTGGTTGTTGTCATTGTTGTTCACATCTTTGTTTGGGGTTCAGCATCCTTGTTGAGGCCAGGGCAGCTCAGGAGCTGGCATTAGCAGGCTAAACACCTCCTTAGCAAAAGATCCGCAAAGGCTGTGTCTGTGTCCACATAAGAAGGGCTGTTAGAAAGCACAGCAAACCAGTGCCTCCCTCCTCCAATGCCCTTGTGCCGATTCTGAATCCCCTCGCTGATCAGCGCACACAGAATGTGTCCAGAACAAGCTCCTTCTTTCAGTAGGCCCCATGGAAACGCTGTGTGTTACTTAGGATCTACATCCAAAGCATTTATGAGTGTAGATCTAGATTCCATATGATAGCTATGTCTATTTCACACACGGTTTATGTCAGGTATTTTCATATGTCGCATCGATGGCCAGACAGGTCGGCTGCTCTCCCTGCCAGAAGCCATGGCCCAGGCGTCCCACCATCCGTAAGGCAATTCGGAAGACAAGCCTCAAGTCCGCAAAACCTGGGTGCTGAGGCGCAGCCGAAGAGCACCTTCGGAAACCTACAGAGCGGCGCCCTGGGCTCCCAGATTATCCCCTGCAAGCACGCCGG
>NW_008796108.1:736827-790240 GCF_000699145.1 Aptenodytes forsteri
GCGCCCGGGTCTGGAGCAGGTGTGGAAGCATCTGCGTGAGGGTGGGAGAGAGTCGGGGCCGATTTCATCTCTGGCTTGGAGAGGAACAACACGATCGTTTGTTTTGGAAGCAGCTGCAGGCAGTGGGCTCCGGAGTCCTGGGAGCTGAGGCGGTTTGTTTGCTTTTTGGATCGAGCAACGTCTAGCGAGGCATAGCAGCCAGGCTTCCCGGGAAAGGGAGCCACAAGGCTGGGTAATGAGCACAGATGTTTCGGAAGGAGAGATGGAAGGTTTCAGCCATCCAGCATCCCCGAAATCCCCGCTCCCCTCAACACACACACTTCCCACGGGCTCTTTTGCGGAGGGGCTGGACTGCTCCCAGGTTTCAGACCTTCCTTTCACTGCTTTTGCACTTGGATGCCTGATGGCATCTGATCCATCCCTTTGGTTCTGATCCATCCCTGGAAAGGAGGAGATGGGCAGAGATTTGCATCGACTTCTCCCCAGCTCATTTGACCTACCCTGGCGGTTGCAGAACAGCCCGTGTGTCCCCAGCCCAGGGCTTGGTCCTGCCCTGGGCTCTAGCCCAGCTCTTAGAAGCGGGAGAGTGACCCACTTTGTGAAGTGCCCTGGGGGAGACTCTTTTATTCTGCTCCAGTGCAGAATGAGTTAATGCCATCCTGGAGGGCTTTGGCTGTTGGAGACATGGAAGGGGGACCAGCAGTCTGGGTTTACAGTGCTTGAGAATGAACTGGGAAATGCAAACAGAATCAATTTTTGCCTTTTTGAGGCTAGGCTCCTGGTGGCTGGGTCTGGAGTGCCTGGCAGCAGGCGCATGTGCCACCCTCAGGCCGGCATCCAGCCTTCTGCAGGGGTAAGAGACAGCCTGTGCCTGCAGAAGGAGAGGGGTCTGCAGCTGGAGGGGAGAAGTTGCGGTGAAAGCATGGTGGAATTGCCTCTGCTCCTCCTCTCATTGGGCTGGGGCAGCATCCTAGAAGAGCAGCCAGGCTGGCTGGGCTGTGTCACTGAGATGTGGCCGCGCTTAGCAAGGTCTGGGCCAAAAGACCGGCCATCCGAGCAAATGCGAGGGCCCAGGGTTCCCCAGTGCTAGCAAAGACAGAGATGATAACATCCAGGGCATGGGAGATCAACAGAGCACAGTGACTGGATGGTCCAGCTAAAATGGGTGAGGGCAGAGGTGAAATGGGAGGGGAGGGTGGTCAAGAAACCAGGGAGACTGTGAGAGGGAAAAGGTTAACAGAGTGATGAGAAACCAGGTCTGGGTATACCTCTGTATTCCCAGGACAAAGGGATCTGCTGTGCATTGCAAAGAGAGGTGATGGAAGGGACAGCCTCAAGCTCCCTGCACTCCTGTGTGCTTCCAGGCAGGTGCCTGGCTGAGCTCTGGCTCCTCACAAGGAGTCTCAGAACTTTCCATGTCATTCTTCATCTGGTCTTCCTTCCTTCTCACCTCTCCACCGGGCAGCCCCATGCAGGAAACCCTCCCCACAACCCCTGGGAAAGGCACTGGAGGTGGAGTAATGCTGTGGTGACTGTGCTGGGTAAACCAAAAGGGGTTCATGCTCCCCCAGTCCCTCTAAGAATTGCTTTCACCAAGGAGACACACAGGCAGTGACACTGGGGCAGCTTGGCATCTCACTTTGTCCTGCTAAGAGAGACTTTTTTCCCCCCGCTTACTCTATTTTTGGCTGTTCTCGAGGCTTTGCTGCCAGCAGTCAGGCAATCTTGTCTCCTGCCACTCTGCAGTAGTCCGGTAGTTTGTCTTGCACTGTCCCGCTGACATCTCTGCCAGGATAAGCCAGTGGTGCATCTAGTGGTGCCTTGCCAAGGAAAGGGTATGGCCAGCTCTGCAATGCTCCAGGAAGATAATCCTTCCCGACCCCTGTCCGTGATCACCGAGTACCCTGAAGCCTGTGTGGGCGAGACTCCCGGCTCGACCAGTTCAGTGGTGGATGCACCACATTTGCAGGAGTGACTGATCCTGTATTACGTATTTATTCATTAATTCGTTTCATTCATTTGTGTGTTTATTTGTACTGTGGACGCATCCCAGAGCTGCAGGGGAGGACCAGCGCAATACTGTGCTAGGTGCTGCACAAAGCCACAGCAGACTGACAGTCCTTACTAAACCACAGGTCTGAATGCCATAGTAGTAGTTCCTCAAGTTCGCAATGCATTGTGCCAAAATCAGCTGAGGGTATATGTATAACAAGCCATATGTAAGCTTTGAATGCAGACAGGCTTGCTTATCAAGGAGACGGGGAGAGGGGAACTTAGGATCATCTATTATAAGTGAATTAGTAGCTGTGGATTTTGTTGGAAAATGTGGTTTGGTACCTAGCACCCAAGAAGGATGGGAGGAAGGCAGGAGACACTACCTGCTTCCTGGAAAACCTTTCATGCTCATCTGATCAATGCCATTTCATTTTGTTCCCATCCACGTATACTACCTCCCCCTTCTGACAATGTTAGCTTTTTTTCTGATAAGGAAATAAAAGTTCCCTGCTATAAAAGCTGTAAGGAGTCCCTTATAAAAATCTGCTTTACAAATTGTCTTTAATGTTATCGGCTCAATCGTCCAGAACGGATTCAGTTCAGGGTTCCTGCAGCCTTCCATGCAAATCTGCCTGCCTGTTCATTTGGAACCATTAACCAGGTATCAACTCAGGCTACGGCATTAGGGCTTCAAGATATTAATATGAATAGGGCTTATTGAAAAGCCGTGGGGTACTGGGGAGGAGAGATCCTAGGCGGCTGATCTTCAGAGGTTAGGAACACTTGTGCGTAAATTTATGCTTTACAAGTCTTAACAATCCGTCTGTTTGTCCCCGCCATCCAAACTCGGTACAGCTTGAGACTGCAACCATGCAGAGCAGAGGCATTCATCTTGGGCTTGGTCCTGCATCTGCAGATCTGGGCCTCTATTTCCAAACGCTCTCCTCTGTCTGGGGACAAATTCCTGTCTGCTATCACTGGGCTACCTCTTGGGCTCTGAGAGGGGCTTGTGAGTCTTTCTTTGCAAAGTGCTTTGAGATCCTCAGCAGGGGAGAGCCGGAGGGGTGTTTGAAGCTTTGACACAAGGTTTTTCCATCACGGCGCTTGAAAGCGGCATTGACTGAGCTGTAGTGACCTGGAGGCCTTAGGTCAAACTTGGCTGCAGCTGGAGGGAGGGTTCCTTTTTGGGGAGGTACGACAGCTCTCTGGAGTGCTGGGAATAGTCAAAGTGTGTCACTGCAGGATCTGGTCCTATAGAGCTACTTTAATATCCCAAAGCAGCTTCCAAAAGGCAAAAAGTTGCCAGAGTTTTGTTCAGCCTTTGGTTTGAGTTCTTAGTTGTAATTTTTTCTTTCCCCCACCTATCTCCTCCCAAAACTCAGAAACAACATCAGGCTATTTCAGGAAGCAAAAGTGTGTCTTTTGCTGATATTTTCTCATTAAACCTCGCTTGTTGTGGTGGAACCAACCCATCGAGTTTTAACCTGGCATGAATTTATGAGCTCATGTATGTGTCAGTGTGGGTGAGGCGACAGGCTGTACTGAGAGCCAGCTCAGCCCACAAGCAGGAGAGTGTCTGCCCCATGGCCAGAGCCAGGGGACGACCGTGGTTAATGCTATTTGCTTTCTGAACCGGCAGCGTTAATCAAGCGAGAGCTCTCAGCCCAGTGCACATGGATCCATTTGCAAAGAGATGTACAGAAGCAGGGGCATTACCGCATCCAGCAACACATCTAGCACGAGGCAAACGCTTGCAATTAACTGGTGGCTGACAAGATGCCGATGCTGGCGGAGCCTGGCACATCTCTCCTCGCGTCGCCCCACCTCTGGGCTGCAACTGTACCAGCCACAAAGCCAAGTTTACAGGGAGGCACCAGAAGGATCCTTTGGGCACCGCTCACACCTCAGCTGAATCACCAAGGGAACCAGAAGAGCCGGTTGTCGTGACCTGCTTCCCAGGCCTGCGTTTCCACTGGCACCCCTTGCCCTCTGCTAGCGCCGCTAAGGCTAGGGACAGCGGGGACAGCCCATCATAAGGCGGGTGGAGAGCAGCGAGTGGCCACCGCTAGCCACAATCCTCAGGGCCTCTGAGGAAAGCTTTGCGTCTTGCAACATCGTTGCTCAAGGTTACGATGGCTCTTGCTCAGTCCTTTTCACAGGCCAGCAAGGCATATCGGTGCAAAAAGCAGAAACAAATGAGAGAGGGACAAAGGTACTCCAATCTGAGCAACCCCTAGAGATCTTCTTGCTTTTTCAAATACGTCAGATTAAATCAGGGCAGCTCTGATGCAGGGTGAGTTGGTGCTGCCAGCCACTGGAGCTGGGACCCAGTTTGCATTTGAGACACCTATTGTGTTAATTACCAGACCAGAGCCATCCCAGCACAGAGAATTCAGAGCTCTGCAGTGAGGGCTCCCTAACCCAGATTATAGTTTCAGGTGAAAATTTGTTTAACTAAGGAATGAAACCTCACATGATACATCCCCTTGCTTTCCTCCTGCCTGCTACTGAGCTGTAGATATTCTCCTGGCCTTACAGTTTTCTTTGCTTCTCCCAGTGAAGGTTTAGTCCAGGCTAGATTGATGCATGTACCCTCCCAGCACACATGCACGTACTCTCCCAGCTTGGTTTTCAAGGGGAACCCCTTGGCTCCATAGCAGAACAGAAACTCCTGCCCAAGCTGCTCAGATGCAGAAGTATCATCCATGGGAGGAAGGACAGTTTTCCCTCAGTGTGCGGGTGAGAGCCCATGGCAGCCAGACAGGCACCTCCCTGTCCTTCCCCTGTGCCACCATGCTAGGTTTAAAGTCCTGTGTTTACAACCTTGTCTCTGTCACACACAGAAATGGGAAGCAAAATTTGCAGATGCAAGGGCTACCCTTCCCAGCACTGTGTTATTTTATATGCCCCATGCTGTCATTTCTGTGTGTCCCTGCCTCCATGGGCACCCAAGGAAGCATGGGGAGTTTAACGCCTTGCTGTCCATTCGCTGTTTCTCCCTGTCTCTGGGGCTGATGCAGCTGTTCACACAGGCCGGCATCATAAAAGCTGCGGCAGCTTTCAGCTCTGCAGCAATCCCAAGGCAGATGAACAGCAGCTACTGGGCATGAGAGGGGGAGAGAGTGCTTCGGTTCCTTGCTGTTTGCCCAGCCCAGGAGGACAGGGGGTCCCAGGCTAGCGAGGCTGCCTGTGCCCTGCATGGCACAGGTCTGCAGCGGCCGGGGCCGGGGCAATCTGGCCAGCGGTCTCTTGTCCCTTCAGCATCTCTGTGGGGTGCTGGGGATGGATAGGAGGAACTGACCCAACTTGATGAACCATCTCTTCTCCATTCCCCCACGATAAAGCTGTCCCTGCAGGAGGTTTATAATCCTCCTTTGATATTATTTGGTGTGATGCAGGAGGAAAGCCTTTCTAAGCACTATCCACCCAACACCCTCACACTGCTCCAGGCCTGCCCTCCCTGGCTCTGAGCCAGTCCAGCTGGAGATTGGTGTACAGCACTGCTTTCCATCTTCATTTGACCTACAGGTGGGCAGGGGGGAACAGCTTAAGGAGAGGCAGAATGCCTGTGACTCTCCTCTCTGAAAGAGAAAACGCAGGGATGGGGTTTTCTGTTCCCCATCCCAGCCTATTTGCCTTTCTAACTGCAGGAAACAGCAAAGTGCCTCCATGTGCTCCCGACCGTGCAGGGATGCTACAGAAGGACCTGCAAATCACATCACTGCCTTGAAGCAGCGGCAGGTACCAGATGGACCACCTGGCTATGAGGCAGCAGGTGCTCCCAAGCCTGGTTAGTCAAGAGGACTCTGCCTCCATCTCTCTTCTCGGCAGTTCTCTCTCTACCTGGGAAAACCCCGTAATCAGACCGATCTTGAGTCTATTTTTCTTTCTCATGGAAGATCCATTCCTCGCCCCATGCTAGAGCAAGGCATCCGGAGGCATGGCCAGGAGTGACAGAGGGTCCATGCAGCTTGCAGCTGGTGGCTAACATCCAGCGTTTCTGCTCTGGTGACAGGCGAGAGCGGTTCCCAGCACAAAGGCCCGTCTGTGCAGGAGACGAGGGGGCTGGAGCGGAGCGCCGTGTGGCCACCTGAGAGCAAAACCAGCCTTGTTCTCTGTGTGAGGCTAAAGGCATGGTATCAGAACAGGCCGCTGCAGAGGAGGGTCTGTAGGCACATCGTGCGGGTCCAGGAGGGACACTGGATTTCTGCTGGCCTTAAAGTATCTACCTTTTGCACTGAGGATCCCACGCTTGGCAAAATCAGGTTTCATTTCTTATCCCCTGGCAAGATACCCTCTGGACCGAGGGGGATACTGCTTGAGGAGCTTTTCGCTGACTGTTTTCACTGTCCCCAGGGAAGACAGCCCAAGGGGGCAGTCTGGGGGCAGAGTTCTGGCTATGGACTCAGGGTCTAATGCTAATGGGTAGAAGGGGCTGGTGGGACTCAAGAGCTCAAGCAGAGGCCTATAATTAGAGGCTGTTGTGCTGAGTGTCCTAGCAAAGCCAGGGGTTACAAATGGTCCATGACAGGCAGAAGTCATAGACCTAGGGGAAAGTCTAATGTGATGAACAGGGTTTACTCTAAGGCACATACAGAGAGCTGGATAGTTCAGGAGAAAGGTCAGGGTTTCCGTCACTGTCTTCTCCAGGTTTCTGTGTAGAGCAGCTTGATACATGATGGTTATGCTGGCCTGTGCGAGGCACTGTGGCACTCAGGGCAGGGGAGAGCAGCAAGGGAGGAATGAACTCTGCCCCATCCTTGAACACCCAAACTAATGAGCTAGCCGAGCTCAGGGTCCGGGGCCGGGTGAGTTATCAGCACACTGTGGAGTCATAACTCACCCCTTACCCAAACCCATGGCCGTGACGGAGGTTCCCCATGCCTTGAAACATCTCCTTGCCCTCCCACTAGGCCGGGACTGGAAATAAAAAGACTGTCCCGGTGTCTCGGTGTGCTACAGCCCCAGCTTTCCTTACGAACTGCTGGAGCTACAGCCGCTGTGCCAGAGACTGATGAGTGCTATATGCCCAGCAAAGTGAATGCTGGGGTGGGCAGGAGAAGGGTGCGCATTGCTGCCAGCACATTAAACATCCATACAAAGCCTGCAGTCAGGAGTACACTGGTTACACTGGAGAATTAAGCTGCACCAAGCTAGGGCTACTTTTTTCTTAGGGAGAGGCATCTAATGTGCTTTACTCTTTGACTTTTCCTGGGCTAGATAATCAGCACTGAGACCCCTTGTAGGGAAGTCCAGAGTCACATTCCCACCAGAGTAGTTGTGCTGATGGCCTTCCTAGCCCGAGGGTGCCAAAACCAGAGGAAGTGTTAAGGGTGGATAATCAAAGTCCGTTCAGGGGCTGTAAGTACACACAAGAAAAAGATCACCCCTGTTCCGAAGAGGTTGCAGCACACGGTATTTCCTTGCTGCTCTTGCCTATGTCACCTTATTCACTTAGCCAAGGCCTGTGTCATTTGAGGAGCAATGTTGTTTTAAGGGCTGGAACAGAAGGCAGCAGCTAGTGATTTGGTGGTGTACAGCAGAGACAACTGCACAAGCTGCTCATTGCTGTTCATGCTCTTCCCCTTGTCAGCTGCACCAGCACAGTGGCTAGGGACCGAGCTGCAGGAAGGGGTATCTTCTGGGTGCAGGGGAGAACCAAGGCTGTGCCCATTTATGGTCATTAAGGATCAGGGATGTATTGCATAGCAGCATCCTTGCCATGCTGTAATTTATATCAGCTGCCAGTTTCCATTGGATACAGGACCCCTCTTGGCTCTATAGGCAGTGCTGCTGGGTGCTGTTAGTCTGTGCATTGCACCCCACAGCTGACACGCTGGAGCTCTGTATATTTTACTCGGGAAGGATGAGTTCATTTTTGTGTACCAAGGGGCTGACACCTAGGTGGTAGGTGCTGAAGACAGGGCAGTCTCAGACTAGCCCGGGATCCAAATCTACAGGACACCTATCGTCACGACTTCAAAGCCAAGTGCTGTGCTTGTTGTGTCACATTGGTAAAGCACATGGTGTCTTACAAAAGGCTTTAGAAAAGGCTTCTTGCTTTTCTCTTTGAGGCCATGGTTATGAAAGACACTCATGTGCACCAACACGTGAATCAACATGCATGTACTGGAGTGCCACTTCTGCCCTGGTGTTTGCCCCTGTTGCAGGCATGTCCACCTGCTGCCAGCGCTCCCCTCTCCCCGGGCTTGCATTGGTTTTCTGCTGTCTCTTGTGGGGAAGCAGGGAGAGGAGGGCAGCGAGGGGAGGGGACCTGCTGCTATTGCTTGTGACATCTGCGGCAGCCCCTCTTGCTGCCCAGCCCAGGTGGTGCGCTCCAGCTGCAGGTGGGGATGTGAGGCCCAGACCTTCAGGGCAGCAGCAATGCCCTCCTTACTGCAGGGCACGAGGGCTGGGGCAGCCACTGAACATCTGCTGTGCTCTGAAATGGCAGAGAGGGCTTGCGGGGGAACAGAGAGGGGCCAGGAGCTCTGTGTGTCCAAGTTTTATGAAGAGACTTTTACTAGTGATGGGGCTGAACTTGCCAAACGTATCTCATGCTTGGGTTCAGCGAGAACCCAGAGAAAGTGGGGGAGGGCTTATTGGGATCTCCTTGCAGAAGGAGTGATTATAGTGTGCTCTGATCTTTAGAGGCAGCTTGCTTGGGGGATTTGCTTGATGCTCTGATGCCTAATGGGTGTGCTCATGTATCCCTTTGATACAAGCTGAATAGGATCCTTTTGGGAGGATGACAGCAGTCTTGGTAAGGGGTGGGAGAGATGGGAGGGAGAGAGGCTTGCACAGAACACAGCTTGTAAAAGGGGGAATGTTCTCAGTGCCTGAGGACCCGGGAGGGAATTAGGAGCAGGACTGAGTTTGGCAGGAGGAAAGCTGCAGTGGTTGCAGAGGAAGGCAGTGCTCTGGCAGTTTATCTTTGGGTCCTCTAGGACCCCCCTGAGAGTAAGGCTGAGAACTCTCACATTGTTACTCTTCCTGTGGCAGACTCTTGCCATGCAGCGTCATTCAACCTGTGATCAGTCGACCTGTGATCCGTCAGCTGTTGACAAGATTTCCTAGATGACTGCCAAAACAGGAGCCCACCCCACTCCCTACCCTGCGCAGGGTCGGAAACACTAACCAACTGGAGGAACAATAAAGCATCAGAAAGGAAAACTGGCCTGGCAATCCTGCACAAGCCGATGCATGGATTTCCCTGCCCCAAAGCTCAGGTGGCCTTGCCATGCAGAATGGCTGGGACACAATGCTCCAGCAGGCAAAGCACCACGTGGGGCTCTGCCCTGGCTCTAACTCCAGGGCCACGTCCTTCAGCTGACATCCACGAGCAGGTCCCTGTGTCCCGGTGTCCCATCCCCGCTGTGTCTGGTTACATGCTCGGGCTCCTGGCCCAGCAAACCAGACTGCTGTAACTGTGAGGGTGCCGCTGCGTAAAGCCATGTTGTCTCGTCTCCTATGGGACATTATCCCAGACACCAAGTAAGCAGGGACAGTGCAGAAGTCACCCCTCAGGATTCAGAGGAGCCGATTTGCATTTGCTACTGATTCAGTTGGGAACCGAACAAGCAATTTGCCAGTGAAAGAACCTTTATCCCCTGACTCCCCCCCCAGCCCCCAGTCCTTCTGGGAGTTTGATTTCTCAGCTTACAACAGAAGGATGGTGGTAGGAATGAATTCTCTGGGGCTAATATTTCCAGCTATCACACTATAGAAAGAAAATTCTTTCTTTCTTTCTTGGCGTAGCAGGAACAGACTTTCAAAAATGTACCCTGATTTTTAAATACCCTTTTCGCCTGTGGTGTAAATACTAAAATGCGGTTTTTCTCTCCCCTCTCTCCCAGAGTTTAAAACTATTGCTAGCCTGGGGAGGTGCATCTTTCAGTGAGATTTATAACGGCTGCTCTCAAGTGATGTGTAAAATGAGCCTCCCTCTGCCCCATCCAGCCTGGCACCTTCCAAGAATTTATTTCCTTTATTTGCTTGAGCCTAAGAATACTTAGAGGCTGCATCTCCGCCCAAGCACTCTAATTATTTAAGTTTTGTTTATGGCCAGTCTCTGGGGAGCTGAGTAGGTCCGGGCTGCCGATCCTTCTCTCCTCTGGGTAATTCAGGCCTACATTACTGCCGTTTGATAATGATCAACAAATCACAGATGCTGTATCTATTGCCCGCTGTGTATCGCCCCGGCTCCGTAAATTGGCCGAGCCTTCGGAGCCAGTGTGAGTGAGGTGTGCATGGCCTCTTGCTGGCAGGGTTGCTGCACATAGGTGGGGAGCAGTGAGCAGGATGCGGGCAGGGGTTTGTGAGTCAGCATAGTGGGGAGCTTGCTGGGGCAGGGACTTTTGCACAGCACCTAGCGTGGCAGGGATCCTGACCTAGCTGAAGCCTTTAGATGCTATCTCAGCTTTGCTTGTACTAGGGCTAAGCAAGAAGCAGGCAGCTTCCTATGCGAGCACAAAGCTTTGGCTCATTCCTGTCCAGCCACCCGAGTCCTGGTCAGTGCCCCATGCTATGCCCACGCCAAGATGCCGCATTGCTTATCCCATGATCCCCCGCTCACTTTTGTCTCTGGCAGCTGGTGGGAACCCCCTGCCGCGGGGGTGGCTGAGCACTGCTGGGGAGGCAGAAGCCGGGGATGTCAGGAGGCAGTGAGGAGGAGGCACCCTCCCTGTGCCCCCGCGCTTGGTCAGCGCAGGCACCGCTTGTCTGAGGAGGGAGGCTCCTTCCTCGGCACGGCCAGGTGAAGGTTTGGACTCTGCTGCCGGCCAGAGTCCAGCTCCACAATCAAGCTGTGGCTGCCTCTAGTCTTAGCCTGACTCTGCACCTCCTTCCTGCAGCACCTGCTCCGCCAGCACCCCTCATTCCACACCTCTGTCTCCCTGCTGTGCCCGGCCAGGTCCCTGCCCAGCAGGGCGGGCTGAGGCTGGCTCTCCCGTTAACCTGCCTGGCCAAAGGCAGGCCAGAGAGTTTCGGCAGTGAGGGGCTCTTTTCCCACTCCTGTGCCAAAGCTTCCCAGCCCCAGTCTGATCCACAGGAATCCATAGTCTCTGGAGGCCGCGTGGTTGCCAGCGCCTCTGCTCCCGTCACGCTCCATGATAAAGAGAGAGCAAGAGAGATTTTGATTATGTTATGACAAGCAACAGAGAGATGGAGTGAAAGCTGCGGTCTGCCTATTGTAATTCCAATTAGCAGGGGTAACGTGGCCAAAGCCTGACAGCTGTATTGATCCAAACTTTGTATGGGGAGAACCTATAATGCAGTTTTCAAAGGTCCCTGGGGCCGAGCACATGTACAGCTGTGGGGCAGGAGAGGAGAAGAAAGGCCTGTTTGTAATGGAGCACATGAACAGGCAACTGCATCTCACCATCTGAAATGCCAGAGCCAGCCTGGTAGCTAAGCTCTCTAGGGCTGGATTTGCCTCAAAATCTGTGCTGCAAAATCCCCTTGAACCCCTTAGGACTTCTTTCTACCCGCATGATGAAGCAGGTCTTCTTGGTGTGCATATGGAATGAGTTTGTCAAGACTCAGTTTCTTCTCTAGACAGAATGTACCCAAGTAAAATAAACCAGCAGTGATCTCCCTGCTGGGGAACAAAAGCCCAGGGCTGCATGGGAAGGGGGGAGGAAGGAGGAAGGGGGAGTTTCCCTCTTGCACTTCAAGGCAACTCCTCAAGGTCAGAGCTGAGGCATGCTGGCAGAGACTGTGGGCAGGCTGTTCGTGCAGATGCTGTCTCAGCTGTACCCTTTCTGTGGCTAAGGGGAGGACTCCAATTTGCAGTTTTGCTGGTATTGATCTGAGACCTTTCACTGGCTCTAAATTCACTTCGGAAATATAAGGCTAAAATCATTCTTTTTAGGTATATATATTTTTTTGTATTCTTGATGTCCCAACTGCTGCCATGCCTGCAGAGTACCTTACGGTACCTCACTGGAAATGGGAATATCTGCTGCCTCACACTGACTTCTACCAGGCGTGAATCAGCTTTTACTTAAAGGGAAAGAATGGCCTGGAGGTGATGGCAAAGGCAGGCTGAGCTCGGAAGGGCTGGCATCATTTCTTGGCTTTGCCACAAGCTCCCTGAAATATCCTTGGCTAGCTTACTTCACCTCTGTGTGCCTTTCCTTGTCAAAAGCTAACCGGTAGCAGTCCCTCTCTTCTCTGCTCATATTGCCCTGTGTCTGCAGGGCACCTTGCACAACTGATCTTGCCGACATTACTCTATACAAGCAGGGGACCATTTGCAAAGCACAGGGAAAGGTGACTCCCCTTTATTTTGTCATTTTTCATAGCAGCCAGGAGCCAACAGCTCCTCACACAGGGATTTTAGAAGACAAGAAATTGTTTTGCATGGATCGATGTACAAATATTCTGTCAGTGCCAACACCAGACCCGCTTTCTTACTGCTCTGAGTGTGTGATGTGTGGGTTGAAATCATGGAAGTGGGTGAACGTGGTCCATTGACTTCCCTGCCTGGTTTAATTCAAAGGCCTCTTGATTTCTCGCTCTACTAGTTTTGCATTTGGGTCACTTCTGGTTTCCAGTCCCTATCGGTGGGGGGGGTTGCAGGTAGGTGAGAGGTGTGGGCTGGATAGCCCTCCACACCCCCACTGCCCTGCCAGCCCGGGGCAGCTCCCACCCACACCCTGGCTCTTTGCTGGACAACGCACCGGGCAGGACAGGTGGCAGGGGTTCACGTTGTGCCCTGTCCTTGGTGGATTTGCTGTGAATGCCGAGGCAGGAAGGATGGCTGCACGCTGGGGACAGTAATGTAAGTCTTCAGATATCTGCAATGTGTCTTGCTTTTGCCACTAATTTCCTAGGTGGCTGTAAGCAAGTGTCATAACACCTGAGTTGCCCCATTGTAGGATGCAGATAACATAAATACCCTGCCTGTTGCATGAACAAGCACTTCAAAAACTGTGGTCCTTCCATAAGAGGGGGCAGGTAGCAATGCAGACCCAGGCCCTATGAGCCATCCAACTTGTTTCACGTGTGAGCCATCACATGGTACTGATTATAGTTGCCTCAGACAGCAGATGGATTTAAACAAGTGTCTTCATGCTATAAGCTTTCTAGGCTATCTCCTGGGTAGATTACGATTTTAGCCATATGCAAGAGTCTATGGTATTCCAAGGCTGGGGGAAACTTCCCTAGGAAGATGTGTACCACAACAAGCCATTTCTTTTTGCGGCCAAAAGAGCTGCCAGATGCATTGAAGGAGGGAAAGGAGGTTCATACCCAGGCTCCCTGGAAGCTGGAGCTGGGACACTGCAGCTCAGTGTGAAAGCAAGGAAGCAGCAGGCTCAGCAACTGCCTCCTGCCTGCCCCGGGGTCTCTCTGCATCCCCCTCCTTACCCCTCCTGTCCCAGTGTCCCAGCAAACCAGGCTGGGAGTGTTTCAGACTGGATGAGTTATTACAAAATCCTGGTAAGGACAGGGAGAGAAATGGAGGGTTTAAAGTTCGATAATTGTTAATTATTACCCAAGCTTCCCATGAGACTTTCTGGGAAAAAGACATGCCTCTCTTTTGCAAAGGTGTTTCGTGTAACATCAGTCTCTGTCCTGGCCACGCCGAGTCCTTTCTCTCTGCTTTCTTTCTGCCTCCAGTGGGATTAATAAAGAGCTGCTGGAGAGCTTCTTATCTAGCAGCTGAATAATGTTTGTAATACAGGGAGGGGAGGCAGCTTTGATCCAGGAAAGAGAGCAGAGGGAAAAAAAATATGGGCTATTGGGGCAGGGGGAGGGTGTGGGCCAGGCTGGGCTGTGCTGGTGCGTGGGAAGTGGGCATGGCTGCTCCTGCGCCCAACCTGTTCTGCAGAGAAAAGATGTTGGTTTCCAGGGCTTGTCGGGCTGGGGAAGAAAGGGCTGAACCCAGACACCAGCAGAAAAAAATATCTGGGAATCCCCTCTGAAGGAGAGGAAGCAAGAAAAGGGGTGCTGTGGACAACCCCGTCCACACCGGGAGGCTTTGCAGCCTCCCACGAGCTGCTGCCCTGGCACAGACCTCCCTGGCAGGGTGTTGCTGCCTCGCAGCCCCTGCTCCCCTTCTCTCACCAGCAAAAGTGGCTGCATCCAAGCTGGCACCAGTGCTCTTGCCCAGAGGCGAAGGGCCACACCTGAGAGGCAGGACGGGCTCTCGCTCTTCTCACGGGTGTGGGCTGCGAGCCGGTTGGGCCGGGCTGGGCCCCCGAGGCCAGTATCTCTGTGAGCGTGCCAGGGCCACGGGAAAGGGAGCAGCTTGGCGCAAGAACCGTTGGCGCAGGGAGAAGCGACTGCTATTAGGCAGGAGGGGGTTCAGCTCCCCCCTCCCTGCAGCGCTCCATGCAGCCTCCCAACATGCACATCCCTTGCCCTGGGACCGCTTGCTTTCCATCCCCAGCCTCTTCTGGCCCTCGAGCTCTGAAAAACACTGCTTCCCCAGGACTCCGTGGGCAAGAAAAGCAGCTGTCTGGCCCCTGTGGATCTGGGTACAGGGCTGCAAAACTCAGCCATGATCCACAGAGACTGAACTTGTCTGGAGCTAAGGAAGTTGTGATAACGGTGGTAACAGCTCCAAAACTGGCTCTGGAGAGTTAATGTTGCTTTGGGTTTTTCAGGAGAAAATGGGCCTGAGCAGTTGAGACAGCCTGTGCTAGGAGCTAAGGTTCCTAAAGGAAAAGCTACTTCTTTTACTTTTTCTTTCTTGCAACAATGGTGTCTTTAGCCTATGTTTCCCCACAGAGAGTCCTCCCCCTTTGCAGGTCCAGACAGCTTTGTAGGCTTTGAAGTGTAGTTTCACACTTGCTGCTTTCCCCCAAAATGCAACCCAGTTGTGGGGCTGACCACACCGAGCTGTATTGGGTTTGCAGCTCACTCTGCAAATCCAATGAAGAGAGGAGAGGTCTGTGCCCCCGAGAAACACCCTCTTCCCTCCAGGTGCCTGGGGCATGCCTGGCTGCTTCTCTCAAATACTCCAGAGGAGTCGTGGGTATCTCCAAGAGGGCTTAGATGTTGTTTGTCTGCTCCAAAGCCCCACACCACGGCCCCACGTGGACAGGCTTGTCAGTTAATCCACAGGGAGATTAGTGGCTGAGTTTTATCTTCACCCACCCCGGTCCTCATCCCCGGTCTGCTCAGATGAATCCGTCTGGGAGACGTGGCAAGGCTGTGCCAGCTGAGCCCTGTGCCCGCTTGATTCACAGATGAAAAGGTCTGGCCCCCGCGCCTGCCTGCTGTGCAATCCCCCGTCTTAGGGACTGAGATTTGCTAAAGGCGGGCAGGGAGATGCTCCAGATGTCTGAGAAAAACGTGGCTCTTCCCGTAGCCAGGGGAGTCCAGGTCATGGGATGGTGGGTCTCAGAGGGTTCATGCCCCCTGGGAGGGGAGCATGCACGTCCCTCCCTCCTGCGAGGCCACCCCGAGGTGGCACCAAGCCTACGAATGTCTCGCCATGGCTGGAGAACGAGGGAGAGGAGCGCGAGGGGGGCGACCTCCCTGTCCCCCCAGGCATGTGGCCGGGGCCTGCTCCTGCCCTGCCCCGCACCCCTGCGCCGCTCCCCCTCGAATTGGGATTTGGCTCGCCAGGACCATCTGTTCCCTTCGGCCCGTTGCCATGGCGACGGGGTGGCTTGAGACGGGGTTTCACCAGCGGCCGGGGACGCTGGGAAAAAAATCCAGGCAGGGAAAAGTCTTCCTTTTTTTTCCTGGGCGGAAATGAAGGGGAGAGGGAGGGACCCTGCCGGCGGAGGCTGCGTCCCTTCCTTCCTCCCCGTGCCCCCGCATGGCTGTCCTGTCCCCAGGCTCCTCTTGCTCGCCCCCCTTTCCCTTCCCGTCTCTCCCTTTCTCTCCAGTTTGAGTCTCCCGTGCATGTATGCAGCAGCAGCGAGATGGGCTGCAGCTGTGCAGGTGTGTGCTGGGAGGTGTCCTGCCTCCCCTGGCATGGCGGCAGGCAGTGAGCCCGCAGGGTGCTGCAAGGAGGGGCCGCGGTGCCTCCCCGAGCAGCCGTGCTGGGCTCTGCCTCTCTCCCAGCCCTGGTGCTATTCCCATCTAGTGCCCATCGCCAGCACACGTGCTGCTGGAGCACGCTTACTGACGCGGGGGAGAAGCTGTTGTAGTCCCCCACAAGCTGTGTGCGTGTCTATGTCCCACCACTTCCCCGCTTTCTGTCTGGGCTGGTGGTTCTCAGCCTGGTGGTAGCTCGGGCTGGAGTCATCTGTGCGGTGCCGAGCAGAAGGACGTTCAGGAAGTCTGCTGGTGGGTGGCTTGGTTTGTGCTCACGCTCAGCCCAGACAGTGGGAGCAAGATTTTGGGTTCCTGCTTGCTGGGCCGTGGTCAGGCCCCTCCTCTCCTGATGCAAAACTTGTGGTTGCATGGGAACATGTTGGCTGGTGGGCAAGTGTGGACTGGCAAACGGGCTGAGATCTGCTGCTGGCAGTGTAGACACGACCTGGCCTCCTGCTCTGCCTCTGCACCAGCTGAGCCCAGGCCGTGCAAGGGAGCTGGGCACATCCCCCAGCCCTGCCCGCGTAGGCAACCAAGACAAGGCTGTGGCAGTTTGGCTGTTGGTTTTAATGCAGAGTCACTTGTCAGACCTGGTTACTCCAGTCTTTCTCACTAAGTAAGCCTGGAATAGAGAGTAAGCCTGGTGAAAATGGTGCCCTGCTATTTGTGTACGTATGCCTGTGTCTGCGTGTGTCTCGGTATATTTCAAGTGGAAATGGCTTTAAAAAAGAAAACAAAAGAGGAAACAATAAATAGCTATCTGCTTGTAGACAGTAAGATCTGGGCTAATGTGTGATAGATGAAAATGAAATGAACACAGAGTGACAGATTGACAGAAAGACATATTTTTGTGCTAGTTTAGCATCCTCATAGAAACAGAAGATAATTCAGGTTGTGAAGGACCTCAGGAGGTCATCTACCTACCTACTGAAGCAGATGGGTGTGCTAAACGCCCTCTGTCAAGAAGTCAATACCCCTTCACGTTGCAGCAGACACACTAGAAGGTTGCTCTCGGTGGCAGGGCTTTGCAGGGCCATGGCAGACAGGAGCTGCGAGGCTGAGCCCGGGGCGGTTCCTGCACGCTGATTGCAAACTGATGGTAATGGGGCTATGAGCAGTGGGCCCTGAGAGAGGCCGGGGGGGTCAACAAGCAGCGAGTAAAACAGTAGCAAGCTGGGGGAAGCCTAAACACAGAGCTCCTTTTGGGTACGATACTTGCCGGAAAGGCAGTCTGGGGTTTTCGATGATGAGGCTTTTTGTTTGTTTCTACTAAATCTAGGGAAACGGGATCGATGGAGTGAGTTATCACTATATACCTTAGTGCTGGAGTCCCACTGTGCTGGCTGCAGTCCCAGCCGGGAGATTTTCCGATCTCTGGCTTTACCCCTGCACCGGACATGTCTCTGGACATGTCTGCTCCCAGGGCAGTAAGTCAATAGAAGGCATTTGGGGCCAAGGCTGAGTCTGCTGCCTTGAAGATAGGTCTTGGGCTTCTCAGCGAGAGCTGTGGGAAACAGAGTATCAGACCTGAGGCTTCACTGACCTGTTCTGGGAGCTGAGAGGAGAAACCAGGGGCTCGCGTGGCCCTTGTGAGTGCAGAGCTGGCTTCAAGTCACCTTTTCCTCCCTGTGTATCCCAGATCCGAGTGCAGCAGGACTGAATGTCAGCTGTTCCCTTGTGACTAGCGATTTACAAGTGCTCATCCTGCTTCTTGTTTGCTGAGCAAATGCCCTTTTCCTGTTGGCTCTGCCCTCCCTGCAGTGGGGAATCAGCATATTCTGGTCTTGAAGCTTCTCCCAGATTTATGAGCTTGCTCTTCACCTTGAGAATAAGGCTCCCTTGCCCTGAGAAAGCTTTGAAACCCAAAACACCAATTGCTGACTTAAGCAAATACCATTGATCCTCCAGCAAGTAAAATTTCTTTCTTTTTCCTTTTTAGGGCACTGGTTGTTGAGATTTTGTTGTTGTCCTCTCTGTATTTCTTTTTTTTTCTCTGGAGACATGAGTCCCAAACTGTTCTGAGCAAAATCAATGTGATTTGAAAAGAACTCATCGATAACACTTACGGATATTGCCTCCTTGCCGGAGTCCAACAAAAACCCCACAAAAAACTCCTCTCAGTTTCCTCTCCCCTTGAAAAGCAAGGTTCTTTAATTGGCTTTTAATCTGGGGAAGATGAGAGCTGTTTGCATTGAATTGGTAATAGCGGATAATATCTTACCCTGAGTGATGGGTTATTTGATCTCTGTGCGTCAGAAACCTGAGCATATGTCTGTGAAATCAGGCTGGGGGGACACACCAGGGCTGGCTCAGAGCCCAAATAGAAGCACAGCTGCTTTTTTATTTCCAATAATAATTAGGAATAAGGTGGGGAACAATCACCTTTTGTCCTGTTGCTCCGGGGCATCAAATGATACTAGGAAGCCTGGGGAAAAGCCTTCAAAGACATGCATGGGGCATACAAGGGGTGTTAACGCTACCTAGCCACTTAACGGGACAAAGGCGAGCCAGTGCTGCAGGCTGCCCCACCTCAGCCTGGCTTTAGCGAGGCCCCGAGTCATCGAAGGCTGCAAATACCTGCCGGAGCAGATAGATGCACAGCAAAGAGGGCAGCTCCACTCCCTGCAGCCCTTCAGCCCTTGCTAGACTCTAAGCACATGTGGAGCTGTAGGAGAGGCAGCTGTGTGAGCGCTGTACATCATGGGACAGCGCCGGGCAGCTGCGGGGGTACAGCGGTGAGCAGACCTGCACACCCACTGCCCACGATCACGCTGCTGGTCGGTGCATGCCGGACAGTTTGGAAACAACCCTCATGCCCATGCTACGCCCCTTCCGCCTGGGAGGAGGAGGAGGAGGAGGAGGAAAGGTGAAGGCTGTACCGTCCAGAGAAATGGGCGATCATTTTTTTAAAACAGACAAATCTCTATCATGGTGTGATCAGGTGTTTAATAGGGCTGCAAGAAATGGGCAGTTTTGGCATGGGGACATTGTTTTGACCTTGGTTCCCACCGGTGTCCTACACTTGTGCCCTAGCTGCCACTGCACAGGGCCAAACAAACATTGCAGCAACGGCAGCCTCATCGACCTCTGCGGCTGCAGGCTCATGGTGCTGGCTGAGCACCGCTCAGAGCAGCAGTCCTGCCACGGGGTCTGGGCCTCTTGCACACGCTCACCTCCTTCTGTGTCTCTAAATGTCATTGTCAGGCCTTTGCTGGTCCCAAACTGGGCTTTGAAAAGGGGATGAAAGGGGGATAAATCAGGCAGTCACCAGTTTACCCTCCCAAAGTGATATTAGCTCTGCAGGCATCACAGAGGTTTTGTAGCGAGATCCAAAGTGAAGATCGTTGACGTCATTAGCCTATGGATTGGGCCTGTAGTCGGTTCACTCATGTGGTGCAGGGAGGAGTGGTAGGTACTGGGAAGCGTCTGGGCCTGGGAGAGAAATGCACCGACAGCGCTGGGTCCCTGAGCGCTGAGCCCAGTGAAACGTGCTCTTAAATGCCTCCTGGCTTCAAGCTGACTCAAGCACACATGGGAAACTTGTTGATGTGGATGACACCGTTCATTCCTGGCTGGCTTTGTTTGTTTTGTTTTGTTTCTTGCTGCAGCTGCCTTTGGAGCAATAAATAGCTGTGGATCTTGCTTGTGGTCTGTGCAAAGTAGTTAATATTTAATCAGAGGTCTGAAGCTGGATTTGTTTGGTTGGCAAAACATAAAAATTGCTTTTTCTGTTTTTAGAGCTAGGCAGATAGGGCCAGACTTTCCCAAAAGCTCAGGGTCAGCTTTTAATTATCAATTATTTTAAGATTGTAGCACACTGATCAGTGACAGGTTTTCTAAACACCTCAGCTCCCAGCAAACCACCTTAATAAATGCCAAAGCATCTGAAATGACTGGCACCCAGCATGCCGCTGGTGTGAAATATTATTTATAGAAGAAGTCCTGCTGACACATGCTAGCGAAGTGTTATCTGCACCCACTCCCCCTTCTCCTGTTCCTTCTTGGGGTTTTCCTCCAGGTCTGTTCACATGGTTGGATTCTGCTCCCCAGGATACAGGCAAGAGGCGAGAGGGATATCCTTCCTGCAAAGGATCGAGCTTTCTTAGGAGGTCTTCCCTCTGGCTTTGTTGGTATTAGGGATCCAGGCCCTTTACCACTGTTAGTGTAGAAAGCCTGCTGCAAACTCCTAAGGGAGAAAGGTTGAGCTTTGATTCCCCATTAGCAATTCGTGCCACCTACAGAAACATTTCCAGCAGGTATCTACAGTTGGACTCCATGGCCAGGCTATCTGGAGCATTGCTCCACTTTTCTTCTTCTGACTCCTTCAGGCCAAGGTCAGAGAAGAGGCGCACAGGCTTTTGAGGGGGCTATTGCCAAACTGGAAGGTGGCAGCTGTAACATTTAGTGAGAAGCAACCAGGAATGCTCCTCGTCCCAAGCCCTGAACCTACTGGAGTACCAGAGGCAGGATAGAATAGAATCGTTTAGGTTGGAAAAGACCTTTAAGTCCAACCGTTAACCTAACACTGCCAAGTCCACCACTAAACCATGTCCCTAAGCACCATGTCTACACGTCTTTTAAATACCTCCAGGGATGGTGACTCAACAGCTTCCCTGGGCAGCCTGGTCCAATGCTTGACAACCCTTTCGGTGAAGAAATTTTTCCTACTATCCAATCTAAAAGGTGGATACCACTCACCAGCTGGTCTGCAGCATCCTGCCTCTCCTGGTCCCTGTGGAGTTTTTATTGCCCCTTTTGTCCTTTCATTTGCGAAAGACACTGGCACACCAGCCTTATAAATTTGCTGTTCCCCCTCTTCACCTCAGAGTACATGGTCTCTTTCCAGGGAGAAAAAGTGAACCCTGCCTGTACTCAGAGCCAGCCAGACCCCACAGCACTGTGTTAGCAGAGAGCTCAATCCCTGCTTCATGGATTGCTCTGCAGAGCACAGCTCCTGGGTTGGATCCCAATTGCTCCCATTTGCAACACTTCCATGTTGACTTCGGATCGCTGTAGGAATTTGGCAATCGTGGGGTTCTCCAGTATATTTTGCAATGCCAGGTCTCTGGATTATTATCCCTTGAGACTAAGGAGTGGGGTGGCAAAGACATAGCCAGCTGGAGTTTTCGTTGTGTGGGAGGGCATGGTTTATTTGCGAGAAGGACCAAGCATTTCCTACTACAATCTAAAAGGTGGATACCACTCACCAGCTGGTCTGCAGCATCCTGCCTCTCCTGGTCCCTGTGGAGTTTTTATTGCCCCTTTTGTCCTTTCATTTGCGAAAGACACTGGCACACCAGCCTTATAAATTTGCTGTTCCCCCTCTTCACCTCAGAGTACATGGTCTCTTTCCAGGGAGAAAAAGTGAACCCTGCCTGTACTCAGAGCCAGCCAGACCCCACAGCACTGTGTTAGCAGAGAGCTCAATCCCTGCTTCATGGATTGCTCTGCAGAGCACAGCTCCTGGGTTGGATCCCAATTGCTCCCATTTGCAACACTTCCATGTTGACTTCGGATCGCTGTAGGAATTTGGCAATCGTGGGGTTCTCCAGTATATTTTGCAATGCCAGGTCTCTGGATTATTATCCCTTGAGACTAAGGAGTGGGGTGGCAAAGACATAGCCAGCTGGAGTTTTCGTTGTGTGGGAGGGCATGGTTTATTTGCGAGAAGGACCAAGCACCAGCATGTCAGCTCTGTTGCTTGATGATCAAGAACATCGTGCCTGCTAAAAACCAGCAGTTGTATTAGGTCATGGAGTCCAGCAGTCCACCTTCAGGGGCCAGTGCCTTGCCAGGTCTTGTTTCCAAGGGTGCAGGGTTTTGTGTGCTGGCCTGTCGGTGAACAGTTATGCAAAGGATAGAGACCTTGGTTCTGACCCTGTTGATCAAAACACTCCCTGCTGGGGCTGTAGCACAGGGCTGACTGAAGTGTAGCTACCTTTGTGAGCTGCCTGGGGAATGGTTGGCAAGATGGGGAGCAGGGCAATTACCGGGGACGGGGTGTTGTTTGGAGCTGTGTAAGGTTGGGGTTTTCACAATTGGCAAAGGGTGTTGAGTACCTGCTTCCTACTGTCTTTGGGAAGGAAGCTGACTGGGACAGGCAGACCACGCCAGACACCCTCTGCCTTGTATTGGCCCATAATCTCCTTGGCTCAGGCCACAGAAAATGCTTTTGAAGCCAAGAGAAGACTTAGCACCCTTTATAGACCCAGCAAGTTGGTGTCATGTCCCCTTAACTGGACAAAGCATGGGAATTCTGCACAGTTTGGGAGAGATTTTATGGTCTTTCCTTTTAATATTTCCATTGGTGGTATCCCGAGTCTCAGGTTCTACAGAGATGTAAAAGGAGGAGCTGGTAAGATCCCATACAGGTTATGAAGGTCATGTGGGACAGATCTTTTCCAGTCTGTCACCGTGCACTGCCAGCGTACTGTGGGTGACGCTCAGTGCAGGACCCAGCGCGCAGCCCCTTCTGCACAAGCGCAAGGAGATGCAAGGGTTGCAGGATGGGGTTAATGCTCTGCCAAAGCATCCTTTGTTCTGGGCAGGCTGCTGAGGTTTGGAAATGGAGCGCCGAGAAGCGAACACCACAAAATATATACGTCCGCACTTTATGATGCTGATTTTCAGTTTCAACAGCTGTTCCATTTGGAACGGATGAACATGCACTCCGGCTTAGTAGGAGTCAATTAAAATAAACCGAGGGAGAAGGATTGGTGTTGGAGCCCAGCGACGCTCATCGGACATAAAAGTTGCATCCTCTCACGCCCGGATTTTCTCTCCAGTTTGCCACAGGCGGCGGGATCCGACTCGCAGCGCTCATTAGCACAGAAATGCTCTCGGTCGCCCTGAATTCCTGGCCCCGCCGCTTTGTTCCCGCAAAAAAAAACCGCTCATCGGACATAAAAGTTGCATCCTCTCACGCCCGGATTTTCTCTCCAGTTTGCCACAGGCGGCGGGATCCGAGACTCGCAGCTCATTAGCACAGAAATGCTCTCGGTCGCCCTGAATTCCTGGCCCCGCCGCTTTGTTCCCGCGGGAGCAGCGGCGAAGCCGCAAGCCGCGTGACAGCGCTGACCGGGGCGGGGAGGGAGGCCGTGGTGCCCGGCTGCCCGGGCGGATTAGACAGCGGGCATCTGCGGGGAGCGGGGAGGGGGGCGGGGACGGGCTGCGGGCTTTTGTTGTTGCTTTTTTACCTTATGTGGCCGGCATACGGCCATCGGTTGCGGCCGTCCTTGGGGGGTTTTTCCCCTCTGCCTTCCCCAAAGCGGTGAGGAGAGAAAACTTTGGCTTAGCCCTGCTCAGCACAGGTGAACATCCTGCTGTCTGGGGTGCACAGGGGAGAGGAACGCTTTGAGCAGGAGAGTTTGGTTATAGGTAGGGCTCCTGTAATGTCCCTGCTCTTATTCCTGGCCTGACCATGTATTTTTTGGCAAGAAACCTCGCATCTTTCTGCCTGTATTTTTGCCAGCAAGAAATTGCAAGCAAGGTAGGGAAGTACAGGGTCATTCAAGGGACGTAGGATGTGGTGCGTACCTTCCTGATGGAAAAGACCTGACGGCCCACAGTAGGATCTTAAGTTTCCTCCCCTTCCTATTACTGCTAAATGGATGCTCCCCTTGAGCCCCTCTCTCTGCAGAGATGGGAAAAGTCGACAGGTACTTGCCACATCAGACTGTCAGTGCCTCCTCCCCTGCAACAAATACATCTGGGTTACCGCTGCCTCTGTCTCATAGACTGGCGTTCAGGAGGGCAGGAGGGGGTGGGAGAGAGAAGAGGCCAAGCATCGTTTTACAAAGGCTGGATTGAGCATTGGGCCAAAATGGATCATCTTTAAATGATGAGTCAGAAATCTGATCCACAGGCAGTGTCAGTTTTCACAGAGGGGTAGTTTGCAAAGGGAGAAGAAAAAAGACAAGTGCTTTACTTACAAATTTGGGCAAGCACTAGTACTGCCAAGGAGGCTCTGGAGGAGGAGATAGGTTCAGCTGATGTTCCCCTGGTGGCTTGTGGTTTGGGTTGTCCAGGTTAAGACCCGTTAAGGAGGCCAGCACTTCGTAAGTAATTTCTGAAAAGAACAGGCTTTCATGAAATGGGGTCTCCAGCTAGGCAGCCCCTTTAGAAAACGTAGGCCAGGGTCCCCCGAACAAGTGTTTTGAGCAGTTGTTGGGTAAGTCACTGAATGAGCAGAACCCTCTCTCTAGTCCAGGTCAGTGGGAAAGGCTTGATTTCACTGGGGATAGTTTCCTGCAAGACTCTGCTTTGACATTGAATGGGAGTATGGAGCTAATCATCCATACTCCTTCATGTCCAAGGAAATAAATAGGCACTTTCAGGCTAACATTCATCCAGCCCGAGATAGATTTCTTATGCACACTGGGTGAATTATACGGTAGAAATTTCTCTTCATTGACTCCACAGTTAGTGCAGACAGCCAGCTGAGATGAAGATGTCTGCACTGTGCGGTGTGAGCTGTGTTTTTCCATGAGGGGGGCTGCTTGTTGTGCGGACAGAGTTTCTACTCCTCTCACCTTTCTGCCACTGCAACTTTAGGAGCCATTTCAGTGGCTTGGCATTTTCTGGAGATGCTAAACAGCTTTACAGAGTGGAAGATGGCCCCTTTCTTGGAGCCTCCTTCTTCCCTTCCCTGCTTCTCTCAATCACTCCTTGTGCCTTCCAACACTTTTTAGTAGTGTGTTTGTGTGACAGGAAGAGAAAACACAGGGATGGGAAATTAAATCTGGAGAATAAATGAGAGATTTATTAATTTATTAATATGACAGAACTAATTACTGTCTCTCCAAGATTCATCTCCTTGCCTGGGTTCCCACACGCCGGTGACTTGGTCCCAAGAGTTGCATTACTGCAACAGCGAGGCTGAGAAAAGCCTCCTGAGGGGAATAAAGAGCAAAACACACAGCCTGGGCAGACAGGGCGCGGTGGCATCCCAGCATGGTGGCATCCCAGCTCTCAGGCTGGGTGTGCACTGAAAGCTGAGGATAAGACGGAGCAGGGATGACTGGACGGAAGCTAAGCCATCGCCTCCCGTTCAGCTGCTTGTGCTCACTGGGGGTAATTCCCAGCACAGTGCTTCCTTTGGGACAGAAGCAGTAGTGTTGCAGAGGACAATGCAAGCCAAGTGACCTGGCTGCAAATTGGTGTCCACACTGCAGGAGTTACTCTCCATTCATCTAAAGGAGGGGTTGACTGAAAACTGAAGACTCTCTGTCTGGCAACAGCTTACGTGGTACTTTCAGCTGCTGGGAGGCCTTGCACTCCTGCTTGCACTTCTGCTCCTGTTAACGTGTTGTTTAACACTAGTATGGACAGAATCCTGCAGTCCTGCGGGACGCCAAAACATGCTGATGAATCCCCTGGCTTCAGTCCCTGGCATTATCAATGCAAAAGCCATTTGTCCTCAATGTGTGCATTGAAAAATTCTTGGTTCATTTTATTCTTCATCACCTTCAGCATATCAAGGCCTGGGACTCTATTTAAAATCTATTTGAACAACAGTTCAAAGGTTTCACAATGTCTTGGTGAGGTTTCGTAGGCTGTGTATTCAGTCAGTGACTTCTCTACATCCATCAAGATCTTTTGCTCTATTGCTACCTCTTTGTAAAACACAAAGGCAGCGGATCGAGATCAGTTTTCAAACAAGCTCTCTGCATACTGCAAAGACCCTTGGGCCTGATCCTTCCTCGGCAGGCAGTAGCAAACAAGGACAGTGTGGGCTCTTTGCTGAGTTGCGGCTAGAAACTACTGTCGTGGTGCTTCCAGTTGCTGGATGTCTTTGCATTCGTGTTTATTAAGTGCAGATGTTTCAAGGCGGGGTCGGCAGGGAGAAGTTTCTGCAGTGAGACTGGGTCAAGTGAGCCTCCTCAGCTCTCCCTTTCCCACACCCAGCTCCCTGTATGCCGTTGCTGAGTTTTGCTGCTCTAAATTTGTCAGGTTGCTCTTTCCGGCAGCAAAGGACAATGCTGTTGTGTGCAGAGGTGCCAGAAGGGCAGAGCAAAAGTCAGTGCGGAGGGTGGGAGAAAAGGAAAAGAAAGAGAAAGTGAAGTCAGGTGCATTTGTGCGTGTTTCTGAGCCTGCCGCTCTGCTTCCCCTTCCTTCCGGGAAGGCAGAGCTGAGAGACGGAGGGGGAGCTTCACAGCCAGCTCTTTGCTGGCTGCCCTTGACACGCAAGAGGGAAATCACCGTGCTGGCAGGGACCCCAAGTCAAGCAGTTCCAGCACAGCTTGCCTCCCCCGCATGCCATCCCCCAGGAGAAGGCACAGATGCTGCCAGCAGGCCCTGGCACCACAGCTACACTGAGCGGCTCCAAAGAGAGCCCCGGGCTTTCCTTGGTGCAGTACAGCTCTGGCTGAGCGTGCGCTGAAGCTCAGGACCCTGCCTCTGGAAGGCCAGCCCTGGCTCCCAGAAACAGCTGGAGCGGAGCTGGAGCTCTGCTTCTTGGTACATCAGAGCTGAGCTGCAACACAGGTTGAAGTTAGCAAACAGAGGAGCCCAGCACCTCCTCCTTTTGTGTCAGGACCTCCCGGCTCTGCAGATGCTGACATTACCCAGCATCTCCTTCATTGCCTACGTGTCTTTGCAGGAGGCAGTGGCCTGGTGACAATGGGACAATTTTAAATGCCTGTGTGTGATCACAGCTATGGTTGTCAGTGGGGGTTGCTCACCAAGTCACCCTGCACAGCAGTCTGCATCCCAACAGGATGGTGTGAGCTGTAGGAGCTTTTTGAAGTCTCCCCTTCATGGGATATAAAATAACCCAGTTGCTAGCAAGCAGCAGGATTTGAGCTCCACTTCTGCAGGTATTGGCTTTGGACCTAGGTCCTGCCTGTCAACCAAGAGAAAGTGGTTGGAATTAGCAGTAGGAAAGAATGGACAGTAAGTAATGTGCCTTGAAGGGGCAGTTCCTCCCTGGTGTGGCAAGCCATGATCAGCTCCTGCCCTGAAGCACAAGGGCTGAAATGCTGCCTGTGTTCTCCTCCTGAGCTGTGGCTAAGGGCCCCGCGGGTGGCCTGCCTTGAGGGACAGGAGGAACACCACCCTGTCTGTGCTCGTGGGAGGGCACCCTAGAAAGAGGCTGAGGCACAGTTGTTATGGCAGAAGCTGCTTCCAGCCTCACTCTTCCCTCCTTCACCAGGCTGGGAAGCAGGAGGGCAGAGCAGGTTGCGAGAGCAGGACCCTAGGACCTGCCGGAGGAGCACCCCTGGGGGGGGCACCTCTTGGTTTGTGGGGGTGCAGGGGACGAGCTGGACGTGGCCAGCGGGGACAACGCATTGTGCCCAGAGCGAAAGAGGACACCTACCTGTGACTGTAACATGCCTGTGATGATAACAGTGTTGGCCAGTTCCCCCCCACACCTGCCAAATCACCCCCTTGCTTGGCTGAGGGGTGCCTCCTGTGTAGAGGGTCCTCTCTGCATGTGGTCTGCACCAGGGTGTGGCTCCTGTGGGGCAAGACAGGCCCACCAGGCACCCCGGGGGCTTTGCCACCAGGGCAGTTGGTTCAGATGAAGGTGCCGTGCCTCCCTCGGTGCTCCAGCCCAAGGCAGCTCCTGCACAAATGAGGTCAGGCCAGGAAGCACCTCCTGCTCTGCCCAGCTGCTCTGTGCTGAGCTGTGTCTCTAGGAAGGTTTCTCATTTATGGGCTGGGTTTCTCTTTTGGCTGCTTTGTTTACAGGGGAATAAATGACACAATCAGGCGGCCTGATCTTATGTGTTGGGAGGGAGGAGAGGATTGATCCAGATCTTCAGTGCTGCTGCAATCAGCTTAGCCGTTCCCAGGATCAGAGTCTGTAGAGATCAGCCTTGGTAGGGAGACTGAGACCCTGCTCTGCCTGCAGGGAGGGGAGTTTTTGTGTGAGCACGACCGACCCCATGCTGCCGCTGTAGCCAGATTGCTTTCCCAGTTTCCCAGCCCTCTCCTTTCTCCCCACTGCAGTGCCACGCTTTTCAAGGCCCATCGCTGTGGATGGGCACAAGGCAGCCTGTAACCTCATCCCCTCTTGTTCTCTGTGCATTTGTGCTGGCTTGCTCCTTGTCCCATGTTTCTGGGTGACACTGCTTCCTATGCAGCTCCTGGCGCTCTGCCTCTCCCTGTATCTCACATCTAGTGCTCCTATTTGCTCAGTTTTGTTTTGGTTGGAGGGGTAAAGCAGAGGGAACAGGCACACTACCTGCCCACCTGCGCCTGCCAGCACCTGAATGTGCACGCCTGACAAACTGCCATGGATAGCCGAACATGGGACGGAGAAGGCGGGTAGGGAGGGAGTGTGGGAGAAAAGGGCCTGTGTATGAAATACTCCCAAGTGGGGAAAATCGGCATGTTTGCTAATGCTGTAAAGAAGGAGGCAGCCTTTTCTCAAGTCCTGGGGCAGACAGGTAGGCAATAAAGGAAAAAAAAACACTGGAAATGAGAGCTGCCACGCTGACGGCCCAAACAAGCTGAAACCTGCTTGGTGAGGAGGCTTGTTCCAGAGTGGGAAGGGGCTGATTCCCAGTCAGGACTGGATCTGCGCGGTCCCTTTCTCATGGTAATGAAGCCCAAGGTTTCCAGGAAAAACTGGGCTTTCAGTATCTGGAGGTGAACTCTGCCCCCAACCCTTAACCTTGACTTCAGGCTGCTCCAAGCTTGAGGAAGCCTGTGAACCCAGTTTATGCCCAGTTTGAAATGCAAGCCCAACCCAACTGTTTCTCTCTGCAAGTCACAACTCACAGAGCTTATCTGGGTCCCATCTGAAGCCACGCTAGGGCTAATTTACAATGACAGTATAAAAGCAAGCTCATTCTAGCACCACGCCAGGACCTTTCACTTGTGTTCAACCATGGAGAGCCCACCAGAATAGGAATGAGAGAGGAAACCTTTTTGGTGGATCCTGCTGTGACAGCTGGATTTTTCCTCTACAGAGGACTCACACAGTCCCGAATATCACCCCACCCCCAGGCTCCACTGATCCTTCCCCTGGTTCATATGCAATATTTGCATCTGTCCTCGATTCTCACACCAGAGCAGCTGCATTGAGCCTGCCCACCCTTGCTGAGGCTGGAGAAGAGGAGGGCAGTGGCTTTTCTGCACTAAACCGTCCCTTGCCATTAGGGCTGGGAGCCAGAGTACGTTCCTCAACAAGCCAGCACAGACCCCTCCTCCCAACATGCACACCTCTCCCTGCTTTGCACATCCCTGTGTTTTATGACGGTCCTCGTCAGATAGGTCCCAAGCGACGGGGCCTGATTCCATGGCCCTTCTGCTTTCCCGCTGATGTTTCTAACTAAAGCTGCATTCTGGGGCAAGTCGGAGCAGGCAGCCCAGTTTCTGGTTGGACAGGCTTGCTTTGTGCTCTGGGAGAAATGGAGAGGTTGGCCGCAGGCCTCAGCTGGGATGGGAGTTGCACGGTTGTGGCCTGGGAGAGGGGATGTGTTGCAACTTGCTGCCCATTGCTCCCCCTCTCCCCGGTTCCCTCTCAGGATTTTGAACTTTGGAAATGTCTTCCTGCAAAAAGGGGTGTGAAATGGTGCCAGAGGGAAGCTGTCCTGGAAAAAGGGAAACAGCAGAAACAGGTGATTCTGTCTTACAGGAGTAAACTTGCTGGAGTCTGAGCACTGAGCGCCTGTTGAGGCTGTACAGTTTGGAGGCATAGGGAAGACCAGCCACCCCCCATGAGCTAATGCTCCAGGCTCTGGAATTAAATGGCTTGTAGTCTCCTGTCCCCTTGGGGAATGCCGCCTCAGTGGCATACCACTCTGGTAGCTCAGGAAGGGCCATGTGAATCCAGGAAGGTCCTCTGAGCTCCCAGGGCCCACACACAGCTGGATCTCCGCCTTGGGGTCTAGGCTCCAGTGGTGGAAGCCAGCCTCCCCCTTGCCTTGTTGCTGTACCCGCTGAGAGCTCTGTGCAGCTTCAAGCTATTTCATAGATAGCTGGACATTTGATGGATAGCTTGCAAGAAAGGCAGAGGAGCATCATGGGTCACCTTGAACATGTGGCTGAGGGACCTGGTTTCCCTCCATCATATGAATCAGCCATGAGACAGGGCAGTGCTCACAGATGATGAGAAGGAATAGCATTGTTTCCCTCTCCCTACTTCCCTCTCTTCTATTAAGCTCCTTCTCCATTTTAAATGTTTGGAGTTTTTTCCCCAGTCCTTTCTCTTTGCATCCCTCTCTACTATCCTTTTGTCTTTCTCTGTTTCAACCCCCTTCCTATGTGTCTGCAGGATGCCTCTGCCCAGACACAACAGATGCTGAAGGGCAAGACTGGAACTACTCTAGATGCAATCTCCATTTTGCTCAAGGATCATTAATTACCTTGATGATTAAATACAATTAAAGATCCGTAAGACCTTTCTGATATCAGAGCCTTTAGCAAGGGCAGCTTTTAGGAACCTTCACCAACAATAAAACAAAAGGAGGAGATAGACCAGTAAATCAGGGAATCCCGATTAAAATCCGTGCTTAGCTCATTAACCTAATTACACATTGTGTCGTGCTAGCCTCAGCTCCACTGAGGGGGAAGAGAGGCAGCAGTGGGGACAGGCTAGTTGCCCGTGTGCTAACCGTACTAGGTTGTTTATGTTAGATCTCTATTGTCTCTTTGGCTGAGAAAATGGCTTTTGTGGGGGATTTCTAGCTGGGCTGCGGAAGTTGAGAAACGTTTGTGCCAAACCCTGAAAGGTGGCGTGCGTGCATGTAATACAGCATGTATTTCCTCTTCCCCAAAATGTCCTTTCCACATGCACCCTGCTCTGTACCCCGCTTGTCAGATGGCAGCTCCAGTGCTGGGCAGGAACCTTCCCACACCCAATTCACCCTCATCCCTTACCCTCGGAGTGGCACCAGTAGAGCTGGTGGAAGGGGGACAGCGCCTGAATGGGATGATAATGGAGATGATGAGGAGAGGGGGTCTCCGAGAAAGGAGAAAAGGGAGGGGGTCAGTGCTGAGCATGGATAATCCTTCAACCGAGGCAGGCTCCTTTGCTGCGGAGTCAAGGCTGAAGCACACCAGGCCTCCGTGACTTGTGGGTTGCTCTGCAGGGAGCCGTCTGCCCTAGTTACCTGCTGTGGCACCCTGTCCTTTCTCTCCTTCCCCTCTCTCACAGCAGAGACACCACGCTGCACGAAGGCCTCCCCTTCGCCCATCCTGAGCTCTGGGTCCGAGATCCTGCTCCCAAAGCCCGGCACAGCCTACTAGGCAGAAGTCTGTCCCCGCCAGGAGCTTCTGCCAGTTACTGGGGAGGGAGGAGGGAGGCATGGTGTCTTGGGAGCATGTCTGTCCCACCGAGAAATGGAAGAGAACAGGAACATTTGCAGGCCGTGTCTGCTGAATCCAGGTGACTCATGGATTTGTGGTTTTTCCACACAAAAGTCTTGAGGGCTGGATCCTGCGGTGTGCAGCTGCATTCAGCGTGCTTCGCTGCCTACGTGTCTGTGTTCAAAGGGACGGGGAGGTGGCGGCAGGCCCCAGCATGTCCTACCCATAACCAGTTGAATTTGGAAAAGCAAGTCAGAGCTCGAAGAGGTCAGGGTGCGGCTTCCCACATGGCAGGGCAAGGGAAGAAGGATCATGCTGGAGACCCCGAGTCCCGTGGGAGCAAGCTGTGACTTTCCTGGTACCTGCAAACATGGAGAGAGAAGGGAAGGAGGCAGGGAGCCAAGAAGGAACGCTCCTCTCAGCAGAGCAGCTCCATGTGGTGTCTATGCAGCAGAGCCATTGCCAGCCGGGAGGGGATAGGTTTAACCTGGGGAACATCACTGGATTCCCTGGATCAGCAGGGCTTGAATTGCCTTGCAGAGTGCTTGGGAAGGAGGCACGGGAAAAGCAGAGAGGGGAGTTAGGGATTTGCAGGAGTTTCGATGGAGGCACAGCACAGCTTGCCAAGCAAGATGCCACGTACAGGCTATTTGAGCTCCTGATGGGGAAGACTGCCATAGCCTCAGGTGACTTCACACAGGGCCAGCGCAACGCAGCTGGCAGGCAAATGGCCATCCCTGCATTGGGAAGAGCTCCTGTTCAGCATTGGCTCCCATCTTAGTCTCTTTGGAAAGATCTGTTCCTTCCCTTCCCTCTGCCCACATATAAACACACCCAAACACTATTTTCTTTCACATGGGTATGCTGCGGGCATGTGAGGAAGATGGCAGGGATATGAGGGGACCAGAAACCATGGGGAACTATTGGGAGTTGGCTAGGGCTAGGTAGGTTGGGGACAGATGGACTCAGATAGGCAGATGAAGCCCAGAGGTGCAAGCAACCTGCTGAGTGGGTGAGATAGGATCATGACAGAGTGAGTCCACGTGCACAGCTCAGTCCCACGTTCCCGTTTAGTCCTAGGCTGAGCCATGGTGAGGGTGTTTGGCCTGGCACCAGTTTTCTTGAGCACAGTGTGTATGAGAACAGCTGTTAAAAAACTTCCACAGTGGGTGCCAACCTGAACTGAGACTGCAGAGGCAGCCAGGAGGCATAAAGGTGA
The DNA here is from genome assembly GCF_000699145.1 of Aptenodytes forsteri. NCBI lineage: Eukaryota > Metazoa > Chordata > Aves > Sphenisciformes > Spheniscidae > Aptenodytes > Aptenodytes forsteri. The sequence continues at coordinate 769,295 of NW_008796108.1, forward strand.
ACAGAATCCTTTGAAATTCAAGAAAACAACAAATAGAAAACAGGTTGGGAAGTTCAGGATGCGGCTTTTTTTTCCTTTTTTCTGATTAATTTGTCCTTACTCTGGAAAGGAAAAAATCCCACTCTCTTAACAAGCTGTGTATCAGTTTTGTGGGGTTCCTGTGCTAAACCCTGAGTCCATTGCCTCTGGACCAGCAATGGCTGTTTCTGGGGATGACACATCCTGGAAGACACACTGATCTCCTGAAGCTCTAGGGCTCTGAGAAAGGGGGATCTGCCTCTCTGCAATGATAGGAATGGAAAAACAACAACTTCAAACCCTGCTGAAGTCACCGTTCCTGGGATTTTGCAGGGGGTGTTGTAATCCGGATGGGAGGTTTGCAGTTGCACTGCTCTGGGATTACAGGCATTGCCCCAAAGCAAACAACGGACTCTAGGGTGCAGGAAAGTAGTTGCCCCATTGCCATAAAACTGTAGGCCATCCCTCACAGAAGAATTTAATCTAGCAGAAGATCAGCAGGCAGCCTTCCTGAGACATCCCAGCCCCACTGGGACAGCAGGGCTTGCTTTACACATTGACCATTCTTTGGCTGGTGCTCTGCTTCCAGGTAATTAAAATGGCTTAACCCTGCAGCCCAAACAGCTGCCTGCAGATAACTTGTCTTTATGCCCAAGGGACCCTTACCTCATTGTCTGCTCCAGAGAACCCCTTAACTGCAAGGCATGTTTGGAGGATACAAGGATTTCATTACACAGTGAGAGAGTGAAGGCAGAAACGCAAATACCTTTTTCTGGGATCAAGGCAACGGAAAGAAAGAGGGCATGAGAGAAGAGAAAAAACAGATCCTAGGGATGTGAAAGAGCAGAGGATTTGTAGATCCTACAATGGGAGAATTTGGAGTCTATTTCTCAGTTATGCCAAGTGTATCTGGAGTATTCCCAGAGCAAACAATGCAATTACTTTAGATTCACACTATGCCAGTGAGTTGTCAGGCCTGAGGTTCAGACTCCCAAAGGGTCCTGTGCAGACTTGCGTATAAGCTGTTACGCTTTCCTAAGGGATATGGGAGCTCTGAGAGAAAAGGCCACATTCATTTTTCTGAGGACAACTGTAAACTTCCTCTTCCTCTTGGGCTTCCTGTTGCTTCCCTGTCTGAGTCCTTCGCTTGAGGAAATCCGCAGCAACAAATCCCAGTCCTTTTCTTAGTGCTTGTTGAGCTTGTATAGCCCACAGGGTTGAAAATAGCCTTGGGGATAAGATTGGGCTGTCCTTTCAGGTTGCCTTCAGTCCTGCAGAGAGGTAGTTATTTTCCATTTCAGGGGTGTTATTTCTTTCTGATGGGATCTTTCCTGAGAAAGGCGTGTCTCTCCCCTAAATTAAGTCTCTTCATTTCCCTTTGGGGCACATCATTCTTATCCTCTTGTGCTCTGTTTCTTCTGTCTCATTGCCCGTGTGTTTTGCTGGGTCTGGGCACAGGGTGACTTCAGATGCAGAATCCATCCCCTTTGCATTCTTGCATGGGTGATTCCAGTGTGGACTGATCTGCTCACCACACTATTGATCTGTTGGGGGTTCAAGTCCAAAGACCTATTCCCCATGACTGTCACAGATTTGGTGCCGTGACAGCATCAGAAACAGGAGATTCTCAAGTCTGGTGCCTTTCCAGAACTAGGAAGAAACTTAGCTTTTGGTTTAATGAATGATTCTTTCATTTCATCCAACTTATGGGTATACTGGCAAGGCACCAGTCTGTGTCTTGCAGCAGTATTCTCCTTGCTTAGATCAACCAGGCTGCTTAGCACAAGTAGAGTCCTTTACCAGAGTGGCTATACCATTTTCCAGTGCCCGGGCTTACTTTTAATGAGCAAGTTAATCTATTTCTGCATGACACTCTGCTGTGCCAGGAAGACATGTCCTGCTCTGCTCTGTGTTCACACAAGGCGACAACCTGCCTTAAAACTGGTGTTTCTTTCTGCCTACCTTTGCCTCCTCTCAGAGTTTCGACAGACAAGCCTCTGTTGCCAGACACAGCCCCTGAGACCTCTACCCTTAACTGAAGATTGACCCTTTGAACTCTCTAACCCCCACACTAATAGGAGTTAATGACATTTATCTATATACTTATCTTTCTTTTCCACTGCTTACCCCCTTACTCCCCACACTGAACTATCTGGGTACCTTATTAACAGTAACAGTTTGTGGCATCCAGATGACATTAACTCTTTTTCGATGATGGGAGAATTACAGTTCAGACAAATTAAGAAGCTCCCTTTAATCTCTTTTCCCTGATTTCTTTTTTCATTCTTTTTTTATTGCCTCCATTTACATTGATTCAATAACCATCTGGTTATTTCTGGAAGTCTTTCTTCACTACTATTCTGGTCATTTTTACAAAATTGGAGATGGGACTTCTTGTCCTCTTTTTCTGTTAGCTATTTATATCCTTCCATCCATCTTCTTAGGTAGTCAAACATCCAGCTGTGTTATATCTGTCACCTTGGTACCTAAGCAACAAGTAAAGATGTTTCTTAACAGCTGTTAGCTCAAGCAATGGCTGCTCTAGAGCAGGGGTGGCAAACAAGTGACCCTTGAGCTGCTGGGCAGTTTGTGAGCAATTCAAGCCCAGCTGCCATGCCCAGAGGTGGTGAAGCACCAAAGGGAGCCCTGGCCAGGCTTGTCCTGTCCTTCTGTGGAGCATTGGGACCCCAGGGGAGATGTTCTTGTCTCCTAGGGATTCATTCTGCACAGCTCCTCCTTCCCTTGCTCCCTCACTTGTGTGATGGTCCTCAGCTGTTGTGGGACCTGGCATGGTAGGTCAAGAAAGTCACATCTGACCTACATCTCCCTGCTTCTGCCTCCGGTGTTTTGGCTCCAGAGACATTTCCCCCATCCTCGGGCGCTTCCCTGATGGGGGACGGGGCTGCTTCTGCGGGAGTGCTGGCTGCGCGGTGCTGTGGTATTGGGGAGCGTTCGTCCTCGCTCCAGCCCTCAGGGGAGGCGGCAGACGAGGCCTGCTGCTGCGCGAAGCGGCGGGGCACTGTCGTGAGGAAGGTTGGGGAGCTGGGATGCTGGCTGACATTGGGGCACCGCTGTGTGGGAGCTCGTGCTTGGCGAGCGAGAGGCGCTCTGCAGCGTGTCGAAGAGCAGCTGCTGTGTGCAGTAGCCAAGCACTCGGCCTCCTGACTATGCAGTCAGGTGCTGAGAGATCTTGCCCAGTTGTTTTCAGCTTTCCAAGGGGAAAATATAAAAGTTCAGCTGGAAACCTGAAAGACCCTTTCTTCATTTTTCCTCCCACCAGGGGAGCTGGCTGACATTTTTTGGGTAAAGTTTGTCTTTAAAAATGTACAACGTTCTGCAAGAACTGTGTCCATATTGTCGTGTCTGCTAAAAAATGTAATAGTCTGGTTTGTGTTCTCTCTCCTTTTTTTCCCCCCAATCTGAAAAGAACATGAGTTCTCTTAAATAGCCTCCCATGTAGTCGTTAGCAAGTGGGAAGACACAAACAGCAGATGGAGGAGGAGGTGGGCACACCAGGCAGGTGGAGGGTGGGAGCAAATCCGTCTGTCGGGAAGGAGGAAGAGACACGGAGTCCAAAGGGATGGGCACTGGAGCGGTCCCATCCCAGGCTACCTCACACGGCTGTGCACGTTGGCCTGAGGCCCCAGAGAACTCCTAGCCCGGGGACAGGGTGGGATGAGACTCTTACAGAATGAATCCAGATGGACTGGAGCTCAGAGTGGGCTGTGGAAAAGGAAGGTGGGGAGATTCACAGGCAGGCGGGAGGTGCTTTCTCTTTGGGTGTGAGAGCTGTTGGAAAGGTCAGCTGTGGAGATGACTAAAACGCAGAATGGGCTTGCAAGTGGGGAAGTTGGGTGTTTCAGAGTGAGTTTTCCTTTTGCTTTGAAACAAACTGGCATTTGAAAAGTTCCACAGAAATGAAATTTCAAAAGAAAACTTTGGTCTGGCTTAATCCAAAATGTCCCGTTGCATTACAACCAAAGCATTTCATTCTGGTTGCAGTTCTGGTCATTGTTTTACCGTATACCATTTAAAAGAAATGAGAGTCCAAAAGGAGAACTGAACTAACTACAGTAAATTTAATAAGTCTTAAAATGAAAAAACCCTTTTTTTAAAATGGGAAAAACTAAAACCACAAAAAAGGAAACATTCTGTTCCAAGGTTAGCACAGACCATTTCAACCTTATCAAAGGGCTATTTATTTTTTTAATTGAATTTTGTCAAAATCAGCACGTTCCAGTGGATAGTTTTGGCTTGGGCTAAATGGCACTTTCCATCAGAAAAACATGCCATGTTGGAAACTTTTCCACGAGCTCTATTTTTTTTTCACATGCTTTCCATTTTTGTGGCAACTTCATCAGTCCCTGGTTTCAGCTAGGATGAAGCACACAGAAGTCCCGAGAGAGCAGTTGACCTCCTAGTCTTTGAAGACCAGGATGACTCGCTGGAGCTCTCCCCAGTGGCACAGAGGAAAATATGTCTGCCCCGCTGAGCAGCCTGCTGTTCCCGTCCACATAGCCGGCCTTTTGAACACAGCTTATTGCTACGTAAGAAGGAAACATGGAGCCTAGTGCTGATGCCGTTTCAACAAAAGTCAATGAAATAACTATGAAAGTCAATGAAATATGTCAATTAAGGTCAACTGAGCTATTTAACCCTCAGTCTCTGGGCCTAGTTTCTCCAGCATGAGGCTGGAAATGGGACGTTGACTCTCAGCTTGCTCCATCCTGTTGACTGTTAATAGGTCTTTATGGGCAACTGATTGCTTTTTGATTCTGGCTTGTCTCTCATGAATCTAGACTTCAGGAACAGTTAGGTTTAGAACAAATACGTGGTTCAAGCCTGCCATAGGGATTCAGGCCTTGTAGCTACCCGCAGCTCCTGTCACAGTTGTTGGTATCCCAGCCTTCCTGCTCAGGCATCCCCAGATTGGGGAAGAAAGTGACACATGCTGAGAGAGGCCCCCAAAACTAGCCCAAACAGCAGCAACCCTGTGTAGATGCTTGCTGATGCATCCATCAGACTCTGGGTGATGCATAGCTGAAATGCCTCCCAGGACGTGTATGAAGGGACATCTTTGTACCTGGGCATACGAGGCCCGATGAGTCACTCAGCGCAGCATGTCATTCCACCTCCTGAGTGACATTTGTCATCGAATCCCCCTGAGTGTTATATCACAACCCAGCTCCTCCCTGGGGCTACCTGGAAGCACAAAGCCACCTTGTTTGAGGAGGGGATAATAAGGCATGGAGAAGCCCTTAGTTTCTCTTCCTGGAAGTTTGCTTGCCTCCCCCATTGCGCTACAATCATTAAGTATATACAACTCGTAAGTCTAAGTCCCCAGTTACCCCTGTTTGCCCCACCAGAAAGAGCAAGCCTTGCTCCCACTGAGAGGTGTCCAAAGGGAAATGCGATGTGGTCCCTATTTTGTAATTTTGTCCTCTCTGCAGGACAAATCATCTTTCTGCAGAAGTCCCTTTGAACTCCTGCTCCTCCTGACTTGCCCTCTGCTCTGGGCTAAATGCTATCTGTCTTTACAGTGCAATGAGCCCTTGCTGACTGCCCTCACCTTTCTGGGCAGGTAAGAGTGGATATAACCGTGTTGGTCTCCCTTACCATCCCCAGAAGAGCAAAGCCACCGCCGCATGCATCCCAGAGCTGTGTACGAGGCAGGACAAGGCAGAGAGCGTGACCCCCTGTGGGAGGCCTCCCCGCTGGGCTCTGACCCTCACTCATTGCCTTCCTCCCCCCCCTTCAGATGCTCATGATTGGGGCCAGCACAGGCTACCTTTAATGGGTGGTCTTGTCACTTGTTTACAGTCCTGAGTCTTACAAGCTCAGCAGGCTTCTCTAAGCCCCCACCTGTGCAGCCGTTTTGAAGCTCAGCAGTCATTCCTGAGACAGCCTGGGTGGAGGCTGTGACCTTAATAGATACGAGAGCTGCATCTCCATCCAGCATGGAGTCAATCTCTCTGTCAGCCACCCTCTGCTCAACCCCACCAGCTGCTGTGAGGTCTGGAGTCAAAGGGACTCCCATGCACCCAAATCTGCCCTGTTCAGATCTCTCTTCTTGCTGAGGTGGCATTCCTGCTGAGCTGTAGCAGGCCATGCCAGTTCTAAACCCGGGCTAGAAGTATCACAGCAGCCACTGCTCTGGCAAGCGAGAGAGATGAGGCAAACTTGGAGTGCAAGTCAGCTCCTCGGGGCAGTGGGGACTGGAATTGTGGAGCTGTCTTTGCTCAGAGGTTGAATGGGACACTCCCCATCAGCCTCAATGTCTCTCATCATTTCTGGCATGTTCTTAACACAAAATGTCATAGATTTGGTCACAGCCAGTTTGCTCGTTGTTGAGAAAAAAATGCGAGCCACATTTTGGAACCTTTAGTCTAGCTGTTGACGTGGATAATGTTCAGGTTTGCTTCCAGGCTCTGTCAATAGAGTAGGTTTTCCACATCATCACCCTGTGCCTCGGTTTTCTCAGCCATAAAAATGAGGGTGACCTTTTCTATTTGCATGAGCGGTGGGTGGGGCTGTGAGGCCTTAGCACAAATGCCTCCATACCTGCTTCCTTAGGTGAGAATTGTCACCATAATATGCAGATACCCACATCTAAACCAAGCCATTCAAGTGAGATTGCCAGTGATTGCCTGGGTGGCCTTGGGCACATCTCTTTGTCATTCAGCACCTCTGATTTCCCCATCCCCGAAAGCAGGGGTAATAATACTTTCCTGCCTCTCAGGGTGTTGGAGGATTAATTAGTTACTGTTTGAAAAGCCTTTTGAAGATGCAAAGCTTTCCATAAATATGCAGACTTATTCCTACAGATGGGGCCCAGGTAGGACTGAAGCGTGGTGTCTGTCACTCTGCACTGTGGAGATCATAAATCCGGGAAGAGGTGAAATTTGTAAAATTAGTTCCTTGCACAGGGACTTGATGATAAGAAAGCTGAGCAGCAGCAGGCTTGAAATCAGGCGGGGCACTGAGTTTTGGTTTATATGTACATGCTGTTCTTTACGGCCTGTTGTTCATGGGCAGGAATCCTTAAACAACCCAGACAAAGTTGGGAGGTCTGAGTCGCTTCCACTTTCCTGCAGAAATATCTCTAGGGCAAGATAAAACACATTACGAGAGAAATCACAGGCAGTCAGCTGGTGAAGGGTGTCTGTCTGTTGCATCTGTTGGGTGCCATGTTTGCATTCATGTTTTTTGCAAAGATTTTTCCTAGTTGTCAGTTCTGATGGGTCATGAGCCGCCAGAACATATATCACATTTTTCTGGTCACAGAAAAAATTTGTTGTTTCTATCTTCGAACAAATTATGGTAGAACAGAGCATGGCATTCCCACTTGCAATAGTAGAAAACATTTCTCTTTAACTTAAGGAGATAGTGAAATACCAGCAATACGTTATATACTAGAAGGATAATGGGAGGAAAGACAAGAGGCCAGACAAGCTGTGACTGGTTAGCATGCATTTAAACTATAGGAAAGTAGGAGTTTTGATCTTCTTCACAAAAATTGCAGGCCTGGCCAATACCAGCACGGTTTGGCAGGGGTGCATTTTTCACCACGTCTTGGACAGAAGACCAGAGAGTTTGTATCCTTTGGTAACTTCCCGTGACCTGGCATCTACCCCTCTGATAAAAGAGGCTTGATTTGAGTGAGGACAGAGAGAATCAAGGGGTGGCGAGGCTGGTGGGGGCAGCCAAATTAGGGCTGCCAGCTATTAACCCTGGCGCTGAAGTCAGGCCTGAGTCAGCAGAGTTTCGGCTTTGTCGCGTTCCCATTGTGGAGGTGAGTGAGTCATCACTGGGCCGAGCCCTGAGAGCTCCCCGGTTTCCTGCTGCAGCTCTGAGCTGTGAGCCCGGGGAGGGAAGGAAGGATCTGATGTTCTCTCTTTCTGTGCCATCAAGTTTATTTTTGTTTTTATTGAATCTCTTCAGTCTCAAGTTCCTTCATTTCGGAAATGAGACTCTCTATGGGTTACTATCTTGATCCCCTCTTCACAGCTCTTCATTAAATCCCTCCTCCTCAGCACCTGGAGAGCTCTAATAGTGAGAATATTTAGCCCTGGACCAGGGCTCCTTGAACAACATCCAAGGCAGCGCGGAAGTCCAAGAAAGAGGCAGGGCAGAGAAAATACTCATGTACATTTGGGGACTCAGCCCATCAAGATAAGGTCTCAGGACAGTCTCAGCTTAATTAGCTTCCCCGTGCTCAATGCTTCAGCTTCTTTCCCCTCCTCCACACTTGATTTTCCAGCTGTACTGTTCTCTTCTGCCCTCGCTTCCCCACCCAACCACCAAATAAGCATTGGCTCTGAATGTGGTCCCCTTTCTCAGTCCTCCCTCTTGTTTACAGGTCTTGGTAAGCAAGAAAACCCTGGCTTTTTCCTTGCTGGCAGGCAACAAGATGACTCTTGAGAGAAGGGTCTTTGATTTTTTGTTCTTTGTCCACCCTTGTCTTTGCCTGGCCAGCTGCCTGCTTTTCCTAGTGCAGAATTATGATCCTGGACATGTTCACTGGTGCCCCTCCAGAGGAACTAGTGGCCAGGGATGAGAAGAGGCAAGTGAGTGGCCTGGGGTGTGGTGATGATGTTGGAGAGACGCAAGAGGTGTGGGAAAATTGGTAAGGCTAAAATGGGGGGAGGGCAAGTCAAAGAAACAAGCATTGTAGACCAGGTTGAGGGGCAGTCATCTCCCGGCTTATGGAGACAGGTAGCGGGGGCAGAAGGGAGATGTAACTTAGCTGTGTAATAAGTTGCACAAGGCCACAAAGGGAAAGGAGATGGGAATCTTCTGAACCCAGGCACTGGACAACTATGAGTAAGAGCGCACAGTGGGAACAGAGCTGAGGAAGGAGCTGGAGTAAAGTCCAGTCCAAAAGGCCTGGAGGGACAGGCTGCATGGACGGGAAAGTGGGCCAAGTACTGAGCACTGGTGCACGTCAGGTAGAGGCAAGGGGCAGTCTGGTTCACTGCTCAGGTGTGTGGGAACTGGCAGCTCTTGCCGAAGGATTAGCTGACATGCTTGTGGGGCGGGGCGGGCAACAGGAGCTGGCTCCTCCGCAGTGACTGAGGAGCCTTTGTGCTTTGTTGCTGAGCATGGGGTTTCATAGCTTTATTGCAGGAAGGCCTTTCCCAGTGCTGTGTCAGCTCTTTCAGCAGGAGCCCTGCTCTGCCAGCCTTCCTGCTTTTGCCATGGGGCGTGTTCCCCTTCTCTTGACTTGGGGGGTGAAGCAAAGCAGCTGTGTGAAAGCCAGGAAAGGTACAGGAAAGAGTGAAAGCCAGGAGCGAAGGCAGGCATGGTTGTTCCCTTCCCACTCCTCTGGTTTGCAGCCCTTTTCCTAGAGAACTAGAAGGTTGGCCACAACTGAGGGTGTTTGCAAGGTTGAAGCACAGACAGCAAGAACTAGTGGTCTAGTCTGGTGTTCATCTCTGCTTTTCTCTGTCTGTTTGATCTGTGGCCGGTCTCACCCTGGCGTCTGCTTTTCTTTCATCTATTTCTATGAAGAACACCTAGGACAAACATGGCATTGGTCTTGTTTAGGGCCTTTGTGTGAATCCCAGTGGTGGCTCAATGAACAGACTTCCCAAACCTTAACAGAGAACAAGCGGAGCATCAATGGATCAGGCCCTTTGGGAAAGATCTTTCATTCAAATGGATCTTGAGGCTGCTTTGTTCTCTATTTATCCAGAGAGGAAATACTGCATAGGCAGGAGAAGGCAACCCTGCCTTATCCCAAAGGCATCTCCACTGTCCTCTCCCAGCAGACAGCCAATGGAGGGCTGGCTAGAGACCTCGCTCAATACAAGCCATTGACTGGTCCTCAGATAATAACATCTCTGCTGTTGCTACTATGTGCTGGTTCTGGATATGAACCAGTGACCTAGGGTAAAAGGCTCTGTGTTTCCCATTTGCAAGCCAAAGCCAAGCCCGTTCTTTCTTTTTTGAGAGGGATTTGGATAAGAGCCAGATGGGCCATTGTACACGCTGCCATTTTCTTGTCAGCTCCCATAAAGCTCCCAGCTCTCAGCTGGGGGAAGGGATGCTTGGGCTTGCAGTTTCTCTTGGTGTACCCCCACCCGATCACAATGTTATCTCAGGCCTTTCACTTTCATGTGCAGGCATGTCACCTGGAGCTATAATCTTGCCACATCTCTTACTCTCTCATCTTTCTAACACCACCACACACACACCCCCCGCCTTGTGTTGGAAGGTCAGTTTTCCTCTTCTAATCCCTTTGGTGTTCAAGCTCCACACTTAAGTGGGGCAGAACTGAATCAGTGCATGACAGAGAGACCTCCAGTGAAAGTCTGCTGCTGCAGGAAGTGCACGTTGGCGAGGCACTGGAGGCCACTCCTTCATTGCAGTCAGCTGCAAGCCATTGACTAAGCAGGGTGAGACAGGCGCTGTGCTCTTTTGGAAGAGCAGCAGAGTACTGATTTGAATGCCTGGCAATCAATACAAAGTCTCTCTGGCAAGAGGAAAGGTATTAACCCCAACATCTTGGCCAAGCGCCAGCTCAAACCTTTGCGTCTTGCCACCTGAAATTCCCCTGCTGGGATTTAGGATCTTCTTTCCCATTTCCCACCCTGCCTAACACACCTGTGGCGTTCCTTTGGGCTGTTGGAGGCTGGTTGTGTTCTGCCCCACAAAGATTGCATTTCAGACCGTGATTTCCACTTAAAAATAGGGAAGACTTGAAAGATGAATTCAGAAATACCAGGAGAAAAATTTATAAGTGCCACCAGCTGTAAAGTTTTGAGCTCCTGTTCCATCCCATTTTACCCTCATGGAAAGTTCTTAGAGATCTGTTTGAAGTGTCTGTGAGGCATACAGGACCGTGTACAGGACATCATTGCCCATAGTCAAGGTGCAAGTGCAAGGGGCTGTCTCAAAATCAGGTGCTTTAGGGTCTTTTGTAGGTTGAAGCATGATGCATTGTTTTGTCCTTTTGTAAGGTCTGGTTACTGTGACCCTTCAGTTTAGTTCTAAGTGATGCAAAGACTATCAGGACTGATTCCTCTGACATTTGCATCAGCCATGATATTGCCACACCAAAGGGTGGCTCACCACACTTCTGCCAAGGGCTGTTTCAATGCCCTTGGGGTGAGATGAGTATCAGGGAACAGGAGGGAGAGAAATTGGTGAGAGGCTCAGCAGAGGCAAAGTTGTGCAAAGCAGTGTGGAGTTCACATGGTTCTTAACAAAGAGGCATTGATTGGAGGCTCGCTGTTGTGACAGAGCTCACTAGTGCCTGGAGAACACTTCCAGAACTTTCTATACGGGGGAGCAAGAACCAGATTTGCAAGTGTGGGAGCCTCAATGTAACAGTACCTCTCAGGCTTTTAGGAGAAAGGGTTTTCAGGTTCAAGAGCCACCAGCTGCCACTTAGTCTGCTCCCTCCCCGAGCGCCCCTCACACCCAAGGAGTCCAGACCTTCCTTCCCAGCCCACTGCCTGTGCCACAGGGCACCGTGAGTTCTGCACAGTTGCCCCCAAGGCTTTGCATGACTTAGTAAATATCTGGGTTTGGGATCGTGGGGAAAGGCATCAACACAAACCACTTCAGAGGCCAAGGTGGAGGAGTAGGATCTCAGAGGTCTCCATTAATGAGGTCTTGGCACCAAAATGTCTTTGGCACTCAGCTAGCCCTTTTTTACTGCTTTTGGTCCTTAACAAAAAGTAACACCAAAACACTAATGAGTAAAACGCAACTCGGCAAGCTTCAACCTATATAGCTAATCCTTCCTTGCATGCTGGCTGCCCCCTGGGAGGTGTCAGAGTGGATTGGTGGGCACTGGGAGATCTGGCGTAGGAACTGCAAATGGCAGGATGTATCCCAAGCCTTTTCTCTGCCATACCAACCACATACATCGTTCAGCAAAGAAGCAGCAAGGTGAACCCCAGCACTGCACACACGCACACACACACACATCCTGCTTAATATGTTCAAGCCTCTCCAGAGGCTAATTAGTGATTTTATTTTCTCCTCCTCTCCCGGCCTTGCACGCTTATTGCCATCAATTATCTATGGATTTGCCCTGGTGAATTATTGAGTGTGTAACGGCAAGGGAAGACGCGCCATCCCAGCTCAGTCACCTTGCAAACCAATGCTCCCCAGAGCATGACGGCAGCTGGTTTGCCCTCTGGCTTCTATTTAGGATGGGGAGCATGGGAAGCTGATCCAGCAACTTGCAAAACCCCTTTACTCCATCTGTTCCCCTTCCTCATCATTGCTGTTGAGGTGTGGGTGTTACTGCCGTGGTATGGAGCAGAGCAATGGGTGCGTTATTTCCCTGATGAGAAGCTTGGAGGAACGGAACATAAAGAGTTTCCCCTGTCTTGCAAAAGAGTCATAAGTTATTCAGTCACCTGGAAAGGAAACACGATTTCCGCACAGTGTTTGGGGTTTTTGGGGGTATTTTTTGTTTGTTTTGTTTTGTTATTTCTTCTTCTGTTTTTTTTTTCCCTTTTCCCCTGAAGCCTTTAGAAAGTTTGGAATGTGTTTTTGTTAAAGCTGCTACATGTAGGGGCCTGAATCCCAGCTTTGGCAGCATTTTGTTGTTGGCAAGCAGTCCTCAACTGGCACCACCTTTTTCCCTAGCCGAAAGTCTGACTTTACACCTGGGTGAAGGAGGGTTCTGCAGGACCCTGGATTCTGGGGTCTGGTTCAGGGTCAGGTTCGTCAGCACCAGTCTGCTTTTTCTCCAGCTTCTGTCCAAGTACAGTCTGCACTGATGCATGGATCCCATGGCAGGGTTGGGTAGAAGCGGGAGGGTAGAACTCGGAATTGTTACTACCACTCAAGATCAAGAAAAATCACTTGATTTTTAAAAGGGTCATTCATTAATTTGCAGGGAAATCATAGCGTAAAGAAAGGGCATAGTAATGATGAAGTGAGGGATTGGATTGATCTCGCTCTTGTGATATATATCACATTCTCTGCCAGGTTGGTTGACAATATCTTCATTTAAGAGGCAGTCTTAGGTGCCCATCCTTGGGCAGTGGTGGCCTTCAGCCTGGCATAGCCTCCTGCGTGCAGTGCTCGTCCGCATGCCCCGCTAGGGAGAGGCTGGGCTGTCCTCCCGGCTGCGCGGCAAGGGCAACTCCGAGGAGAAGCCGGTGACTTTCCATCCTCTCCTCTCTGGGGTTTGGCTCATCTCTTGCTTTTCTGGCACTGCAAGGAGGCGCTTGGCCATGACTTCCTGCTGTCGCAAACGGGGCCTCTTTTATTGGGATGTCGAAAGCCTGGTTCAAAGGGAACTGCTGAGGCCTGTGGGGGGTCAGGGAGCTTGTGTGGGAGCAGAGCCAGCTGTGCCATCGCCCCAGCCCCGGGCAGGCTCTGCTGGGGGGCATGGGCCCTTCATGAAAGAGGTGGGGACCGGTACTGATGAATCCGCTCTCCTCCAGCCTCGGGAGAAAGAGGGAGTGCTGAGCACACCTACAGCCAGGCAGCCATGAGATGGGCGGCAGGTTGTTCCCAGGGCCTTTGCTACGTGATTGCTTTTGCTCTCTGGCAAGCTCCCACACGCTTTGCGAGGCTCTAAAGACTTCAGAGCCAGACTGCTTGGCAAAGCTGTTGCTCACCTCCGCAGGTGTGGGCAATTCTGCAAGAGGCTCTCTCACCTCCAGGCTAGAAGGAGCAGAATATGCTGCAAAGCATGTTGGAGACATCTCCCCCCTCCCCATCCACCCGTTCTTTCCTCAAATCCCAGCGTAGCATTATCTAAACCCAGCCCTGCTCTGCACCCAGTGCCCTCATTTCATTGGGAAGGCCGTTGTGGGCCACGGGGTCTCACAGGGCACAGGCCAGACTGGTGTCAGAAAAGTCTTTCACTGTGTCTTACTGCCTGGACATCCTTCTCCAATAGGCCAGTGCCTCCAGTTGGCATGGAGAAACATGGTCCAGCTGTGACTTTCAGAGCAGGAACATCCCTTCCTTCTGGTTTCCAGAGGGACATGCATGGCAAAAATGGCCCTGGCTACGCTGGGAGGGGGCACGTGCAACCCTGCCAGCTCAGCTAACAGCCTCTAAGGACTCAATGGCTTCATGCATGCAGGCACGTGAGGGCACCAGTGCTTTGCTGTGGCTGTAAGCAGTGCTGAAAAACATTCCTCAGCACCCAGCCGCAATGCTAGGGTGTGGGGCAAACCAGCGCTTGACTCAGGGAAGGGGGCAAGTTCACACAAAGCTCTAGAGACTGAGTTTCGGTCTTAACTGCTGATGACTGTGGTCAGCTGATGGCGTCTCATGGCCGGGCTGGATTGTTGAGGCTTGTCCTCAGGGTCACAGGCTTGGCACAGACAGAAGGAGAAGGGGAGAAAGAAGAGGCTTAGATGAGATGTGGGGACTGAGATCTGTCTGAGTACAGCAGGCATGGAGTGAGGGAGCGTGCCGAGAGAACGGTAACGGCGGTGTTTGTGGGTGAGAAGACTTTTGTATGCCTGCGCTTGTGTGTGTGTGTGAAACTGCAGGAAGGAGACTACTCTTGCTCAGGTTCACGTGTAGAAGTCGCAGTGCGCATCTGCCAGGGGTCTGTGGGAGCTAAGACTGAGGAGTTCATTTTGGCCTTGCATGGGGAGCCCGTTCGTCCACTGGAAGAACAGGGTAGGGGTGACATTTCAGAAATTCTCTGTCCCTTCAGTTGGAAGATGCTGTCCTGTTTCTCTTGCTATGCATTTTTTTCTTTCCCCAGCCTCTCTCTCTTTCATTACCCTTTCATGTTCCTCACTCTTTGTACATCTTTCTTTTTTTATTACCCTTTTCTTTCCTTTACTCTCAGTCTCCCAGAATACATCCAGTTTCAGATTCTGCCAGAAGCAGTAAGCAAAACCCGCTTTTCTTGTTCTTACCACCTTGCTTCTCTGTTGTATTTATCATATAAATACTGGCTGTATAATTACCAGAGCATTATCTCTAAACATACAGATTAGGGAAAGACACAGTGGCAGCCAAAGATGAATTTCAGGGTCAGTCTGGTGGGAGACATTTTTCTCCAGCTGTCAGGGGAGGAATCAACTGAGACAGAATAGCAGTCATGAACACCAGCCATCACTTTTCCAAGCACCTTTCATCTTTACTCCGCAGAATCAAGATGGAAGCAGCCACTTCTGGGGTTAAAAAAAGGCCACAGAAATGATCTAGATCATGCAGGTAGATCGTGCAAGGTGTACAGGCACTGCCGTAAATCTGTTCTTATATGGGAACTATTGCTACTCTGAAATTAGGGCTGAGTTTTTACAGCTTATTTAATTACTGATGCATTTCCAATAGGATTAAATGGATGTCTGAGTGTGCGTTAGCATATGTTAGGATATGCTATGCTGATAAATATCAGTGCTTTCATATGCCTCCAGATACGCATGCTCTGTATATTTACAATAACTGATTTAGTGTCATCCAAAATCGAAGACAAAAGGAAGGAAAGTATTATTGATCCAGCCTTGTGCCTTTTGGTGATCACAAGCCCTAGGTTGGCTGCAGAGCATTAGGGCTGCTCATAGTGAAGTGTGAACACCAGTTGTGGGAAGGAAGGTGTTTATGAACAGGAATGAAGCTGCAGGAGCTGCAGGTGGATGCAGGTAGTTGCAGAAGGTACTGAGTGCTTGTAGCCATAGTCTGTTCTTGTATCAGCCAAGCCAAGAAGAAGCAAACGGAATAAATAAAGGAGTTCATGAGCCTGATGTCCAAGAACCTTTCTTTTTCTCTCTTTCTCTGTCTGAGAAGTACACGTATATTCATGTCTTTTCCATTTTATTGCAGGGCTGCAAGCTCAGACTGTCTTAGTCAATGACACAGTCTCGGGGTTTATTGGGACAGATGTGGTCCTGCACTGCAGCTTCACCAATCCGCTCCCCAATGTGAAGATCACGCAGGTCACGTGGCAGAAAGCCACCAACGGCTCCAAGCAGAATGTGGCCATCTACAACCCTGCCATGGGGGTCTCCATCCTCTCTCCCTACAAAGAGCGGGTGACTTTCCGGAATCCTTCCTTCAAAGATGGCACCATCCAGCTCTCTCGGCTAGAGCTGGAGGATGAGGGAGTTTACATCTGTGAGTTTGCTACCTTCCCAACAGGCAACCGGGAAAGTCAACTGAACCTGACTGTGCTGGGTAAGATACTGGGCAAGCTTTGTAGTGTGAACCATTGCCTCCAGTTAAACAGATCTGGAGGAACCTGAGACTCGTGTCCTGGGAGCTCAGGGCAAAGGTGAATCTTGGGTGTAAATTTTACCTATGATGATCTTTCAAGTTGACTGTAAAGAGGTGAAGAGCAGGGAACCCAAGGTAGGTGGTTCACTGCGCTATCACAGGAATGCCTCTTCCTCTTTCCAGGCCTCAGTTCCCCTATCTCTTAATGCAGGTGCAATAACAGTGACCTTTTCCCTAAGGGTGTGGTGAGTTTTAATGAGCTTGTGGCTGTCAAGTGAACAGAGAGAAAAGACAAGAGAGATCCTAAGCACAAGTAGAGCTTGTTCATGGAGCTTAGGGTTGTGAGTGAATAGAACCCACCCAAGGTCTACATGATTCATTTGCTCTCCAATTTCAGTTTCTCATTCTAACATAGGGCTGAAAACCTATGGCAGGAAAGGATTGACTTTCCATCGTGTATCTGTGCATCTAGGGCACCTCCACCATTCTTTCCCCAGAGTAGGTTGCTGGCAATTTGCAGCAGCTCTGGATTCACCACAAGGTCTGTCACAGGCTCAGTGCTGCTAGATGTCTCTTGGGTTGTAGTAGAGAGGATAGCGTTGCTTTTCTAACCATTCCTTTGTACCCTTTTCTTCTCCTCCTCCTCCTCCTTTTTGCACTTCCTTGCAGCAGCCAAGCCCACGAATCGGATGGAGGGCACCAAGCGGCCACTTATTGCTAAGTCTGGCAGGACAGAAAAGATCTTGGTAGCTACCTGCACCTCCTCTAATGGGAAGCCCCCCAGCACTGTCACCTGGGACACCAAGCTCAAAGGGGAAGCGGAGTTTCAGGAGATCCGGAATAGCAATGGCACCATCACAGTGATCAGCCGGTACCGGTTGGTGCCGAGCCGGGAGGCCCACCGGCAGCAGCTCATGTGCGTGGTCAATTACCAGCTGGACCGCTTCACTGACAGCATGACCCTCAACGTGCAGTGTAAGTGAGCATGGGCAGGGCTGGAGAGCAATGCTGCGTGGTCAGTCCCTGGGGTGGGTGATAAGGTCTGGCAAAAGAGGATTTTTCTGAAGGGAAGGTGTTGGTCTGGTGGAGGGGCTGAAGTAGGGGGCTGCTCTCTTTTTCTGGAGAGTGAAAACTGAAGTGATCCCTTGGAATAATCATGTGCTTTCTCTTTTTCACACCTTCTTTCTCTCTCTGCATCTGCCTCGTCCCTTTGTTCCTCCCCTTCTCTCTCTCCTTCATTCACCCTCTCTCACATTCCTTGTCCCATCATCTTTCCCACCTTGAAATCTCTCTCCTTCTCCCACCCCTGCCCCTCATCTCTTCCTATTTCATTTTCTCCCCCTCCCTTTTCCATAACTCTTTCCTCTCCTTTTCCATCCTGCTTTTCTATCTTTTTCGTCCCCCTGCAGATGAGCCAGAAGTCACTATTGAGGGCTTTGATGGCAACTGGTTTCTCAACCGGAAGGATGTGAAGCTGATATGCAAATCTGATGCCAACCCCCCAGCTCACACCTATGAATGGAAGCTGTAAGTGCCTACAATGCTTCTGCTTTCAGCAGCACATATGATCTTTGAACAGGGCCAAGGAGTCTCTGTAGAAACCTCAGTCACCCTCTGGTCAATTAGGGCCCAGTCCTATTACTGTCAGTGGTGTCACTCCAAGGTAAAACCTGTGCATGTGCGGGGAGAGTTGGACACTTGTAGTTGCTGGAGCTGTGCTTCTGCAGAATGCTCGGAGCTGATTCTGGTTCCCTGACACAGCTCTGCCAGGAGGCCTTCATTGCACGGGGACTGGAACTAATTTCTTTATTTGCAAACCAGGGAAGCTGCTGTCTTCAGCCTTGGCCTTTCTAGCTCACCCCGTCCTGTGCTGGCCATCCTCTGAAGCTGAGCTTGTCAGATCCAAAACAAGGCTTGCTGCCCTGCCAGCCCTGTCTAGAGGGCAGCCTATGCTTTTGAGGCAGGCAGTGCAGTGTTTGAAGTGACTAGGGCAAGGGGCTTGTTTTGCGTGGATGGGCTTTATCAGAAGTTTCACGTGGCCTGTGGCTCCAGCTGACAGAGCTGGGACTAGCATTTTAGTTGAGCTATGCACAGCCACCTCACCTTGCGATGGACAGAAGTTATCCCCTGTCTTTCAGCTGGGTCTTCCCCCAACATCTTCCAGTTCAGACTCAGGAGGGAAGGGCAGTGGGTAAGGATCATACACACCCCCTCTCCACTGGGCTGGGATGGAGCTTGCTACCAGTGCAGTGCAGCCTCAATACCCAGGATAACTTCCTATTCTCCCTTCACTGGAATAATATTCTGCCCTGGTGACGTGAAGCAGCCGAGATATGACAAGGTGAATAATTTGCCCAGCACCACTAAGTGCTTCAGTAGCAGAGCTGGAAAAGAACCCAGGATTTCCCTCCCTTAAAGGGGCACAAATAGCACAAAATTTGTCTGCATGTGAAAAAACCTTTCCCTGGAATCAGCCCCAGCTGTAAGCAGGAGCGCCCCTTTGCAGCACTCATCCCCACCCAAGTGACATTAAACAGAAGCAATTCAATGTCCTCCAGGGTTTCAGCTTTTGGCTGAACACACTAAAGGGACTGAAAAGTGAGCGAGGGGTGTCTGGGGTGTCGGAAGGGAATTGGTGCAACCTGATGTGGTTCTCTTTCCCTCTCTTTCTTTTCTGTAAGCACTCATGTAGCTTTAAAAAAGAAAGATCAAATGGATCCTTTCTTCTTTTCAGCTGGCATTTGTCATCAGGAAAGAGGCTCTCAAAATGGCTTTGCAAGGAGCTAGGCATATTCTCTCTCATTTCGCTTCCCAGATCAAACTGTTCACAGTGAAAGTCTGAAGAGGATTGATTGTTTTTCTTGCCTTTTTTCTAGTTCTCGTCCCCAGCTCTCTCCCTCTGTTGGTTCTGCCAGTTCGACTTAAACTCCGAGGGGGCTCTCTGGGTTCCTCACATTGCCAGGAAAGTGTTAGAGGCAAAGATGCCCCTTGTGGCTCCCAAGGCAGAAGAGGTCCCAGTTTAGGCTATCTCTGTGTAGCAGGGCTGGCGAATTGAGCTGAAGCGAGCCTTGTGAGATGGAGCTGGGGACAGGAGGCGGGTTTTTGCTCTGCTTTTGGGCAAGTCATTTCATCCCTTTGTTCTGCTATTGCTCACATGCGGGGCTGGAGTCTGAGCACTTGCTGGACTCCTGGGCATCAGGCTTTCCGTGGCAGGAGCTCTGTTGCTGTGTACAGACACAGCCAGCAGCACAAGCGGACCCTGATCTCTGTTGGGGCCGTCTGCTCCTGCTGTGATAGTGATGCTGAAGGCAGGCTGAGAGCTGAAGCACGGGGTAACCGGGTGCCGAACATCTCAGCCAGGTGATGTTTCTGCAGCCCAGGGCAGGAGAGAGAGTTACTTACCAGCTGGGTTCAGACACAACAGGGGATGCAGGTGTCAGGGCTGAGCATGGCGCTGCATGACTGAGTGAGTATGACGTGTCATTTGCACACCTGGTTTACACACTGCGCTGGTAATAAACTCAGCTCTGGCAAAAACGATTCTTGGGAACAGCACATCTTTGAGCCAGGCATTGAGTTGGTCCCTATATGCTTGTGTGATTGATGATTTTTTTTTTTTTTAAACACTGGAAAGAGTTGTTTTCCTATGGATTCTGTGTGAGCTGTGTGTATGTCCATTTGTCTGTCTTTAGTCTGCAAGGTTTCTTGACTTACAGCTTAGAGGCTGGGAGCATCAATACTTTGCTTTGAGAAGGAACTGTGGGGAAAAAAAGAGAGAGAGAGAAAGCATGGAATTAAAGAGTACGGGTTTCTAAGCCTGATAGCACTTCAGTCTGATTCCCCAGCCTCTCCCTTTTTGCACACTTGATGGGTCAGTTAGTACTGAGTATAGGATTATTGACCAGAGAGAGGATGGAAAGGAAAGATGGAGTGCAGCTGAAGGTAAGGAGAATGGAGGTGGAAGAAGAGGAAAGTAGAGAGTGAAAGTGAGCAAGTGAGACTGGGGAAAATAGAGGTGGAAAGGGAGAAGGAAGAAAAAGCTGGGGCACAGAGTTGCCTCCTGGCTCTTTCAGCCCAGAATCCTGCTCTCCCATTCTTGGCCCCAGGCTGCCTGTGAAGCGGGACCCTGTGAGCAAGAGGCAGACCAAGCAGATGGGATGAAAACCTGATAAATAATTGTACTGCAGCCAACCACCTAGGCATGCAGCGTGTGTGTGTGTAGGGACGTAAGGAGTGGGAATAAGATCCATGGCCATCCCCTTCCTTCCTACAGTGCCACTTCGGTAATATCAAACTGATTCCTCATTTCTTTGGCTGGGCAGCCAGAGAAATAGCTACCAGCATCTTTGGTTTATCCATATGCTTATATGTGCCTCTTCCCCTTCCTGGGGGTCAGGAAGCAATTACTGCTGCTGTTTCGCTCCTGCCTGGAATGTAAAAACCTGCCATGCTTTCTTCTCCTCTCATTTGGATGGTGACGAGCAACAGTCAGGGGAGCTGTTAGAAGAAGCAATAGCCTTCTTTAGCATCCCACAGCACAGTTTTTAGATATGCCCTTGTCTTTGTAGATTCAGGGCCCTAATTCACCCATAGGCAGATGTTGTGGTTTTGGCTGGGACAGAGTTAATTTTCTTCCCAGTAGCTAGTATGGAGCTGTGTTTTGGATTTGTGCTGGAAACAGTGTTGATTACACAGGGATGTTTTCGTTACTGCTGAGCAGTGCTGACACAGAGTCAAGGCCTTTTCTGCTCCTCACCCCACCCCACCAGCGAG
>NW_008796108.1:790757-798987 GCF_000699145.1 Aptenodytes forsteri
GGGGGAGTGAGTGAGCGGCTGGGTGGGGCTTAGTTGCCGGCTGGGGTTAAACCACAACAGCAGAGGACCAACGTTAGGCTGTTCTATTCTTCCATCAGCTTTGGGATCATTGGCTTGATGTAGCTGGGAAAGACTAATGTGTTTGCTATACATAGTGCCTATGTGTATATGTAGACATGCAAAATATGTGCGTGTGCATTTAGGTACTTCTTTACAAACCTAATTATACCCCCATTATTCCCTTTTGTTTCTTACAAATTGCTGACAATATGTGCACATTTTTGTTGGGAGGAGGGGAAAGAATACTTGAGTAATCTTTAATTGCCTAAGAGAAGTAATTACTTTGCTTCAGTAATTAAGAATAACCAGGCCATGTGTGTCTTTTCCTAACACACAGAGGTTTTTTTATTTATCTGCCTTTGTTCATTTGTTCTGTGTATCTCTAGACTTAGTTTTGCATTATTCCAGTTTCACACTTATCTGACTATTCTGACATGGGCAGGTCATAGATGGCAGGGCGCTAAATCAGCACCGCTTTACTCGGGCTTGAGTTGCAACTAACACTGGCTGATCAGCTGCCCAAGAGAGTTACATGGGCAGGAAATTGGAGTAAAGCAGGGTTAGGTTGGTGTCCCATTCCTGTGTTTTCCATAAAATGGAAAGTCAAGGATGGAGGAACACTCTGAAGATGAGCCTGCTAGAGGTGAGCCACCAAAACCAAAAGAGTGACCTGACCATCTTACCCTAAGCTGCTCGGGGATTGTGCTGGAAAATGAACCATTTTAAGGCTCTGTTTTCTGGATAGGGGAGTACATAGACTGAAAGTGCTCCACATCCTGTTAGCCAAATTCAAGGGCCTATATGTGACCCAAATATGTCCAATCTCCCTTGTAATCACAGAGAAGGAAAAAAAACCCCAATTGATGTAAAGAACCCGATTCTCATCATGCAGTGGATTTACCCTGGAGACACTCTACTGACTCTTCCCTGTAATGCTGCTGTCTGAGGGTTTGGTTTCAAGGCTGACTACGTTAGTGGGTATTTTCCAGCCAGCACTACCAGGTTCTGGACCTGCCCAAGGGCAAACGCAGAACCAGCATGTCAGTGTCACCTCTGCAGTACTGCTTGACCCTACTGAGTATCATCTCTGGGGTCAACCATGATCTTTGTTTCCCCTAGGCCAAACGGGACTCTGCCAGGGAGTGTGGAAATCCAGAACAACACCATCTACTTTAAAGGACCTGTCTCCTACAGTGTGGCTGGCACCTACATCTGTGAGGCCTCCAACGCCATCGGAACACGGTCGGGCTTGGTGGAAGTCAATGTCACAGGTAGGAAAACACTTGGTGTGCTTTGAAAGACAGAAGAGGAGGAGGAGGTGGGGAGAGGAGACTGTGAGCGGCTGACAACTACCAGTCAGTTGCATCTCCTTAACGTCTATCTTAATCACCAGTGTCTCCTTCTAGGGGTGGAGAGGTTCATGATGCAAAGGGAGCAGTGAAGTTCTTTGCTTCGCACTAGTTTTGCACTGGTTCAGCTTGGATTTTTTTCTCCTTTCCTCTTGTTGTCTTTTCCTTTCTTACACCAAGATATATTCAATTTGTTTCCCCCTTGTCTTCTGCTTTGGATTCAGAGAGATCATTGAACATGTTAAAAGCGAAGACGTGTGAGGGAGATATTTGTTAGAAGGCAGAAGAAGGAGTAGGATGAGGGTATAGACTGCCACTGAGGCAGTAAAGCATGAGATGGATGAGTCATTTGTTCAGGATGATGTTTGGTGTTTCTGATGTTAGGCAAGTCTCATGATTTTTCATTTGTGCTCCTTCCAATGCCATGTTGGTCTGTGCATTTGCTCACCTGGCTGCCACAGATTACCGAGAGGCTGTGAGCAATTGAGTAGCTTTGTCTGGGCTCCAGAAACGAATAACATCACAGGATACAGACAATGGGAAGTGATGGTATGTGATGTCATATGGGACAGAAGGAATTTGATGACTTGCAAATCAGTGTAGCCACAGGATTGAGGAAAAGACATGTGGATATGCTTAGGTAGTGTCAGGGAGAGAAACTGATGTCAAGAAATAGGTTAAAGAGAAGAAATAACATATGGCAATAGCCTGATTTCAGAGAGACAAAGTGATATTGCAGGGCATCACCAAAGGGGGAAGGTGGCTGTTGGTGCTTTGAGAGCAGGGAAGGGAAGTTTACCCCATTCCTTTGGGGTAAAAAGAGCGATTCATTTTATCAGTGGGTTAATGACAGGCAGTGACCAGCAGTTGTGGGTCTCACGAGAGAGACTGAAGTACCTCTAGCAGTAGGGAGTTGGAGTACTGCCACACTGCAGCGAGCTCCGGGCTCTTGGGGGACAGAGGAGGGAGTGACCATGCGATGAAGCAGCACTGCCTGCCTAGGGGACATGCCTGGCAGCTGGGGCGACTTGCTGAGGCTCTCCTCTGGCCCCCCGGCTGGCCAGCAGCGCTGTGGGGGCTCAGCGCTTGTCTCTTTCAGGTGCTCCCCCTACACCCCAGCTTGGGACCATTGCCAGCTGGGCAGGCAGCACAAACCACGGCACACGGCCACTTTTCCAGCTGGGCTCACAGCAGGGACCATGGGGTGTTGTAGCTCCAGACCTGCTCTCTCTGGGGAGGGCAGCGGGGCTGTGACTGCAGCCGGGTGAGCTGGAGAGCAGCCGGCCGCCTGCATCCTGCAAATGCCACAGACGGCACAGGTGCCTCGGAGCTGGATGGGCAATGAGGTGCCCTGGGGGCTCCCAATGCACGGGAAATACAGGACAGGTTCCGGGGATTGTTAGCTCTTCCTGCTGTCCAGCCTGAGGCAAATCAGAGCGCCTGCTGTTCTGATAGCGGGCCACCTCCCTGAGCCACCCAGTCCTTGAAGAGTTGTCTAACCTGGGAGCGATGAAAAGGGCTTCTCAGAGTTCCAGCCCCCTCCACCCACTCTCTACAGTGGTAAGTGCTGAGCAAGCGTAAAGACGAGGCCTGGGCAGCTGACCTCCTGAAATTGGCAATAACACTGTGTTTGGCACCCTCACCACCTCAGTTCCTCTCTTCTGTAACATGGGTAAACCAGGCTAATCTTCCTCTATCCAAGTGCTTGGAGGTCAATAGATGAGATGTGCTAATTAGATGCTAATTACCAAGTATTTATTTATGATCATTATCACTGTAGCAGGCCTTTAATTCACACCTCCTGTCCTGGATCCTTGCCTGCTGAGTTGTTCCTGGTATAAGCTTTTCTCTGGGGGATTTTTCATTTGCCAGTGAAAGGCACCAGAATAACAAAGCTCTTTGTTCAGGACAGAGGAGGCACAGCACCCGCCCTGCCCAGCCCTGCCCAGCCGCCCAAAGCCGGGGGAAGGTCGTGGCCAAAATCCATTCAGCCGCTGGCCATTTCATGGGAGTTGCCACCAAAGGCACTGTGTTTCTGGGACAGTGCAGGCAACTGCCTGGTGCAAACTGAGCAGACTCGCTTCCCGTCGGCAATAGAAAACCATCCCACACAGTAACTAGCACCTTGGGTCACATTTGAAACAGTGATCGGAGGGAAAATCCTCCAAGCTCAGTCCCCAGTCGCAGAGAAGGAGGTGGGATAGGTATCGCAGAAGACTTAGGAAGGAACAGGCTCTCTTCGCCATGTCTCATTTTCCATTTCTGCATGGCCTGTATGTCCATTTCTTGCTGTCGTTCTGGCTATCCAACCACCCCGTATCTCTTGCGCCGTCAGGACACGTTCCCAAACACCAGATACAGCCCTCTCTTCATATTTCCTGCTGCCACCTGCCAGCGTATTATCTGTTTCAGCACCACAATAGCATTGCAGCCCGGGTGGGCTGCACCGGCTCGCCTGCATGGGCATGGGCTCCTCTAGGGACGAGGGTCTGTGGGTTCCCCCTCCGGGCTTCGGTAAATGTCTCCCTTCCTGGTGGTTTTTCAGGGGACTGGTAGAGCATCGTTCTCGCGCTCGATCAGTGCAGTGCTGGCAAGGGAAGCGGGGACTGGCAGGATTTCTGGGGAATGACTTCGGGTTGATGTCTGCCTGCCTGTAATCTCAATTTATTCCCAAAGGTCCGAACTGTGAGGTTGAAGTTAAATGAGAGGGAAGGAAGGGCACACCAGCAGCTGCCCTGCTAGGAGGGATTAGCAGCCAGCCTGTTAGGCCAGGCCTCCACCACGTAAAAAACCCACTTTTAATAATTCATGGGATCTGAATATGTTTATCCAGCTCTCCCTAAGGACCGATTAGGCCAGTGCTGGGGAGGGCTCAGCCGTCCTCGCTCAGCTATTACAGGTACATTTGTTTGGGTCTTGCAGGCAATTTAGGGATTGTCAGTGGACCACGAAACCTCTTTCAAGAGCTGCATGCAATAAATGGAGTTCAATCTAGTGAGCAGCCAGCCTTGGGAGAAAAAAACCAGAAGGCTGGTGCAGAGAAAACCCTGCAGCGGCTTTTCCCCCTTCTGTTTCCCCAGGTACAGACCTCCCTCCTCCTGCCACTCAGCATCCTTCCTCCCAGCCCTGGCCCCGGAGAGGAGGAGTGCAGGGCTAGTTCAGCCCCCTCATGGGGAGGGCGATTTGTTCAGAGGGAGAAGGCTGAACACCGCTATTAGAGTTATAGCACATTAAAGAGATTGATAAGTGGAAATTTAATATTTTATTCCAGCAATCTGTTCCTATAATTGCTTCTCCTGCCTTGCAGGACCTTTGTCAGTCGCAGCCAAGCCATGTAGTGTGACATGTAACTATTTATTACAGGCGGTTGGGTGACATAATAAAAGGCTGAGGTTATAGACTGCATGTGTGTCCCTGCGTGCCTGCACATGGGTGTGGTGGTCCTGCACAGAGAGCTGGTCATGTACATACACACACATGTGTGACCCCGATCTGCATCCTGGCACGCAAATGGGCCTCCCAAACCTCCATGCCTGCACAGGGATGCCCTGCTGCACAGTCACATGTGCATGCAGGACGCAAGAGCATCAGTGTATTGGCATGAGTGAATATGCATGTATTTATGAATATGTGCTTGGCTGTATGGGCTTGCGTGCAGCAGTGCATATACATACCCTGGCCCCTGTGCATGTGTGTACATCTGCATTTGTGTGTGTATGCAGGGGGACATTCATGCACTTGTGTACTGGCTTCAGCCAGAGGAAGCACAAGGAGAAAGATGTTGTTAAAACATTTCTTCTCCTCACGGGCCTTCAAACACCAGGCAAACATCAAAACCGAAGGAGAATCACAGTGCTAGAGCTGGGGGAGCAGGGAGCGCAGAGTCTGTGCTGAGGCAGCCTCTATCAGCCTCTCTGCTGCAGGGCTCCCGCCTGTTTCCCGAGGCCAGGAAGGGGTCTTTTCCTCCAGGATACAGGATACTGCCCCAGTTGCTTGCTTGGTGTAGCTTCACCTCTGCACCTCGCACCTCCCCCTGTGCTGAGGCAGCCTCTATCTATCAGCCTCTCTGCTGCAGGGCTCCCACCTGTTTCCCGAGGCCAGGAAGGGGTCTTTTCCTCCAGGATACTGCAGGCTCCCCCAGTTGCTTGCTTGGTGTAGCCTCACCTCTGCACCTCCTGGATTTCCAGGAGACAGGACACGATGTGCAGGTGCCCCGGGGAGGGGCTGTGAGGATGGGAGGCTCTGTGCTGTTCCCTGCCCAGGGCCGTGCCAGCCGGTCGGCAGGCAGCTTTGCAGCCCTGTCCTTGAATGTGCTACAGGCTGTGGAGGGGAGGGGAGGAAAGGCTGACGGCCCCCCCGTTTGCTTGGCTTGCAGCAGGGAGTTACTTACACACCACCAGTGATCTCACCCCAGCAAGGTCACTGCAAACAGTCCGTGGGGCTCGCTGGAGCCCTCTGCCATGCAGCAGCAGGCCTTTGCTAAGGCTCAGAGCGCAGGAGAAAGCCCTTTCCGGGAAGCGTTAAATCCCGAGCCCAGAGCAGGTGCACCCAAAGCCCAGCCGCCGGCCAGGGCCGTGCCACGCTGCACCAGCAAGCGCTTGTGGCTGCTTTAGGTGGGAGGACGTAGGGCCGGGGGCTAAAGAGGAGCAAGCCTGGGGGGTCCATCTGATGGTAATCTTCCAGATGGCGGGTAGGAGTGTCTGCTGCATCCTGTCTGATGGCATCTGTGCCAACGGCCCCTGCGGGAGCAGCGCTTGATTGACAAGCGATAGGTGACCTGACAGATTAAAACCTAAGACACATTTGGCATCTGGCCTAAAAGCCGTCACACTCTGAAATGCCAGTGGCAGCTGCTAAACTTCTGGATTAGTTGCCAGTGGTTTTTCCACCCCCACCGCCTCCTTTCCCCCCCACCCTGCTCTGCACAAGGAGAGCAGAAATCCCTGGTAGGGAGAGGAAAGGCAGGATCCCTTGAAGCCGGAGATGGGCATGCATAGGTGCAAGGGCTGTTGTGAAGGAAAAAGAACAGCAGTGCTACGGGCTTCTCAGATTGCAGCCCTGTCTGGGCTGAGGCAGGTCCAGAGGTATCTCCCTATCTTCACTCATGTACACGTCTGTAACACAGTGGGTCAAAGTCCTGGGATAATTTGGTGTGGACTGTACTGGCAGGGAAAGTTTGCCATCAGCAATCTGTCTTGTAAAAAAACCCCACATGATCACCACTGTATTTGCTGAGGCCATCTGGGAACTGGGAAGGTCCATGAGCCCATTGGAATTAAGGTTCCTGCTCCTCCCCAGAGCTGCTGCTCGCCCTGGCTAGAGCC
Organism: Aptenodytes forsteri; assembly: GCF_000699145.1. Classification (NCBI taxonomy): domain Eukaryota; kingdom Metazoa; phylum Chordata; class Aves; order Sphenisciformes; family Spheniscidae; genus Aptenodytes; species Aptenodytes forsteri. The sequence goes on from NW_008796108.1 coordinate 797,491, forward strand.
GGCCAAAGGCCCCTGCCTCCCATTGCAGCAGGTGTTTGATTTTGCAAGGCAGAAGGAAATCCAGGGCCTTCCTCTGGAGGAGCTTTGTGCAAGGAGCAGCTTGGGCTGACACATGTCCAAAAGGTAATATCTCATGGAGTTTGACATTTTCCTCAATGCCCGTGGCTGCAGTGAGAATCTCGGCTGGTGCTGGGTTTTTCCTTGGCCCTTATGGTTGAAGGGAAAAGGATGGAAATGTGACTTCAAGAAAAAATGTGTCCACAAGGAGTAGTATTTTTTAGATATCTAAGCGGTGTGATGAGCAGAAGGGCTTTTGAAAGCTGGTTTCCTGTGGATCTGCGTATCATAGAAGAATTACTTGGTGTCTAAAAATATGCTTTTTCTGATCTGGGCCCTTCCTGCCCTTGGGAGCAGCCTCTTGTCCCTGTGGGTCCTCTGATGTCTAATGAGGTTTAGCTCCCACCTCTGCTAGGGATCTCACTCCAGCTCTCTCCAAGAGCTTTATGATGGGTATAATTTTGGCTCATTTCTTCTTCTGTCAGATAGCGCTGAAATTGGCCAACAGGTTCAAAAAGCATTAGATAAGGGATTGATGGACAGGCAGGATGATTTGCATATGTCTCATTTTTATTGGAAACCAGCCATTAAAAGAAAGATGTGATTTTTAAAACGTGTATTTTTGAAGCCACTCTTGTGATGGGGAAGGCCTGGTTTGTCTCTGCAGTGGCAGCACTGCTATGCCCCTGGGTGCTGCACGGAGAAGGCAGGAGCCAGGGCAGAGAGATGCTCGAGCCCTCCTCCTTGCACGGGGGGGATCAAAGAGAACCTGTGGGCTCAGCCGGGTGCCAGAGCGAAGGCCAGGGCGACCCCCCGTCTCCCTGCGCTCCCAGCTGCCGCCCCAGAGGTCGGGCTCCTGGCACAGGGACAGGAAGCTGGGCTGAATGCAACAGCTGGCAGAGCCGGGCAGCGGGCAGATAGTGTTGCTGCTTTAATTCCTATTCATACAGCACTCCCTCTTTTTATGAGGGCTGGGGAGTAGCAGGAGGAGGGGGGGAGGCTTTTTATGCTGGCATTAAAGCCTAGCTTGTTCCCCCTCCCTCGACTCTGCTGTCTCCTGTTTCTCCAGTCCGCTTTTCACAGTGGCTTTAATTCTCTCCAGACTCTTCCTAATGGATTTTTCACATGGGGCCCCCAGCACGCTCAGGCTCAGCACCAGTTTCCAGAAATTTCACGCACCCCTCAAACACAAAAAGGGGATCCTTTTCCCACACTTTCCCCTCTCCCCAGGCTGCAGTTCTGCTCTCTTTTGCACCCCAGACACGAAACTCGGTGGGCAGAGGGGTAAATCCCCCTTTGTGGGGCTGACAGCTGTGGATGCGTGCGGAGCGACACCCGCCGAGAGGTGGCCCTGTCCCGAGCCGTTAATTAACCTGGCTGCTGAAGGCCGGGGCACCGGGGCAGGAGCCTGCAGGCGCGCCTCGCCGTGCCCGGCAGCAG
>NW_008796108.1:799309-809532 GCF_000699145.1 Aptenodytes forsteri
GCGCGGGGGCCGGCGGCGGTCTGTCCCGCCATCCAGCGGCGGTGTCGGGCGGGTGCCCTCCCCTGCTGCGGAGCAGCCTGTCCCCCTCCTGCCTGGGTCACTCACGCCTCCTTTGTACCCGTCCCCCGCCCCCCCGGGGCTTAGCCGCGTTCCCCAGCTGCATCCCCAGAGCCGCTGGCTTTTCCAGGCTCCGGGGGAGTGCGGTGGGTGGACGAGGGGGGGAGGAAACTACGTGGGTAGGGAGGGGATGATTTCGGCTGCTGGCTTGCGATCTTCCCGTCTTTCTTCTCCCTCTCTTCCCACAGTTTGGTTTTGTTTTCTCTGGCATGGGAACTGGGCCACTGCGAGGAGGATGGGGATGGGATCCGAGCAGAAAATAGTTCCTTCCCTGAACAACGTGTGAAATCCAACACGGCGGCGTGTTAGTTTGCGTGTCCACGGCGTTGGCAGTGGCAGGGGGGTGGCACGTAGGCGAGTGCTATCTTGGGGGCGGGCAGCACAAAGGGCAGGAAAAAAATAAATATATATGAGAAAGGTAGAAAAATACCCCCCCTTTCACTTCGTGCGTCCAACCTGGGCTGTTAATGAGGCTTTTAATAGAAAAGTGGGCCAAGCTCTTTTTTAAATTGTGCACAGACATCCCCTCTCAGATCTGCCCGTTTTCCAGAGCTGGGAGGCAGAGGGGATCAGTATGGCTTTAGGGACCCTGCGCCCCGCACGCACACCGTATCTGGGTCTTTTCAGCGTGGGGTATTGGGACCCATGGTCCCATGCACAAAATCAGCCTCGCTGTGGGGAAAAGCGAGGTAGGAAGAGGCTTCAGATCAGAGCTGTGGGCTGGGGGAAAATCAAAGATATGGCCCCTGGGGTCTGAGCCGGCTTGCTGGGCTTTCCCTGCACCCACTTAAGCTCCAGGTGGATGCCTGCTTTGTGCACAGTTTTGGGAATTGGGCACCACGGGGCTGCAGAGGCTGTGATGGCAAGGAGCAGGCCTGGGGAGGTGGCATGGGCAGGGATGGCAAGAGCTCTGTGGACACTTCTGTGGTTGAAGTTGAGCCCTCAGCAACCAGGACTAACAGGGGATGGATGTGACATTTCTTGCTGTCTCTGCAGAGAGGTTTTGCATTAACCAGCTGGCTATGACAAGCCTTCTGCTGATGCAACATGTGGTTTTGGCTTTCCAGAACCCAACTCCAGCTCCCTATGCTGAAATACATGCCCTTGCTCCTGCTCTGAAGGCTGTCTTTGGAAAGAGATGCTGGCTCCTGCCTGCACAGCGTCTTGCTCCTCATTCTGGCTGCAGCAGGGAGCCCCTCCATCTGCGTGTCCCCCAGCCCGTTCTGCCCAGTGTGCTGCTCTGTGCGTGGTTTCAGGCTCGTGAGGCTTTGCTCAATGCAAGTCAAGCACTGCAGAAACCAAGATGCTGTTGTTGGGATGATGTCTCAGGAAAGGCAGGAATGAAACAGCTCTCAGGCACAAGCAAAACATTTATGCCACAAGGATCAGGCCAGCAATTGCTCGAATTCAGTACCCTTGTCCAAAATCTGCAGCTGTTTCAGGAACTGCCTCTACCCGGGGGAAGCTCTTTTCTCCCCTGTTCCTTAGTGGCTAGGCTAAGCTGTGCTGCAGGGAAACCTGCTCCCTGCTCAGCTCCTGCTGGTTCAGGGCTTCCTGCCCTAATGCAGAATCATGGCTGCCAGGGCAGTCCCGCAGGCACGTGAAGAGGCAGCAGGAATCGGACTCTGCCTCATATCCCTTTTGAATTTGCTGCCTTTGAGCCTCTCCCTCCCCATCACCCCATCCTGGCTGCTCCTCTGGGAGGGTGTGCTGAGACAGCTAGTCGGTCTGCGCCTCTCCTTGGCTGCCAGGGTAGAAAGTGAGGGCCAGGACGCTCTAGAGCATCAATAATGGCTTGCAGCTATGAGCAGGGCTGGCAGACAGGCCTTGGGGGTAGAAAAAACAGTGCGAGGGGTCTGAGCATGGTGTGCAAGGGCAAGGCTGCCAGGGGGCATTAACCAGGTGCCTGCTGTCTAAATTCAGAGGCAGGTGAAGGACTGAGACAGCCATGTGGTGCTTAATGCCTCATGGACACGGATGCTCAACAGGCAGTTTTTGAAAGCTGAGTTTGGCCAGGGGCTGTAACTGTGCCCAGGGAGCATTAAGAAGGTTGATTTAAGTCCTGGATCAAACTTTATCTGTGCCGAAGTGTAGGTGTTGAACTGCATGAAAGAGAAGAGAGCTTCTTTCTCATTTCTTTTCTTTTTCTCTTTTGAGTTATTTATTGTTTTAAATAGGTCAGGGTAACTGTAGGAACAAGATTAGCATGAGTAGTGGCGCTATGCTGGCCACAGTAATAGCGGAAGAAAAAGAAACAGTGGGAGGTCTGTGTCCCTGTGCTGCAGAACACAGCCGGGTCAGCAAGCGGGTTCAGGAGCCAGCCGTGACCCTGAGCAGCACTGTGCAGCCGCAGATCACTTGTGGGTGGGTGGGAGGGGAGATCACAACGTGCCGCTGCCTTCTGGCCTGACCTAGACTGATTGGGGTCAGGCCGAGCTGGGATGCCGAGGAGAGGGATGCAAAGCTGGCAGGTCCAAGCGTGGCATCTACAGGAGCAGTCGTGGCAGCTCGGTGCCCACCGTTGGATGGGGTTTGGGTCTTGCTCCCTGGCAAGACCCTCCCATGCTCTGGCAAACTGGACCTGAAATGTCACCCAGTAAAATGGAAAGCATCTGGACTCAAGGCACTGGGCTTGTGGGATCTGAGCACGTCTGGAGAAACCAGCTGGGGTGGGGAGGGAAACACTGCTTCCAGCCTGCTGGGCTCCTGCATGAGGCTTGGCGACCTTGGCACGGCACGCTGCGTTCCCCTTGCTAAGGCAGAGCTCCCATGCGCTGGCCCCTGTGAGGACGCACCCTTTTCCCCTTTCCCTAGTTTTTCCCTTCCCTGTTCCTTACCCTCATCTTCCCACCCCCTCACCCCCCAAAAATGGCAATGAAAGCATGGAGGGAGGGCGCGTTTCCGCATGGTTTGACACTGTTCCCCCTTCCATCTGTCTTTTCCTACCCAGAATTTCCCTACACCCCGTCTCCAATCGATGATCGCAAATCCATGGTGCAGCCGAACATCCCCACACCGGTGATTGGGGGCATAGTGGGAGGAGTCTCGCTGGTCCTGGTGGTGGCCGTGGTGCTCTTTGTGGTACTCCGGCGCCGTCGTCACACCTTCAAGGGTGACTACAGCACAAAGAAGCACGTGTACGGCAATGGCTACAGCAAGGCTGGCATCCCGCAGCATCATCCCCCCATGGCCCAAAACCTCCAGTACCCCGACGACTCGGACGACGAGAAGAAGCCGGGCCCGCTGGGCGGCAGCACCTACGAAGATGAGGACGAGGATGCAGGAGGCGAGCGCAAGCTGGGTGGCCCCAGCAAATACGAGGAGGATGCTAAGCGGCCTTACTTCACAGTAGATGAGGGGGAGGCGCACCCCGAACCTTACGATGAAAGGACACTCGGCTTCCAGTACGACCCCGAGCAGCTCGACATAGCAGAGAACATGGTCTCACAGAACGATGGATCTTTTATTTCCAAAAAGGAGTGGTACGTGTAGCTCGGCACCCCATTGCTACACACACACACACACACACACACACACGTACACACGAGTGATGCCCTCCCACTCACCCTGCATCCCTGCCGAGTGGAGCCGAGCGTGCCACAGCCGCTTGCACACACACTGCACGCACGCTCACCCCCCGCACACGCAAGCACGCCCCCGGCCAGCCCTGGGTGCTCGGCAGAGACTTTGGACGCTTCCAGCACTGGCAGGAAGGGCGGGCTGGGGCGAGCGGGGAGGGAGGGCAGCTTTGCTTACAGATAATTTTTGGGACGTACGGGAGGTGGGAGGTTGGGTAATTATTTTCTTGGTTTTGGTTTTGCTTTTTAATTTCTCTTGATGATTTTCGTCCCCTTCTGTGGTGTTTGTATTGGTCGGTGGCTTAGGTGTTACTATTTGCTTTAACGACTGTTGCCCAGCCTGTATATTACACTCTGTTTGTGTCTTCATGTCTCAGAGTGCCCTTCGGCCCCACTTCCCTCCCTGAGGTTCCTCCTCCCACTTCCGCACCCCCGAAACACTGGAATTTGTTTGTATGTTGTCTTCTTTGTTTTTTTTAACCTTGGGAGGGGGTCAAGTGGGCTGTCCGTAGAAGGACAGAGGCCAGGAAAGCTTATGGCAATGGAAACATAGGTGCCATTATTAAGTGAACTGATTTTTTTTTTTCCCCTAATCGCTTTCTTTTCAGTGGGGTCTGGGTAGCGTTCCCATTGCCCACTGCACGCCTGGCGAGATCCACTCCCAGTTTTTAATGATTCAATAAAAGGAAAATGAGGAGAAGGGGGAGAAAAAGCCCTAGAACAAACCCCAGGTGCATGGGCTGATAGCAGGGCAGGGAAAGAGAGCTGCCATTTTCCTCCTACAATTTATTATTTCCTGGCTTTTCATTTCTGTCTTTGTTTGAGTGTTCTTTTAAAAGAAAGAAAAGGAGTATTTATTGCTGACATTTTTTCCCCTGTGATGGCTCAGAGAAATGCTGGCTCTTTTTGTTCTTGTTGCTGTTGTTGTTGCTACTACCAGCCACAGAGCAGTTAATTCTGGCACAACGGTTGTGCACGGCATGTCGTGCACACATCTTGCTGCCACTGCCTGGGGAGGGGGACCAACCGATACCACTTGCTTCTCCCACAGACTCACTGCCTTCAGCTCTGGTCTGCAGACCCTGGCAGGGCAGATCTCCCAGGGTACCATCCAGTGTCTTTGAGGGCTTCAGTACAGGATCAGGCCCCTTAGTTTTATTATACCACTAAGACTTAATTGTCATGTGTTTACACTTTGGGGGGGGGGGGGCTCAGAGCATGGGGGCGCTTCTCTCTAACTCTCCTCGCAACAACCGTAGCCCTTAGATAAATCGCTTAGTCTGCATTGAACGCCACTTTTTCAATATCGCATCCCTCTTCTAAGCAAAGACTTGGTAGACAGGGCAGGAGTGAGTGAGCCTGCGGTATTGATCTCGTCCTCCTTCCCTTGAGCCACTGCGTTGTGATGGGGAGGCTTGGATTGCTGCTATCTCTGCTCTGTGGATAAATGGGATTCCAGATTTCAGGGCCCTCTGCCTGACACTGACCGTATCCAAATTAGATTCACTGGGTTGGGGCTTATTTTTCTTCTTGTGGGTTGTTTTTGTTTTTGTTTTTTTTTTTAATTTGATGTATAAATAAATCTTTTGTTTGAAAAGAAATCCCCAGTTTTCTGAGCTGTATTATCATGCACATCTAAAAATAGCAGGACTAATTCTCCTGCTGCCTTACCCGCTGGGTTTTGTTCCATAGCATCCAGTGGTTATCCTGCTACAAAAGGGAGGGTGGAGAGTCAGACCCACGCAGATGAGTCAAGGTCAGATCTCTGATCCAGGCAGCCTCCAATGCTTTCCTTTAGCGTGTGGTGCTTGCTCCAAACAACATGAAGCTCAGCATGAGCCATCCGCAGTTTGTAGCTTGCTTTTATTGCGTTAGTGGTGTAGGGGAGTGGGAAATCCAGCTGTAATGCTGTAATCTTTCTGCTGTTCCTGCCAGCCCTCCAGGCTTCCTGGCTTCTGGCAGAACAGCCAAATGCCACAGGAAGGCTGCTTTATGTCCACTCGAAGCAGGGCAGACAGAGATTCCCTTGGGATCTCTTGGGCTGAACCTTAAAAACTATGGCTAAACCTTCCCGTGTCCGTCCACTGCCACCAGGAGCACCCTGCTAACAAGAAACCCCCCAATAAAGGAAATGAAATCTCTAACATCTCTCCATATCTCTGATGACTAGCAGGGGCTGATTATTAGGGGCGGTTGTAAACCTGCAGAGAGAATGACTTCCCTCCAGTGCCTTGGGATAACAGCATACACAGGGCTTCAATTCCCCAAAGTGTGAACACTGTAATCTGGATCAGGACAGAGCAGCATTGCTGAGCGCTGTACCTTACCCACAGCTTACTTTAATGCGACATGGAATATGCTCCAGAGCCTGCACAGTTCGTGATTCAGAGGTAATTCTCAACAAAGTCCCTGTCTCAGGTGAATAATCCTTTAGATCTGAATTTCACAACTAGGCGCTAAAAAGGATTGTGACAACGTCTCCAACACCAAACTCTGGGTGGTCCATGACCAAGCGCAGAGTGGAAATCGGGGGCACAGACCCTCCTCTGCAAATTTCCCCCAGCGCAGATGCATACTGCAAGGAGATGGATTTGGAAGAAAACAACCTTTTATAAAATCTGCAGGGTCCAGCAGCGATTCTTTCATGTTCTGCATTAGTCACAGGCAGGGGCCACTGACCTGATCTGGCAAATTCACATTGCACTGACTCCACCGCACTGCGGGTCCCTAGCCCACAGTGAAGTTGTGTCCTAAAGACCAAAGGTACAAAGCCTTGCAAACGGAGCAGATGGGCCTGGGAGAGAACGGGACAGTGTGACTGTTCCCGAGTTGAGGTATGGCTTGCAGGAAATATGAACAAGGAGTCCTAAGAAACATTGCTTTGGTAGTTATTAGCCTTGCACTTAGAGGTGTCATTTTTTGAGATGTAGCTTCCTTGGCTTATTCATTGCCCGTTCACACAGTGTCCACATAGCTGAGAATGGGGGCTCAAAAAACCAGTGGGACTCCACATTAGCTGAATGGGGGCTCAAAAAACCAGTGGGACTCAGAAAAAGAAAAGGAGATAGCGAAGCCATATGGTATTTCCAAGCTAGAGCCTGTATACAGTTCCCTTTCTGCTATATCACACTTTTTGCTCCCCAGTACTGCACCAGCATAAGTTTAGGAAAGAGCTCAGCCACTTAGCTCATCAGTGTGGTTCAGAAGAGGGGTTAGCTGAATGGGGGCTCAAAAAACCAGTGGGACTCAGAAAAAGAAAAGGAGATAGCGAAGCCATATGGTATTTCCAAGCTAGAGCCTGTATACAGTTCCCTTTCTGCTATATCACACTTTTTGCTCCCCAGTACTGCACCAGCATAAGTTTAGGAAAGAGCTCAGCCACTTAGCTCATCAGTGTGGTTCAGAAGAGGGGTCAAATGATTATTTTTCATCCAGAACCTCGGCAAGCTTGGAATGGAAGATCCTTAGACAGACAGTATTGCCTGTCACAGCAGTGAGGTACCCTGCAAGTTCAAGGTTCAGTAGTGCATTCCTCCCATCCTTGGGCCCTTCAGCATCACTCCATTGGTGCAATTATCCCCACAGCCATAGACAAATGCCACCTCAGTGCAGTGATTTGCTTCTTGCTGTCCCTTGCAAGGTCAGCTAATTGGCCAAGAGACTCTTGGGGTGGTAATTAGCCAAGTGATTAGCCATTAATCCATAGCAAGGTAGGAGAAAAAAGAAGTGTGGGGAAAAAAAAATCAGACTGATGTTTCATCTGAGAGCCGTTTTGATCCAGTAATAGCATCACTCCCTTCTCTGGGTTAAATTGCTCTGAGGGGGCCCTTGAAGGTAATTAGATCAGGTCTTCCACCAGCATCAGGAAGAAAGTGGTACCTGTCTCTACCCAAATGCGAAGGTGAGCTCAGTAGAGATGCCAAATTGAAGACCATGTGCATCCTGCTTCCTGGGAGGTTCTGCGGGGGAGTGAAGGTGCTGGAGACCGTGCAGTACTCACCCTGGAGCGGCAATCTGCCTGGTGGCCCCAAGGGCCTCCCGGTGCCTGGGCTGCGAGGGGAAGCAGAGGGGCAATCTGTTCTTTCCTCGGGGGATGGTGTCACTTGTCCCTCTGTGCCCCAATTTCTCACAATGGGCCAGATTCTGGCAGGCTGGAGTCAAGCTGCGGATTTTAAGTGGTGACGCACTTTTCACAGCTGCGCACACAAGCTCCCAGGCTGGGCTGGCTGGACCACCTCTCCAAGGGACCCTCAGGCTACCTCAAGTGAAAAATCCCCTGCTTCTCCGCCCCCCCCCCTTTCATCAGAGGTGCTAAGGAGGTGTAAAACATCCCTGTGGGACCCGGCAAAGAGCAAGCAGAAGCTTCCAGTTCAGAGATGGAAGCTGTTGTGGCATCCCTGCTTCACAACCAGCAGCGGAGGACGGGGTGGGGACCCCCAGGCTACCCCTCCGGTCAGGGTGGAGCACGTCCCCATCCTCTCTCAGTTCCCAGCACCTGCTGTGAGCACAGCGTTGGCCGCCTCTCCACCTAGGTGCTAGGGAGCTGCTGCTCTCCAGGAAATGCCCCGTGTTACACTGGACCTGAACTGGTGTGTTGCATTGGTTATACCAGAGCTGGCTTTCTGCCTGGGAAGCGTCATCGCACTCCTTGGGGACTGGGTGTTGGCAAAGTGCCTTGGAGGCACAGCCGGTTGCCATACCTCCATTTGAAGGGATCATTGTCCAGATCCCTTTGCTGGGTTCTTGCCAGCGAAGAGACGTATCAGCGTGGTGCTTTTCTGTTCCCAAACCCTGATCCTGGATGGCAACTTGAGGCAAAACTTGTGGTACCTCAAGACTAAGATGGACGGATGGGAAAGCTGAACGGGTAGGTGAGAGGGAGGTCAATCTGAGCCCTGTGGTACATCACCCTGGGTCTCGCCACCATCTCAGCAAAGAAAATGCAGGTGAATTTGGGCCGAGCCCCCAGCTCCTTCCCTGGGTGTACTCAGGGAGCCGTGCTGAAGCAGACGCATCTGTGTCACAACCCAAAATGAGACTGTAGTTTATGTACAAAGACACCCCAGCTGTTTTCCTGCTGGGGCTTATCTCTAGGATTATTCATTGCAATTCACCCTAGTGATGTTATTTTCCTTTATTTAATTACCAGATTTTTTTTCCCTGTCGTTAAATCATTTTCATTCAGCCAGGGGAAAAAAAAATAAAAAACCCCCTGAAGATTTTTTAGTAAAAAGAATCAAACTGAAATGGTAGCACCAAATTGATTGCAAAGACATAAGGGACAAAATGAGCCATTTTCCTGATGTTGAGTCAAAAAGAAACACAACAACTGTTCAGCAGAAATCACTGAGGGTTAGAGAGAGAGAGAGAGATTCGAAAGATTGATCTTCAAGCAATTAGAAAAGGGAATGCGATTAGAACGGGGGCTGCTGCTCTCCTTTGCTGTTGTTCTTTCCCATACAGGAGCACACAAGCGCACGCACACTCACAGATTTTTGGAGTTCCAGGCGCTGGTCGTTATGCTCAAAGAGGGGAGGGGAAAACTCCATTGCCCAGCTCAGTGCGGGAGATGGGCGAATGTGTCACGCCTGCAGGCTGCACAAAGCTCAGAGGTTTCGTATTGTGGAAACGAGGGGCGTATCCCAGGCCCATTTTGTTCTAAGAGGAGAAGCAGTGGGGCAGGTTGTAGCCTTTTGCCAGCAGGTTAAAATTCACCGTAAGGTTCCCACGTTCACAACCGCTCCTGCCGTAGCACCGAAGTTTTCAGGTCCATTTGCTCCGCTGGGCTGTGGGCAGTGGGCCCCGGTGGGGAGAGGAGATGCTGCCAGCACCGTGTGCACTGATGCCTGTTCTTTATTCTGCGGGGCTTACTATAGCACTTTACCCTCCCCTAGCCTGCTGTTTCACCCCCCTATTTCCCTCCCCTTTGCATTTGATGCAATTTGCTGACAATTTGAGCAACTCCTTGAGAGAGGCAGGGGAAGCCTTGGGGCAGGGAGGGTGTGAAGGCCTGGGGTCCAGCCGCTGCCTCACCATTGCTCCTAAAATTCACTGGCCTCTCCCCAAGGGCTGCCGGGCTGCAGCACGGGGTGGGGAGGGCCAAGGGCTGGAGCTGGCCGAGGGGCCAGGGCAGAGCACAGCCAGGGCTGGGGTGCCGGAGCGGGGGGTGCTTATGCAACGGGGCGAAGGGGAGGATTCAGTCCACCAGCAAGGGAAGGAAACCCAAGCCTTAGAGAGGGGGGTGAGTTCGTACTTCGTACTGGTGTGACTTTCCATATGTAATGTACCTGGGGGTGAATGTAACAAGCATATGGAGTCAGATCCTCCGCTAGCATAAACTGGTATTGGTGGAGGTACTCTTGTTGAGGATCTGGTTTTTCTTTTCTTTTGCCTTTCTTTTTTTAAAATGTGATTCCTTAACTCCAGTGATTTTATCTCTCTTTTTCTTCTTCCTCTTGCTGTAATTATCATTGTGGAATAAAGACTACAGACAGACAAACAACCCCAACCCCACTTTTTTTTTTTTTT
>NW_008796108.1:809574-817403 GCF_000699145.1 Aptenodytes forsteri
AAACAACCCCAACCCCTCTTTTTTTTTTTTTTTTAATCTGTGTTGTAAGTGCTTTTGTAAAAAATAAAAAATAAAAATAATAATAATAATGTAATGGACTTTAATGATTTTTGTTTGGGTTTTTTGTTTTCCATCCTTTGTAATAATTTGTTTGTTTGGGGTCTGGGGGGGCATTTTCATGGTTATAATTTGTGTGGGCGGGGTGTTGCATCACCCTTCCTTTTACTTGTATAAAAAACATAGTGGCTCAGCTGTGGAAAAAAATGTACTTTTTTATAAATAAAGAATTTAAAAAAAAGACACATTCTCCCTTTTTTTGTGCGTCTGTGACTGCGTCGTTCCTCAACCTGTGTTTGGTAGCTGTAAGGAGAGTCAAAGCAGCAGCAATGTCATCTGCTTTTCAACGACCTAGGCCTGTTCCCATGATATGCAGTATTTTGTAATGGGAGTTGCTTGCAGATGAAGGGTGAAGGCTAAGGGTTAAGAAATCTGCCAAACAGCAAGTGGCCTGGAGAAGGTGGACAGGGAATGACTGGTTTTGCCACTGACATAGGTGGTATTGTTTGAAATTCTTGGACAGCAGATTCAAGATAGACAAAAGGAGGTGGGAGCATTTCCCCCTCTCGATGTAAACAGCGAAATGCCTTGTCAAAAGATGCTGCTGATGCCAAAATTTAACCTGAGCTAAAAAAGTGGCTAGAAAAACCTATCGAAGAAAAATCTATCAAAAGCTATTAAAAATTACGACACTGTCTCTAGCTTAGGAAGTTCTTAAGTTGCTGTTCGCTATAGCAGATGGGACAGGCTATTGGAAAAATGTCAATACACACTTGCTCTTTTCTTACATTTTCTCTAGGCATGTGTAATTAGCTGTGGTCAGTGCCAGGATACGGGCTAGGCCAACCTTTGATTTGACACAGTAGGATGTTCCTGTAGTGCAACGCTTGGCTACCATGACGATAGTGCATCAAAAACATCTAAATGCTATAGGGATGCTAAGGGTCCATTGGGAGGCAAGATCAGTCGGGCTGCATCCCTGCATCTCCGTTACTGATCTCTGCATTGGGCAGAACAGTTTGCCTTTCCCCTTTCCTCCAGCTTCCTGACTGTGAATATATGCTACAAAGAAAGCCTTGTTCCCAAAGATCAAGGCAGACATCTGCAAGACCCAGACTTTTGCAAGGGAGGGAGAGACAAAGCGAGCAAGAGATCACAGAAAATGTGCATGCTCTTCCTTGCACTGACATCAACAGGCACTTTGCCATGCCTCTGGCCTAGAGAGCGGAATACTCCCTGGGAAGGGATTTTTGCACCCAACTTCAGCACGTGGATGATCTGCTGGAGATTTGAACCAAAACCCAGCATTTCCCATCACAGAGGGAGAGGGATCCTGACCCGTATCTGAACTTAAATTGGTCTCCAGTGTGAAGAGATGAGCTGGATGGAGAGGGAAGTGTTCAGGATTAGGCTGGAAAGGAGGGGTTTGGTGCAGACTGTTCATTCCCTGTCAGCAGCAAAGCAGGCGTGGAGCATGCGCCAGAGCAGCAGGAGGCTCTTTGATACCAGGCTCGATGATCAATGCATTGTGTGCTGCTTGGCAGGCAGGCTCCCTCCAAACCCCATGCCACTAAGGGAGCCAGTTCTCAGTGATTCTGCTGAAAAAGGAGTGTGCTGGGCACCTCACTTTGGAAGGGGTTAAAGATAGCCTTGGGGAAGCTTTCCTCAGATGCAAAGGAGGGGAAAGCCAGGAACGCTCTTGTTATCAGGCTTCAATGTGCCAAGGGAGCTGTGACCACCATCCGGCCTGTATCTGTATGTCCACATATTTTACTGCTCTCATTTTCCCCTTTCTGCCAGCTCCTTTTAGTAATGACAGATGTTGAAAGTGTAGCTTTGCTTCAGCTGCAGCCGTTCAGGTCAGTAGCCCTAGGAGCGCTCATGACAGCGATGCAGAGGAGCAGCATCCTACAGAACTGGATCCCCAGCAGCTGGCTCAGCCACATCAGCCAAGTTTGGGGGTGGGGAGAAAGGGGAGAAAGAAAAGGAGCACCGGGGAGCTGGGATGGGGGTCTAAGATGGAAAGAAGGATAGGAGGGGCTATCTTTGCCCGTGGTCCTGCTGGGTTGAGCCCCTGGGAAATGCTGCGCTGATTTCCCAGGCCATGTCTTACAGTTAAGCGATGATGGATAAAACCCATTGCATGGGGCCTCTTCTCAGCAGCTCAGGTTGCAGAGAGCTGAACGCAGCGGGAACTGACTCCCATGCAAGTGCCCCTAAGTATTGTGTTTCTCTGGAACAAAACAGAAACACGTTGGGGGCGGGAACGTCAGCAATGTATGTAGCCCATGGAAAAATGGCAGCGTGGCTTGGATCTCTTCTCAAAGCCACATCTCTGCAGGCAAGCACTGCTGGCCCCAAAAGCAACTTCAGAGCCCTGATGATCAGCAGAGGTGCCAGCAGAGAGCCAGGGGAGGAGCTGGATCAGGGCAGGAGGAGATGAATGAGGCTTGGCTTTGCTCTTAGGCTGTATGCCCACCGCTGAGCATGGTCCAGCAGCAGAGAGCCAGTCTAGACCAGTGCGAACACCATGAGATTCACCTCCCTGGAACTGGGAGATGTACACAGAGTTCAGGGCAGTCCATGATGAAGATACAGAGCCAGGTTCCCAGTTGGTGCAAGCACATCCAATTTTTCTGACTACAATGGAGTTACGCTTATTTCCACCCACACAAATGAACGTGGCCTAAGTAGGATTTGTGGTGATTGAGAGTGAGAGACTCTCCCCTGTAATCAGGGAATTACCAGGCAACCTGCCTGATATCCCTGGGCACAGGCACCTGGGAAGGAGATGTCCCTCCCATGCTGGGATTAATGCCTTGCACAACACTCAAAACCAGATGGATCTCCCAGGGATCCACATTCATGGCAGACTCAGAACTGGAAGTGCAAGAGCCAAAGGACTCCAACAGACAGAGAAAAAGGCAGTGTAACTGGGAGATGTCAAACCAGGCAGGCTACGAAGGGGTGGGAGCTCAAGGGGCACTGGAGACAGGTCAGGCACAGAGCATCAGTCCAGAAATATGTGACTTTCAATCCAAAATTCATTGTGAGGTAAGAGGTAATCTGTGCTCAAGTTCAAGTCGGAGCACTCACGGTCACACATACCACTAAGTCTCCTAGAGCTGGTGCTGGAAAAATTGAACTGAGAGAAACTTGCCTGTTTAGAACAGTGCTGGGTGAATTACTTGTAGTAACAAATATGTTTGATTAATTTTTTTTCATGGTTTCAGATTATTTGCAAACTTGAGTTTGATTTGTATGAACATATTTGTTAGAGGAAATTGCTTTATGCAAATGTATTCCAGCTGGGGGACCTGTGACACTAAGAAGTGCTGTTGAGCCTCAAATGCCCTCAGTGGTGCCTGGCAGAAGGCAAGGGGGGCTGGTTCACTCCTCCTCCAAACAAGGCATTTCACAGCCTTCCCAGACGTGTTTAGATGCAGGCTCTCTCTTATATAGTATTTGCAGAACAAGGATCAGCCTGTAAAAAAAAAACCCTGGATTTATGTTGCACTCCTAAAATTTTACATACTAGCTAGCAGAAATCAGAGTCAGGCATGGCCATGCAGGCAAAGCAGGGGCACAGCAAGATAAATGTGTACATGATTAAAATGTATGCTAAAAATGTTGTATCACCCCCAGGGGCTGAGTTATCGAAAGGTAGTAATTTATGGATACCAGCCATTGGAGTTGCTCCCTTAGCCTCAGCAGTTGAGGTGAATGTTGTGGCCTCATCTGACTAAGCCCAGCACAAGGTGAGTTAGGGACACTCCCTCCTCCGTAGGTTTCACAATTGCTGAACCAAACCCAGATCCTCGTAGGAAACAGGCAGGGTTTTTTGTCTGAACTGCGTGGAATTTGGGGAAGAAAATTGTTTGCATGCAAAGAGGCACTAAATGCTCTTTCTGCCCCTTTGCAGAAAACACTGTCCTGTAGTTTGCCTGTAAGCTCAGGAGGAGCAGTTCAGTGCTGGCTAAATCCCAGGAGGTGAATATGGATCAAATCTTAAGAGATCAAAGGGAGCACCCTTTGAGGAGCTGTGAGAGGAAGGGGTTTCTCTTTTTCATTAGTGCCTGGTTGTCAAGCCTTTTTCTAGCCTAGCACCTGAGTTCCTGGTGTATCTGGGGCTTTGCAAAGCAAACGCTTTCCTCCATCCATCTGCCTGTGAGCCACCGCTAGCCCCATGGGGGGAGGGTACCTGAATGTTTCCATTTCTCCCTTATCTCTCTGTTCCGCTCAAACTCCTGCCAGCCTGTTTATCTCACAGTTTTGAAAAGAAAATTGCCAACTTCACACCTGTCAGGTTTAACCGATTGCCTGTTGCTTGGAGGGAGGGAGTCCATCCGTATGGCCCTGGCTGCACAGGCTCTGCTCGCCAGGGGAAACGTCTCCATCCCTCGAGGAACAAAGCGCTTCATTTCCCATCTCCTGGCCTCATCTCATTGTCCTGCTGTAGCTCCCAGCCCTTTCAATTACCACTTTACAATAATAATGAAGAGTAGCTTTCTGCTGGCACACAGTTTTGTCCACCCAAGGAGCTGATCCCATCATGAAACACTCATCCCCTGGGGTCCATAATTTCCCCGCTGTGCAAAAGAGTGCCCTTCGCCGGGGGGGTGATACAGAGAAGTGAAATGACTTCAGCGAAGGTGTGCCGGGAACCAGGGAGAAGGCTCAGGGGTGGACTTGGGAGATCTAAATCCTTATCTTGCTCATCAGAGCACACTTCTGCCTATGGGATATATACAAACACATGCTCGCTGCCACCATCCCCAGCAGGTGCCTTTCCACAGGTCCAGTGCATATCCCTTCCTCTACCCCCCCTGAATCTGCAGAATCTGGAGGAGATTTAATTCTGGCTGTGCCCTTCCTAGTAGCTTAGCCAAGGAGGAGGTAGGAGAAGGAGCAACAAGTAGGAGAGGCACACAGTCCAGCTGCTGCCAGCTGTGCGAGGTCCATGGCTGTTGATCTGAATGCTGCAGCTGTCTGGGATTATGAATGGATACCGGAGTAGGAATGCCGAGTCTGAATGGCCCGAGTAAACACTGCAGAGCAGTCCAGAAATAATGGCATGGGGGCTTTATAATAGGAAGGAATCATAATTGAATAGAAATTAGTTACTTAAATGGTCACTTCCTGGGGTTTTGTTGATGTCCGATTAACTTAATTTTTAATTTGCATAAGCAATAAATGTTTAATTATGTCATTAATATATTTGAGTTGAGGAGCTTATGGGGTTTTATAATTGGCATTTAACTAGATAGTTCCAGCATATTAACTGATGTTTTATAGCTCCATGCAAGGCTTCCCAATTATAACTGACCTAAAAATTTGCTTGGAGGACCTGCCTTGAAAGTGTTACCTGAGCAACAGAATAGGGGGAGCTGAAGAGGAGGATGTGTGGAGCCCTTCCCGCACAAAGGAATGTGCGCGGGCAGCTCTGCACCCTCCACAGAGGCTTTGAGACCCCTCTCCCCTCCCTAGGATGCTCTTTCCTTAAGGCCCACAACCTTCCCTGTGTCAGAGAGGGGGTCACCTCCCCTCTCTCAGCATTCAGCTGACTGTTGAGCCAAAAAGGCTGACACACAGTAGGGGATTAGGGTGGGGAGAAAGAGATCTAGAGATGGGGAAGGCTTGTCCGTGGGTTACAGCATGACCTTGGGACTGATCAGCTCTGGCAGCCTCTGGGACTCTGTGTTCAACTCCCAGCCCTTGCTTGTTCCCCTGTTCCTCTGCTGCAGGTTGGCACCAGTTTCCTTCTCACCAGGGAGGTGTTAAGGAACATCTGTTAAGGTCCAGTTTCAATAGACTTACTGAAAAGCTATACTCAGGCATCTTCTGCATTATTCCCTTCTGAATCCTCTTCCTTTTAAAAATACGGGTGCTTCAGGAGGGATACAGACTATTGCAATGGCTGAATTACAATGTCCTGAGTCTATTAATGGGCTTTTTTACAAATCCACCGACCTCTGTCTCATCCAGGGATTGCTAAGGCACTGAGGCGGTCATTGTTTTCACAAGCCCTATGAAAGCATTGAGTAGCATCAGGCCCACCACCCCTCCTTGCGGACTCTGTAGGAACATGCCCACTGACAGTGATTCCCTCTTGACAACTCCTTCTGAGACCTGTCAGTTAGCCATTCTTAATCTATTTTCTATTCCATCTCTACACTTACTTTGATAAGATGACTGGTTTAGTAGGCAAAAAATTACATTCTGTTTGACTGACAAGACCCATTTCCCACGAACCATGTAGACTGTCATCGATTGCATTCCTGCCTTTTAATTCTTTATTAACTGGAACCTGTGTTAGCTTTTTCTTTGGTGCCAGCAAATCACCCTATAGTATTCAAGTTGTTCCCTGTGTCCTCTTCCAATCTGCTAGAATTTAACCTTCTAGCATTTAACTATTTCAATAAACAGTAAAAACTAACAGCAGTGAGTTAGGGATCCCCTCAGCTAAGTCTTTCAAGCCATCTGTTTGCTTATAATAAGTGGAGTATCCAAGGAGATGGTGTCCAGCAAGCTCCTCAGTCTTGTCATCCTCAAACACACAGAAATTGTTTTGTCATCTCAGAAGCCACAAACAAATGTCTGTTGGTCTCCAGAGACAGATCATGAATAGTTATTTAAATCTTCTGCCTTTTCTGAGTCATTACTGCCCTCTTGACCATATCCATCTGGTAAAGTGCCTATAGAGCCTTGCAGAGATTTTGTTTATTCCTGTGGTATTCCCCAGGGTAACCCTAGCTTTTGTATCAATCGCCTGTCCTTCACAGCTTCTCTTTCACACTGACTGATCGCTCTCTTTCCAGCTTTTCCATTTGATCTATACTGGAGATGGGGGAAGCTCCCTGTGTGCAAGCTAACAAATACCCAGCTGATATGAGGTTACATTGCTAAATATTGGTGGTTACACGCTAAGGCAGTGACTATCCCGCAGAGCTTGCAAGACATTTGAGAAGTTAGGAGGGAAGGTGTGCTAGGAATCTTTCATTGCCATTAACAGAAGGGAGAAATCAGGAAAAGGGTCAGGAACATAAAGCCTGAGTTGCCTTCTGCATCATTGTCCCTCTCCTGGAGTAGGATTGAATGGGGGCAGCCGGGGACGTGCTACAGCTGCTTTCGCTAAGTCAGTGCAGGCACACTGACCATCCTGGCTTGGGAGAAGCAGATCTCACCCTCGGCACTGCCGGTCAGGAAGATGCATGTGAGGAGCAGGAGGGAAGGCAGCGGCACTAGAGTCCAGGTCAGAGCCACATGAGACAAAAGGGACTGTTGTGGTTTAACCCCAGCCGGCAACTAAGCCCCACCCAGCCGCTCACTCACTCCCCCCCAGTGGGATGGGGGAGAGAATCGGAAGAGTAAAAGTGAGAAAACTCATGGGTTGAGATAAAGACAGTTTAATGGGTAAAGCAAAAGCTGCACACGCAAGCAAAGCAAAACAAGGAATTCATTCACTGCTTCCCATGGGCAGGCAGGTGTTCAGCCATCCCCAGGAAAGCAGGGCTCCATCATGCGTAACGGGGACTTGGGAAGACAAACGCCATCCCTCTGAACGTCCCCCCTTCCTCCTCCTTCCCCCAGCTTTCTATGCTGAGCATGACGCCATATGGTGTGGGGTATCCCTTGGGTCAGTTGGGGTCAGCTGTCCCGGCCGTGTCCCCTCCCAGCTTCTTGTGCCCCCCCAGCCTGCTCACTGGGAATCGGAAGGTAAAAGTGAGAAAACTCATGGGTTGAGATAAAGACAGTTTAATGGGTAAAGCAAA
>NW_008796108.1:817486-956417 GCF_000699145.1 Aptenodytes forsteri
TCCCCCCTTCCTCCTCCTTCCCCCAGCTTTCTATGCTGAGCATGACGCCATATGGTGTGGGGTATCCCTTGGGTCAGTTGGGGTCAGCTGTCCCGGCCGTGTCCCCTCCCAGCTTCTTGTGCCCCCCCAGCCTGCTCACTGGTGGGGTGGGGTGAGGAGCAGAAAAGGCCTTGACTAAGTGTCAGCACTGCTCAGCAGTAACGAAAACATCCCTGTGTTATCAACACTGTTTCCAGCACAAATCCAAAACACAGCTCCATACTAGCTACTGGGAAGAAAATTAACTCTATCCCAGCCAAAACCAGCACAGCATCCAACAGCTTCACTCTCGCACATCACTCCAGAATGGCTGGCAGCTCCCTCCCTGCTCCAGGACGCTGAAGAGTCATTCTTTTGTCTGGACTGCAGCAGGTCTCAAGGGTATTTGAGAGGAGAGGAGAGAAGGGAAGGGGGTGTGTGAAGAGGCACAGCAGCCTCGAGCCTTCCTTGCTGCTGCAGCTACCAGGGGAGGTAAAAGAACTGTAGCCCTGTCCACCTTTCCATTTGCACAACTTTTCATACACTTTTGGCCAGATGACAGAGAAGCAGAGCAGTTCCTCCTCGCCCTGCCACACATACCCTGTGTCTGCACCTAACTCCCAGCAGTCTGTCTGCGTAGGTGCAAACAGGGAGCTGATCTCATCCTTTGGGGACATCCAAGATACAGCTGCCTGGTGCTTACAGCACCCCGGAGGCAACAGGAGACAAATATGGCCCAGGGCACATGGCCAAGCAGAGTGAGACGTTCCCAGGAGTGCTGCTGAAGATTGTTGAGCAAATTAACTCTATTAACACAAATGATAAGAGTGTGAGCTGCAGTCCCTGTACCTTCTATCTGACAGAATTCATCTGGTGGCTGCTTGTAATAGCATGACCTTAATGGACTCATCAAGGGAGCAAGGCTGTATCTCTGGCTAAACATGGATTTGGGACCACGCTGTGCTCTGGGCAGCTATAGCAGGCTGCTAAGATCAAGAGAGACACACTCTGGTGTAATGGGGTTCAGGATCTGGCCCCTTCATCCCTCCAGGAGAAGCAATTTCAAGTGTCATCACCTCCTCGAAACTGTATAGCAGAAGAAATAAATTACTAAAGGGATTTGATTGTTCATTACTCTGCTGAGCTGCAGGAAATGAAGCAGAACTAAAATTAAGGGCTGGGAGGCAGAGGAAACGTCAGATAACATTTCCCATCTTCTCCCCCCAAACAGGCCGGGGCACTCTCCATACTGCTGCACTGAGCTGTGGAAGCCCCTGGTTCTGGGAAGGCAGGGGAGTCTGCGGAGTTGGCCAAGCAGGTTGGAGAGAGGGCAGGGTGAGGTTTGTGCTGGATTTGGATAGATGGGTTAGAGACAACGAAGTCATGTCTGGCCCCTCTTTGCTAGAGCCACTGAGTGGCACAGAGAGACAGGGACATCCCAGGATCTGGAGTTAACGCAGACGTTTCTTGGCTGAGTGGAAAGCGCGGAGATGGAGCATGCGTGTGCATAGAGGGGCTAAGCTTCTGTGGGTGGACACTGCTGCAAAAGGCTGCTTGCTGTTGCACCCTCTGAACAACTGGCTCTTTCTGTTGCACAGTAATAACTTTGTGACGCTCTGTCCTTTCACACAGAGAAAAGGCTTCCTTCCTAAGCTCTCAAGCCATGTTTCCAGGTGCTGTTTAACAACTGCTACACTTTGCTCCAGGAGTGGAAGAAAAACCAGCCCACTAAGAGGTACCTGCAGGGGAGCTCCCACTACAACAGCTACTCCACAGAAGTCAGTCCTCATCTCTGCTGGATCCCATGGGGTTAACACACTGCTCCTATTGCTGCTATCCAAACCCCATCCTTGTTAGTGGCCACTGGGAAGCATTGCAAGGGAAGGTCACCAGGGGTTAAAGACGCATTCCAGACATGCTTTTGCAGCCAGCAGCTACTTAACCAGATGCTGCTTAACCAAGGATGACTCTGCTGCTTCCCCTGCAGGAGAGGAAAGGGAGAAAGCTGGTCATTACTGGAGAGACCCCAGATGCCTCCACCCTTGGTGAATGGCAAAGCAATTGCCTTTGCTGGAATGTGTGTGAAATCTCCACTATCAAGCACATCCATGTGTCCACTTGCAGTTGGTCATGCTCTTCAAAGCAGGCACCCCAGGGAGGGCTGGATCTGCACAGCACACTGCCAAGCTCTCCCAAAACCTCATCAGAGACAGGCAAGTGGTTTGCAAAATCTTTAAGTGCCAGTTAGACTAGTAAAAATTACAGAGGAAAGCAAAGTGGGCAGGGATCTTAAAGGGATGTTGTGATTAGTACCTAGACAGTGAGATACCCACGCTCCGAATGCACTCAGGACCCAGGGGATACCCAGTCATCTGGTCTTCAGCAGAGAGGAATTAGAGAGGGGATATAACAGGTCACTCATAGAGGGGCTTGGCAGTTGCGAGGGATTCCCACTTGTGGGAGGGAGAGGAAGGACAACGCAGAGAGCGGTCAGGAGCATTTGTTTGTTTAACCACCCTTGGTGACACTGGCTTGTGGCCCCACTCAAAACACACAATATAACCGAGACCCTCCCAGCACCCGTTTGCTTGGACCAGATGCAGGGAGGTGCACCAGCAAGCGGAGCAGCCCCGTGTGGGAGGCGAGCTCCCCCGCCTCACTGGGGCCCTGCGGACCCACCCTGTGCAGTGGGGGATTTCCAGGGGAATGAGGCTGAAGCCCCGTGCGGCGGCAGTGTCAGGATTGCAGCCATGGCTTGGCACTCACATCTGTGGTGGCTAATTGTGTAAATGAGAGTTACATCAACAAACACCCTTGGCTGGAGAGGCTGTGACGGCTTTTAAAATTCCTTCTGACTTATATCAGGGCATAGAGGCAGAAGAGCAGCTCTGCCTTCATTTTGGTGTTTAACCTTTGTTTGGCTGGCTGCATCCCCAGCTCCTGAGGTGACACAAAACCAGAAGCACCTTCTCTTGCTAGCAAGAGAGGTCCTGAGCTCTTTCTGTAGCTGGAGGAGTCTCTGAGAGGCAGGGATGGGGAGGGCTGCTGGATCAGCTCTGCTCTTGCTATGCTTTTGTCACCCAGTGAAGCCCAGACACTCCTCCTGCTCAGAAAACCCTGCCAGCCACCTTTGCTAACCAAATTGCTCCTCTTCCCCATGCTGAGGTCTAATTCTCCCTCTTTCTCTCACTGTGTGTCACCAGATGAACAGCACTTGGTAACAGAGCTGGTTCTGGATACTGCAGGGGTTAAGTTGTGCTGCAAACTGCAAACTGACCATCAAACATTGATTTGTGTTTGCACAGGGACAGTCTCTCCTCACTGTGAAGTGCTTTCACAAGTGTTTCTTGCAGCCTGGTCACCTCCACCTGCAGTTAGGCAAGGATCTGAGCTGGAGCAAGGTCTGAGCAGGGCTGAGGTGGGAGGAGACCGAGATGTTGTGTTCCCCTTCTCCACTTCAGGCCAGGACAAAAGGAAGGGGCATGAAGATTTTGGGCCCAGCTCTGATGGATGAAGGAAATGCTGCTGCTGAGGGGGCAGGATGGCACTTCAGCCTCACACACTAATGGTCCAGTGCCACTGGCTCAGCTTTCTAAGCAGCACCTTTCCCTTCTTAAACCCTTTTATCCTCTG
The DNA here is from genome assembly GCF_000699145.1 of Aptenodytes forsteri. Taxonomy (NCBI): domain Eukaryota; kingdom Metazoa; phylum Chordata; class Aves; order Sphenisciformes; family Spheniscidae; genus Aptenodytes; species Aptenodytes forsteri. The sequence goes on from NW_008796108.1 coordinate 821,138, forward strand.
GATGCTTAGCTGTCCCTGCAAGGGATTCACTTAATATACACAGTGAAGGGAACTGACCCCAGAGAAACCTACCCCACCTCTCCTCCCTCAGACTTAAGATCCCTTTAAAATCTCCAGTGACTTGCAAGCCCTGCTGGCTATCCTACCCTTTGGCCCATCAGCTCTGCCAGCTCACATCTCTGGCTCTCCTGGGAACAGTATTTCATTAACCCTTTGCAAACACAAGGCATCATGAGGCTCTGAACCAGCTTGTGCCTGGGGTGTGTATGCTATTGGAGCGTGCCTCAAATTAGCCAATCCTGCTCTTGTCTTTAAAACCAAACTGGAGATGTATTTGTTCTGCCAAGTTTTTCAACTCAGTTTAATTTAGCTGTGTGAACTTGCCGTGTCTCAGGCTCCCTGGAATGTGTCAGGTGGGGTGTATTATAAATATGCATCATCTGATCTCATTGTCTTGCTCAAAGGTTCAGCAGGCAGAAAGAGTCCAGCAAGTGCTAACTCCTTCCACTGGATCAGGGTGACAATCCAGGTCACAGACAGGCTTACTTTGAGCTGGCACTGTACCGGGACAGGCTGCTTTAGCCATGCAGGCTGTACATGCCTGTGAACAGGGGTGCAGCTGAGCACCAAGGTAACTTTAACTCTAGCAAGGCTGGCAGCTAGAAGAGCTTCAAAGCTGCTAGCATAAAGAAAGGAGAATTTCTTCCCATTGATTTGCAATGTGTCTGTGAGCGAGGCAGCACATTGCTGAGTGCCTTGGCTAGCCAGCCATGAAATAGATGGGGATTTGTTTTGTGTGTGGAGGTGATAAATGGAAAGGGAACCCTACTTTGCAACTGGTTACAGATACAGGCAGATCTTTGAGCCAATGGCTTATCAGAGATGTTGTATGTTCTTATGCTGGTTTTCTGTGAAGCACTGAGGGATCAAGTTGAAGTTAGGAGGCAAAGACAGAAGCAGTGTGCAGCGCTCTGAGCAAACTAGCTTCACTCAGAGCTGCAGTGAACTAGGCCCAGAGACTGACTCAGCTTCCAGATTTACCTGGGGGATGCAGGTTAGTGCCTCAGCAATTAGATGGGGCTCAGGCTCTCCCTGGGGCAGCTGAATACATGGCAGACAGTCAGGATAGAAAGAAGGCAGTACCGGTGTGAGACCCAGCCCTGTCACCCACCCTCACCCTTCCTGCCTGCCAGCACCTTTATCCCACCCCACAGCTGTCTCTGCAATTCGTGCATGACCCCATTCCATGGATCTGTTCCTCCCCACCTGCTCAGGCTGGATATCACTGCACATACACTGCAGCAAGTGCAGAATTATCTGGCTGATCACAGCTTTACATAAAAAGTTAATCCCAGACAGGCACATACCCTTGGTTGGGGATGTAAAATATCCCACTTTCAAGTCTTGATACCAAGAACAGCCAGGCTGCTTCATGATGCAAATGTCCCAGCCACACAAGTAGCTTTAAGGAAAGAGACCTTACTTCCAAAAGTGTGACAGACGCTGGTGGTCTTCCCTTTCCTTTTGCAAAGTCCTCCACATCACTCCCCCCATACCAAGAGCAAGTGAGTAATTTCCTCTGCTCTGGTATACCCTTCTCTAGAAGCTTTCCAGTTTATCCGTCTTTGCCTCACTTCAAGTTCCCTTTGGGAACACCTCTCTTGCTCTCCTGCAAGCTGGTTCTCAAAAGCCTTCGTTGTTCCTCTATTATTATTTACTATTGTGCTCTGCAGCTGCGCTATTTCACCCCGTGGGCACGGCACGTGTGGACAGCTCCGTCCGTTTGCCTCTGTGCTTCGAAACGCTACCATGGCTGTTTGCAGTAAATCTGAGCCACGGCTCTGTCCAGACAGAGTCATCAGCCCCACCGCTGTTTGGACAAGGGTTTTTTCATAGCTAGTGCTATGGAACTATGCGTCAGTTGTGCACTGTGATTGTGTCTGATGCATCTCTCCGGGATGGACATTCTTGTCTAGTGGACATTCTTCACTTATTTGGGAGATGTGAACAACTGACGGCATTGGACTGCTGGATGTGATTTAACTGAGCATTGGGACTGGTGAATTATAGTATCAGCACCTCACAAAATGTTTTAATTGATCTAGTTGGTAGAAAGATCTTCATCTGTTACCGGTTACTTTTGGAAACCCAGAGACACACACCATCAGGTGACTGGGAAGGATGCTTTATGGGTAGATAACCACTTTTCTTCCTTTCCTGTGTCTGCTTCCACCTCCAGAAGAGCGGTGGGAGAACAAAGTAATGAACAAAACTGCTCTGAAAGAGACTGGGGGTGGGGTGTCCTTCTTTTCTCCTTAATTGTAATACCATGAATTAATTCCGTTTCCAGCAGGAACGAGGAGTTCCCAGCAGCCCTTAGACATCCAGATAAGGCTGAGCTATTCGTTCAGCCCCTTTGGGTTCTCTGGTGTCTGCCTCACTGCCAACTGCTTCACACAAACTTTTTGGAGAGTTTTAAATTATTCGAGCGTGACACAGAGCAAGAGGTTTTGCATTCTTAATTGGCAAAGCCTTTTTCCACTCCAGTCTGGAGGCCCCTGAGCTGTCCTGCCAATTTATTCTGATCCTGATTCACAAGCCTTGCAAACATCTTCCCAGGGCTGCCCAAAAGCCCTGTCCATGTAACTGAATCCTCATCTGCCAGTTCTTATCATCTTCTCCTGAGGCTTTCCCGGTGCCCTCCTGTTTGACTTACAACACCCCTTCTTGCAGCCACCCTGCCCTCCAGAAAAGCCTTGTTGGTGCCTCTGACTTTACCTGTTAAAGAGGCAATGCAGACAGAGGAGGGAAGGAAATAGGCTGGTTTGCAGGTGAGCCCTCCAAACAGTACTAGCCACAGCTTTTTCCCAGGAAGGGGAGATTGAGGAAATAAACACCTGGGGATGCAGATGAAAGAAGGTTTTAAAAAGGGGGGTGGGGTGGTGTAGGAAAAAGAAAGAGGGAAGATCCAGCAGAAGGGAAGGTCTCTCTCTCTACCTCTCCCTGTTTCTTCTCCTCTCGTCTGTACTTTCTTGCTCTCTCAGGACTTCAATCTCTCATTTACCTTCCTTGTCTCCTGGTGTTTCCTCTTACGGTCAACAATTATCGCTGTTGCCTTTCACAGCTTCCTAGCTGGACTCCTGCAAAGATGTGACCAACACTTTTGCAGGATGGCTCAGCCTATCCTCAAGAAAGAGACCTGCACATGTAGGGGCAGGGCTTGTTGTCATAGGATTTTATCATTGTTTGGTACTTGCCGTTCTGTGGAAGCACTGCATTGCCACAGAGCCCTGTCTTAGGCAGCTGGGATGGGTACCAACACCCATAGTTCATACCATAGTCTTGAGAGCTTGCCAAGAAGGAAGTACTCTGATAGACACCCCAAAACATCTGCATTTCTCCTGGTGCTCCTCCGTTCTTTCCCTCTGCTCATCCACTTACTGTCTTTACCCAGTGCCCTGTATTTACCCCTCTCTCTTCTGCAAACTGATGGCTGCATTATCCCCACTTTAAATTTTCCTGGCCCCTTTCCGCTATTACACAGCCCTGTTCAAGTTCCTGGAGATTAATTTTAGCTTTATTTATTTATTTCCCCTCTTTCTCCTCCCACCTCCTTCCCCCCCCACATATACACACCTACTGATTTACAGCGGTAGTAGGAGGCTGATGTTCTCTGCTCGCTACCTGCCATCCAGAGAGCCATTAGGGGCCAATTCATCATGGAAATGCCCCAGCCAAAGTGACTGGAAGATTCTTTACAGTCGCCGTCCCTGCCACAATCTCGCATGCTGTCAGGGGCTTTGGATTGCAACATGTCAGCTGTCTGCCTGAGCATGGCTGTAAGTGAGCTGTCTCAGGGCAGAAATATTATTTACAAAATAATGTGGCTTATGGAGAAGGGAAGAGAAATAAAAGTGACTGCCGCTGCCGAGGACAGTGGGGAGCGAGGTCTCATGTTCTGGTGACTACAGCATCCTGCCACTCGAAGACACACAGCTCTGAGTTCTTAATTAAGGAACAGGGGAAGGTGGGGTGTGGGATGCTGACCAGTGGAGGCTCCGGGGTGTCCTTGCGAGGCAAGAGAAAACCAGGTTTGCATGGAAAGGGATGGGGGATCAGTGTCAAGACAATTCCCAGGGCAAATTCTTCATTGGTAGCAATGCCTCAGCATGGTGCTGGGAGTTCAAGTGTTTTGTACTGATACAGTAAATAAGCCAGTTTCTCTGCTGTGCAATTTCTTGGTATTGACCAGAGAGGGGACTTCCCTGGGAAATGTTTATACACCTCAGTTCACTTCTGGATGACAGCAGCAAATCTGAAAGGTGAAGAAGGCTGGCTGTGAGGTGAGGTCTGGGAATAGGCTGTTGGCAACGATTCAGCGCAGTCAGTTCTGCAATTGCACCTGGGACATGGGATTTCAGGGAGCCCAGCCTTTGAGCTAAGCAAGTGCTGAATCCATGGATGTGAGGTGGGAGTACGTGGCAGATTTTCACCCTGAAGAGTCCTGTATAAGTTGTCCTATGTGGTTTGGGAATGCGTGCATATACATTTTATAGCCATGCACACATGTAAAGTGGGTATAATTTTGAGGCCTTGGGGATGGGTAGTTTAGTGGAGATACTGGCTACCACTATGATACCCAAAGCCATAATTGTTGCAGAATAAGGTCCATATAGTCCAGTATCTAGTCTCTAAGAGCAGCCAGTAGCCAGTGCATTAATACAAAAATTAAGTGTGACAGACAAGTTCTACAAAGCACCTTGTTCCCTCATCCCTGTCTCACTCCCCTCCCCTGAATTTCTTTTCCTTCTCCTCCTCCTCCTTCTTCCTCCATTCCAATTATCTCCTCCTTTCATCACTGCCAGAGCTGTAAGTACAAAGTACCAATTAGCTAGTTTTCAAGTTTAATTAGGTTGGAAGGTAGAGCAAATTAAATCCTTTTATCGTACGTTTCAAAGCACTTTCCCATCAGGCCCATGGGATAGGTTTCCTTTGAATGAGGTCCACATTAGTCACCGAGGAGCTGGCCCAAGTCACAGAGCTCTCCAGCCATAGGACGAACAGGAGATGAAGTGCAAGATATGATATATCTCCCCCTCACCCCTAAATCCTACACTCAGGACATCTTCTTTGTAAGAGTTAGGGGTGCACATACCTCTGCTCCACCTCAATAAATTGAGCATTGGTCCTTAGCTCTTCTAAGGTCTACATTAATAGCAAAGCTCTCCTTCATTTCAACAGCGCCAGGAATTCAGTGAAGACACTGTGACAAAGCCCTGCAGAAGGCTTTCAAGATAGTTAAATAATATCAAGTAGCAGGTCCACATGAGTCCCTCTGCACCACATGGGACGGCTGCTTAGAAGCACCTTTATTCCCTAAACGCTTCTTTCTTTGAGGACAGAACAAAGGCAGAAAAACGGATCCAGGAATAACCACCTGATTTAAGGGGAAATTAAGCGGTTAGCTCTTGGAGACACAGTGGGCTGCGATTGTAGCCACAGCTTTCTGTTCCTCTTCAGCTCTGACTACTACATTTCAGTATGACCTGTCTCCCCCCATGAAGCTGCCCGCACACAGCTACCTGAGACAGTTTCAGAGTGCGTTGGCATCTTTGCTCCCAGAGCCCCTCGTTCTACTGGTCTTTGCACCTTACTGGTTGTGTTGTCTGATGCTCTAACCCTCTCTCCCGTGCTTCCCTGTGTGTTGCAGATAAGCCACTACCTCAGGGTGCCCCAGGAGGCATTATTGGGATCGTGGGAGGAGTCATCGCAGCAGCTCTCATCATCGGCGTGGCTGTCACCGTAATTATTGTCTACAGGCGGCAACAAAAGAACCGCACTGAAACGGACAATGACCTGTAAGTAGCACCACGCTCGCAGAAGTACAGCACAGTAATGGTACAGGTGCTATTGGATGGGGCAGCAGGCAGACAGCACCACTGACCCTTCTGCTACCTGCACACAAGAAAAGCCTGGTGGCAAACTGGTTTTCCTGCCATTTCTTCCTGTCTGCCACCGTCTGGCTCACTCCTCTGACTCTCTTCCCTTCCTTGGGGCCCCCCAGTGCTTTCCATCCTGCTCTCTCCTATTTCTGAACTCTTATCGCAAACATTAAGTGGAAACTGAAGCACAACGATGTTCACCCAGATGCTGCTTTTCCTTGGACACGGTGCAGCTGCTCAGTGCCACTCTCACCTCCAGTGGTAGGAGAGGACCCTATTCCTCCTTTTTCAGAGAAATGGCTTCAGGCTCCTGTTTTAGACTGAATCACATTCTGTCATCAGAGAGGGGTCTCGGATAGACCCTGAGCAGCTCTGAATGTATCCCAAAAAGTCCAGAAAGGATTCACATCCACTCAGCATTCCAGTTTTGTATATATGGTGCCAGCCTGAAGACATGAACTCTGACGATACGAGAGTAGGGAGAGGGGATGCCCCAGGGGCTCCTCTTTGACAGGTACTTGCTTTGCTCTGCCCTACACTGTGCAGCACAGACCCCAGGCAGGGATTTTGGTGGTGTGGAGTTCAGCCTATGCAGCCTGAACAGAGCCCTCTTCAGAAATATTTACCCTGGCCTCTTCCTGAAAAGCTCCGTCTTGTCACTGCCTTTTCACAAGAGCACCCCCTCCCTTCCTTCCCACCTCATAGGGGAGGCACGGAAAGCCCAAAGGCTAGAAGTTGCTTTTATCTTCCACAACCCCCACCTCATTGTTGTTACATCTTGGCCACATTTTGTGCTCCATTTAATCCCATTTGAGAGAGGGCATTGGAGGATAGCAGGAGAGGGAGGGAAGAGAACCAGGGAAAGCAGGAGGGGAGACAGAAAGGCAGACAAACAAAAAAATAGCACCACAAGGTGAAATTGCATCAACAGCATCGGCCCTATGATAGAGATGCATTCAGACAATCCACTTCCCACAATGGCCCTCCACGCAGGCACAGGGAAGAGCCACTTCAGCTGAGAATAGAAACACAATGGTGCCCTAGTTTGCAGAGGTGCTGCCTCTATTGTGGAGCCTGTTCCAAAGCCTCCGAAAGTTAATAGCATTTCTTTTCTTTAGAGCCATAAAGTCAATGTTTTGCAGAGCCTCAGGGACCCGTTTTACTCTCCCCCCTCACCTGTACACTCTGGTCCCATGCTGGAATCCATTGGCTTGCCAAGGAAAGTCACCCATCTCTATCAGAAGATCTGGTGAAGTTTGTACAGAGAGAAGGGAGGGGGAGCCAGCTAATGAGTGGGTCAGAGTTTTAATAAGTTTTGTAAAAGGATTAGACACATCTGTGCTTATGAACAGAATGTGCAGAGACCGTCTCTAGGCTGGGATTATAATGGCTGCCAATCCTTATGCTCTGGGGCAAAAGCTGATCCCCTGACTGGGGGTCAGGGATAAATGTCCCTGCGTGGCATAGCATGTCTATGAGGAAGATTCAAACTCCTACTGGGAAGCCTGTGGCAGGGGCTACTGTTCCAGGTAAGCTCCCGAATTGGGTCTGACATTACCTTGTTGATTTGCAGTGATCACTGCCAGACACTTTCTTGTACCCTACAGCCACAAAATGAGCCACCTCCCATGGGATGATTTGGAGCCATTCCAAAACAGAGCCAGGAGACAGGTATCCCAGCTGCACCCTTGGGATCTGCAATCCAACATGGGGATTTGCTTGGAATTAGGAACAGGATGCTAGGAGGGAGGTTATTTCTAGTAACAATTCTAACTGCAGTGAGAAAGAGGGCATGGGGGGGGGCGGGGTTACTGAGAATAATCGATATGATTATATTGGCAGTTCGGTGACAAATATAATCAAATCTTTGGTGCATGCAGGATCCGGCTTGTTGTGGCACATCAAAGCAAGCAGACCCCTTTCTCTTGCTCTCTAATCAGCAACCTCTTCTTTGTCTGCAGAATTGACTTGCCTCCATCCCACAAACCTGCCCCTCCACCAAAGAGGAAACAGGAGATGAAAAGCCACCTGACTGCAGAAGACATCCAGGTATGCCTCCCCAGCCCAGCTGCAAGTTCCTTCCTCTGGCAAGGAAAACTGACTCCAAGCAGTGTCCACAGTGCCTAAATTTTGGAAGGTTTGCAAGAGCAAAGAAGTCCATTGCCTAAGTTTGAGGGGCAGCAAGAAAGGACTTGTCTGCTCAGAATTCCCAAACATTGGCACTAACTGAAAGCTGTAATTTGGATCCTGGTACTCTCTTTTGTGGGGATTGAATTCTGAATGAGGTGGTGTTCAGACGGGCTCTGAGGTGTGAGGACTTTTGAGCATCCCCACCATTTTGAATGTCATGAGTGGTAGTGAGGGGTGTGAGAATGAAAGAAAAGAGAACAGGAGGCAAATAATACGGTAGGAGCAAGGGAGCAGGTAAGATGCACTGCCCTTCATGGTGATACCTTGTGGTGGTGTCACCTGAAGCAGATGGTGCCCCAAGCTGTGACAGAAGGATAGTACTTGCTGTTCTCATCCCTCTTCTCTCTCTCTCCTCTATAACAGGTTGTTCACTTAGACAACATGAAACACGAGGAGGAAATCCAGAAACTCCCTTTGCAGACTCCATACTATGACATGGCAGCCACCGAGCCCTCTCCCTACACTGACAAACTGGTAAGGAGATCCGGGTGCTAATAGTACTGCCTGGCCTCATCCTCGCCCCCAGCCTCACTGCCTTTCACACAGGATCTCTCACCCTAAAAAATGAAAGACCCCCACCATCCACAGGGGTGAACAAGCAGCCTTCGCAGTCCAGGAGTATCCTCTCCTGGAGGAAGGCAACCTCCACACTCTGATCTCAGCCAACCTTTCAAATACCACTGATCCTAATTCAGCACTTGCCCCTTTTGCCCTTGGTTTCCATAGGTCCTAGAGCTGTGCCTTTATGGGTCATTCCTCAGTAAAACACCCTGCTTATTCCAAATCTTCATCAGAGGACTATCACAACCTGTGGTAGTCTCATCTTTACCTACATATGACAGCTAAGCCTACGAACCACCTATCCCACCCCAGTCACTCTTCACCTCCTGCAACTGAGCCCCTTGCTCAATTGTTTGCAGCCAAAAGAAGCAGCTCTCAAAAAGCAGCATCCACCACAGTGAGAGCTTCACAAAGCAATTATCTGCAGGGCAGAGCATGCCAGCGTTTGACTCTCAATTGACAACAAGTTCTTTAAACCCCCTTTTTTTTGTGTGGATTTATTCAGCCTCAGATAGGGAGATGCTGATGTGAGGCACCAGCAGCAGAGAGATTAAGGGTCAGGGAGAGATATTAGCAGCCATGCGGGAAAGGCTGGTTTTCAAGGACTGAGACTGAAGGAGGAAATGTTAGATTCAAAGGGCAAAGGCATAGGAAACAGAACAGGTAGGATTAGAGTCCTCCCTTAACGAGAAAACAGAAAACCTTCCTCCTCCCAGGCCTTGGACAATATCCTTTCCCTCCCTCACCCCATCACATGGGGCTGATCCCCCCCCATCCTCCATGGGAGACACGGGATCCCCATGTAAATGCTGCAGGTCTCTCAAACTCTTCCCCCACGAGGGGTGGTTCAGAGCACTACACACCAAGCCTGGTGCTTCTACATCTCAGCAATGTGAACCCATTTGTTTGAGAAAGCAGTATAAATATCAGCCCATACTAGAGTAATATTTTACAAACATAACTAATTATAACCCTCCCTCCAGTTCATCCTGGAATGACCCTTTAATGTGTATTCCTGTGCAGATAATAGAAGGACAGGGACCAGTAACCTTTAGCTAGCAGAAGTCTGCAGCAAGACAGATGCCGAAGGCACTGGAAATAAAAAGACACGGTTCTGTGCTGAGCTGTGTTGGTGTGATCCTATTTACTTCATCCTAGCTGAACGTGGTTGATGTCCCTAAAGAAAAACTTCCCTTTGGAGCCCTCCCTCAGTCCTGGGGCTTGTCTCCAGCTCTTTCTAATCCTTGCTGAGTGGTAGCTGAGTTTTAAATGAAACACAGGATGCTAGAGCCAGACGGGCTGCTCTGTGGAGAGCATCTAAGAGCTGAATTTCAGGCAAGCAGGAGGATGGAGGAGCTCATTTCGGGAAATAACGAGTAGTCAGTTAATTAAGTGGCAGAGTTAGTGATGCGAGATGGGGCCTGATGGGTAGCTGCTCCGTAACCATGGGAACCGAGTTTGCTGCTCTCAATCCTGATCTGAGAAGATGCATTTCTATGTCCCACACTTGGCACTTGCTGCTCCTTAGCCATAGTTTTAGCCAAGAGGTGACAGACTGTGGAGCCCTCATTTCATTTGACCCATGAAGAAACTCCCTTTGCAGCAGGGATGTGGCATCTGGGTGACTCAACCGCTGCTGCCACAGCTGTGCCCGCTCTCGGCACAAGTCTAGCACAACTGTGAATTGGCCCTGTCCTCTGGTCAGCTTGGCTGGCAGTCCCTGTAAATGGTATCAGGCTCCCCCACCATGCAGATGCACCATGCTTTGGCTTTTTGCCCCGGGAATGAGATGAGGCTTGCTCCCATTTCCTGCTAAATCACTGTATCCTTTGGGCAGGCAGCAGGCTATTCAAGTTTGTGACTGGTAAGGGGAAGGAGGGTGTCACTTCGCTGCCAGGGAGTGCTGGTTTTGCTGGATTCTTCCCAGATAACACAGACAGTATGTGCTGCCACAGCCAGGGCCAGGTGTGCATCATGTTGCCCAGCCACGCTTTGAAGGGAGCCAGCTTTTGCCCTCCTCCCTGCAGGACCACTCGGAGGCATCACTTTTTTCACCCCTAAAGCATTGCAGAGGCCTCCTGTTCATGTCGCAGACATGCACTTCCCTGCAGAGGAGATGCTGAGGAGTGTCTGGCTGGGATAGCACTTGCACGGAAACCTCTGGAGAACAGCAGCAGGGATAGTGGTGGTTACCAAAACCAGCACACTCAGCTCAGGCTCAGTCACCACATTCCAACAGCATGCTAAGGGAGGGACTGACGAAGGCAGGCTAGACCTGGCACAGTCCTTCACCTGAGAGATGGGTCAGTTGGAGGATGAGGAGGGAAGCACATTCCTTCAGCTTCATTGGGTCTCTGCCAACCTCACTTTGATACAGTCCCCCTCCCACTGTGTTCAGACGCAGATGTAGGCAGCTGCTCTGTTCTGTATGTGGTTCTGGGATCCTTTAGAGGGGAACGCACAAGAGAAAGGCAGGATATTCTTGTTCTGCTTGCACTTCATCTGGAGATTTGACTTGGGAGGGTAGTGAAGAAGACGAGAGTTGAAGGGAAGGGATTCTGCAGGAAAATGGGGTGGGTGCATTCAGCTTTAAATGAATTGTGCAAAACCTCGCAATTTGGGATAAACTAGATTCATCACAAGGCGGCATGAAAGCCACTGCCTGGGGTTGACAATTTCACAGCACTAGAATGGGAGTCAAAAAGTGATTAGAGATGGCAAAGAGTGAGGGAGGGGAAAATGGAGAGGTGCCAGGAGAAAATAAAACAGGCAGGTGGAGGAGGAATCCGCAAAGAGGGTGTGCAGGTATGTGTGTGCGGACATGTGCAGATGCATGCTGGCAGGGGACCAGGTGAAGGGGAGAGGCTGGGGCATGTCTGCAGGGACAGGATACCTGCAGAAAGTAGCAGGGGCAGGCCCTGTGTCAGAGGCTACAAAGGAATATGTATGTTTATGTGTTGCAAACTGTGGGAAAGATAACATGAAGCTGACAGCACAGAAATATGCAAGGACAGTGTAGTGGACAATTAAAGGTACAGAAGTGGACATGAGGGTGCTGGGGTTGCCTGCAGCATTTGTCTCTGAGCTCTTGTGGGGTAAAAGCTTTGGTTTATGTGAGGATATCTAAGCCAGAGTGAATGGGATGGAAAGGTAAGTGTGTGTTTCAGATAACACCTACAAAGACTATGCATGCCTGAGAGTGCCGGTACCCACGTGTGTCAGTGCACAGAGTGACACATGTGTGGGTAAAAGCAGAGGTGTGCTCTGTGTGCACATGGCAGTGCCTATGTGTCACATAGATGCTGTGTGTTTGTGTGCGAGAGGGAGCGTGAGCGAGAGAGGTGGAGGTACGAGTGCATGTAGGAGCAGAAGTATGATGAGTGTATGTATCGGCAATACCCATTTGCACAGGTAGAAGGGAAAGTTTCATGGCTGCAGACAGCAAAACAATTCCTTTCAGTTTACAGGGCAATTACCAGGGTGCTGATGCTGATGATTTACACAGAGTGCTTGCATGTGGTAGTGCTAGACCTTGTATACAAGTCACATTATTGATATTGTAATAAATTTTGCTCCAAACAAGCAGCAGGGAGCAGGAGCAAGCCCAAGAGTGGCAGAAAGCAAGGGAACTCCATGGAGAAAACACCTCCAGTGGGAAGGAAGCACTATTTTGGAGAGGAGCGAGGCAAAGTAGACAGCATAGGAACGAGGAGGTAGGAATGAGGAGGTAAAGACTTCGTCTGCCTTTCTCTGGGACTAGAGGGGGTACTGAGATACAAAGTTCAGGGGGAAAGAGTTCTGCAGGGCATAGGTTTAGGTTTGAGACTGGAGTTGGCATTACTGATTTTCTTAAATGTCCATAGACACTCAGTCTGGGTCCAGACACGAAGCAGAGAGGCCATAGGATACACAGCTTTCATACCAGCAACTTGCCACTGCCATCTGTTCACCTCCCCAAGGGCAGGAAAGAGGGCGACCTCAAACCTCCTGGTCCTCCAGCATCCAGCTTTACTGGGCACCACAGGGGATCTGGACACTGGAAATGCTGCTGCAGCCGTGTGCCCCTTTCCCCTCATCCCGGTGGCTGGGGAACACCAGCAGGGAGCCAAACCCTGCCACAGGACAGTGCAGCAGTCAGAGATAATCACTCACTGAATAACCCCTTCCAACGACAGGCACTAAACCAGCTCATTACAGGGCTATAAACTTCTGAAAATGGCTCTGCCACAGCTGGTACATGGCAGAGGACACTTCCAAAAAAAGAGAAGAGAAACATTTTCAAATTAAACACCTTTTGCATAATTGCCATGTGATGTAGCCATTTTGGAAAGGGGATAGAGAAACTGGAAAGCTATTTCATTTGGAAGAGACAACTCTCTCCTCTCAGAGAGGCTTAGCAGATCCTTGGCTAATGCTGGCACAGAAACCAGGCCCAAAAGCGAGTATTAAAGAAACTCCACAGGGCAAGTAGCCAGGGTACCCCCTCACACCTCGGCTACTGACACCAGGGCTCCTCCTGGTGACTCATTTTCCCCACTGAGCAGTGAGGTCTCCAGGCCATCCTGCCTTCCAGGGTTCTCTGACCAATATTATTTGCAAAGCATGAGAGATGTCTGGGTAGGAATGATCAGACAAATTGGATAATATTCCATTCATGCAGTTCTTGCTGATAAGCCCGCTTAGTAAGGGAATACCCATAAATATTTTCATGCCAAAGAAGGATGCTTTTAGCATCTATTAGACATTATTACAATGACAAAATCATGCTGCATAGTTAATCTGCAGTAGCATACTGTGCAGTCAAGCCTCATGTTAAAATGTAGCACTTAAGAACTCTCCAGCCCCCACGCTAGGGCAAAACAACAGTATTGACTAAGCAGTGTCATTTCCCCATGGTAAGGCATCTGCTGCAAACCTGCCCTTGGAGCTATGGCTTTAAAGCCACTCCCTCCAGGTATCTCCTTCCCGACACCCAAAATTCAAGCCTTCCCCATGGTTTTCACTCATGCCCCCAAACCCTGCGTTTGCCTCCAGCGTGCTGCGATGAACCCCAAATTCCTGGGTCAAAACTGACAGCTCAGGTATCCAATAAGGTTTGAATTCACTGAACCACCCCCAGCTAAGGAAAATGCTGATGCCAGAGGGGTTGATGGGAAGATCAGAGCAGCGAGATGCTGCTGGGAGCAGCCCCAGTAAAAGGGGCAGACGGGGCAGTTGCTGGGAGTGCTGCCAACCTGGGCTGAGTGACTCAGCTCAGTGGTGAATTTGTGGAGCAGTGCCATTAGGACCTTTGCTTTGATTTGGGATTTTACCTGACTGATTGTTCATTACCTCCCTACCTCCCTCTTTTTAACTGTTTTTTCTTCCTCCCCCCTCTCACCCTTTTCTTCTTTCTCCTTCCACACACTCCCTCTCCTGTCTCATTCACTCGCTCCCCACCTTCTGCACGGTTCCTGTGTTCTCACTCCCCCGCCTCTCCACTTCAACCCCAATTCCTCCCCCCTGTGTCCCTACCGCCTTGCTGCTCTCTTCTCTCCAGAACCCTGGCAACAAGGACTGTGATGTCCACTATGCAGAGCTGGACACTTCCGCTCTGGCCTCGTCACCCAGTCCTCGGACCTCCATCCATGCTGGCGGAGACCTAGTCGAGTATGCAACCATCCAGCCCAACTTACGCTAGCGCATGTCACTCTAGGCCCTTTCCCCTCAGATTCTGGCCTCAAGGTACACAATCGCACTCTGCCTTCCTCACTGCGCCCCTCTGAAAGTCAGTGCTCCCCTCCGCATCTCCTCCCCTTCCTGTGGAGTGGCCCCCATGCATCCAGTCTGTCCTCCTCCCCACTCCCTCCACCTCCTGCATGCTGCCCACGATGGCTGCTCTCTTTGCTACCCTTATTTCTGGGGGTGCTGACAGGAACGCCTTTGCCTTGTCTTGCCTTCTGCGCATGCTTTTTGCAGTGTTTTCCTTTGCTTTCTACAGTGAGGCGAAGCATGTGGGAGGGGAAAAGGGTTAATGGCTTTGTTTCAGAACAGGGGTCTGCCCCCTCTGCAGTCAGTGTGGCTGGAGACACAGGGAGAAACGAGGTGGGTTTGAAGGGTACAGCTCTTGGTGTGGGATTTGGTTTGGTGAATTTTTGTAAGGCTCACCAGCACGAAGCAAAGCAGCAATACTAGGATGTGCAGAAGCTGAAGCCAAAAGCCTCGTGGAGATGTTAAGAGGGCCTTTCCAAGCTAGTCAGTACAAGAAGGGGAGGGAATGAAAATGGGACTGACTAAAAGAAAAAAAAAAATAAAGAAAAAAAGAAGAGTTTGTATGTATGGAAGCAACTATAGATAAGATGGAGCATATGTGCATGTGTGAAAGAACAAGGTGGGAGAGTATGTGAGAGAATATGGGAACACGTAAACGTTCCTGCATCTGAAAGAGTCGGTGAATAAGAGACAGTCAGAGAGGGACTGCGTATGCGAAAATAAAAGAGCTTGCGTTGCATGAGGTTGGCGCAGACAGCATGTTTGGATGTTTGAGAGAAAGGGAGAAAGATTGTTTTCTTTGGTGCTCTCCTCCTCAAAATTAGAAACCAGACCTGACTGTTTCCCTGTTCATGTTTTTCTGACCACTTTAAGTGTCACCAAGCTCCTTCAAGCTCAGGTCCTGTGGCAGGGACTGATTAGGACTCAGCTTGTGTTTAAACCTACAAGTGGTTGTTCTGGACCATCTCTAGCTACCAGTGACCCTTTGAAATGGAATGGTGTTTGCAGTGGAAAGAGGTGTCTTCGGCTCTTACATTCCATTACCCTATAATCATACCCTTTTCTCAGGTATTAAAGCCACCAGGTCCCTATCTGAAAGGGAGGCAACTCTCCTTTCCCACCCCATGGGAGATTTGCTGGGTGATGCCAAGAATTGTCGGCCAAGGAATTGCCATTGGCAGCCCTGTCCTTGGCTATGACTTTCCCTCGCTCCTGTGTATTCCCTGAGTTGTGGTGACCACAGCTTCTGCCTTGCTCCACAGAGGAGGCACACAGAGAAGCAGTAGCTTGGCGATGGGGAGGGGTGGTTTGGAGAAGATAACAGAGGGCAAGGGAATTGGATCCTTGGGAAGGAGGGGAATAGCTCCGTGCAGGAGGATAAGCAGGGGAAAAAAGGTGTTTTTAAAAAGTCCCACCAGACAGTCCTGTTGATGTAGTGCCTCCTTGCAGACTAGGAACATCTGTGCTAACAGGTGGGTTAAGGTAGAGCAGAAACACCCGGGGTGGAAGGTGTGCAATGGGTTAGTTCCTTTTGCCTTTATCCCTGTGGTCCCTGGTTTTCCTGTGTTGGAAGCAGCCCTGTAGTTCCCTTGCTGTAGCAAAACCCTTCCAGGTAAGTGTCTGCAGCAGGCCTGGCCTGGACCAGAACGGTAACCTCTCTCTTTTGCGGTGTCTCTCTCACCCACCCCTGCTCCCAGAATGAGGATCAAGGTCTTCGTAGACGTAATGAGCGAGAATGGACAGTAAGTTTTGGATCAGTTTGGTTTTTCTTTTCTCCATTTGGTTGTGGGGTCTGTTTGTCACTGGAGAGAGGTGCTGATCAGCTCCCAGGCACCTGCCTGCCTGTCACCAACAGGCAGCAGCACTGCCAGCCTCTTGCACACAGAGAGAGGATGAAAACGCCAGCCCAGGGGAAGATGTAGTTGAAAGCAGCCACCTTCCCTTATGCCTTCACCTCCAGTTCCCAACAGTTTCTTGGGTTGCACTGGAGGACCACTCCCACTGTTACAAACAAGGCAAGCGCTCCCTAATCCATCTTGGGAGGTCTCGCCTTGTCCTCCCTGGGGTGGGGGATTTTATCGTCAGCAAAAGGACAGTAATCCTCCAAATCCAAATTTGGAAATCCTCCCAGTTTCTCTGAAGTAAAAATAAAGCCAGTCATATGGTGCTTTGAAGGTGTAATCTCACTGCCACAAAATCTCCCTGGTAAGGCACACCACAGATCAGGGTGATTTTTTTTTTTAATGCTTTTTAATTGTTTCCTCCCCCTTCACCTCCCCACACTTCTGCTCTCAGTTTTGTTTGGGAATTTCTTGTCCCTGTTACAGCAAGAATAGCTCAAAACCATGAGACTCGCACCAAGATCCCAGCAAATTAGTGACCAGGGTTCAGATTCCCAGCTCTGCCTTCTGAATGTCCCTATAACACTATTAAACCTGCACCAGTTACAGATTTGGTGCAGACTGAGCTGGGGATATTGGAGAACCATCAAATGTAGCAGCCTTGACTTAGTTCCCATTCGCCACATTTCCTCCCTATCAACACCAAGGTTGCCTGAATACCCCCCCAGGTCAATAGCCCCATTTCCAATTTTTAGGAGAAATAAAGCAAAGAACTAAGGTGGCTCCTTATTAGTTTCCCATCAGTAAATGAGGATAACAGCCCTGTCCTGACTCCAGAAGGGTAGAGAGAAGGACCTAGGAGAGAAACAGCATGAAGGGAAATGTTTAAGATTAATGATGGTCTAAGATGCTATAGGAACACAGAACAGGTACTATAGACAGAGAGAGAGTGAGTTAAAAGCATGCTGTAAGAAGGAATGCAGCCTTATGAGCAAGTTTTCTGCAGAAATAATACTTGCATGTGTCTGTGGGTGCATCCCTCATCATAGGTCCTTACCCTATATTTCAGCCTTCCTCATGCTCAACCTTGAACCCAGGGGTGAGCTGCTCTGTCCCACTTGCCCTCAGTTTTGTCCTCACAGAAGTCCACCACTCCTAAGAGCAAGCTCAGGGCCACTGGTTCCCACCCATCCCCGATACATTAATGTTTGTTCTTTACTCAGGACTGATTATCCCCGGAGCTCCCTCATAGATAAGGTGTCAAACAGAGTGCAGGAGCATGCCAGGACATACCTAAAGTTGTGGCCGTACTTGGAAGTTGAAAAGCAGGTCAAAAATGCTGAACAGGGAGTTTAGAAACAGGGAGGAGAGGATGTGAGGCTCCCAACACCATGATGAAATGTTCTTATTTTTGGTTCCCATTATATTTTCTATCTTCCAACACCTACATCCTCTCCACTGACTGGTCTGCACTGTGACAACAGTCCTCTGTTGCTGTCACTCAACAAAATGCTTCTCTCTATCCATCAGCCTGTGCTGCATCCCAAAATTCAAAGCCAACTGATGGAGAGGATCAGGGTAGTGGCAGCCCAAAGTTCGAATAGTTTTGAACAGCAGGGACTTTTCCCAGCCAGGGAAGAGGCTAACACATCCGATAGGTGCATGAATGTGCACTGTGTTTGCCTTGAGTTTGGCCAAGCAGAGAAAACCAGCCTACTTCTGTTTGTGAGCCATGCTGCAAGACTAAAGACAAGTTTAAACTGCATGAGAGATTATTAACTGGCTCTTGGGCTTTTGAGCAATAGCAGAAACCACAGTCCTCTGTGGCGGTATCTGTCCAACTCTCACATGTAATAGAGTTGTCAGATTTTCCAGAGAAAAATATAGCAGAGGAATCCTCAGGACCCTGAGAAGTTTTTCTTCACTTTTAGACCAGTAAGACCTCATTATTTAGGGATGATTAAAAGTATAGGATGTAGTCAGGTCGGAGGGAAAGCTGTCTGCAGCACACCTAGTTTTACCAAAGAGATGATCTGCAAATAGAAGAAAAGCTGGAGACAGGTGTATAGGGGATGGAGAAGGGTTGAGAGTAAGTCATGGCAGAAATGAAAGCTCTCTAATTCAATCAAATAAAGACTGTTTAAAGGTAATCTGCCAGGCTGTCTGAAATGGATAGATTGCTGACATCCCCTTTAATCAAGCTCTTGAAAATAAAACTGAGAGGGGAGGATGTAACCCAGCTAATGAAGAATTGTACGGAGTCATGCTGGAAACAAAAGCAAGTGGGAGAAGTCAGGTGGGGGAAAGTGGCAGAATGGTGTGCCAGTTCAATCTAATTAGTTCATTATCCCTAATTTAATTTCAAACTTTGTTAAAGATAAATTAGATTTGGGAAAAGTCACAGTGGGACTGGGGAAGGAAGTCAGAGGGCACCGGCTGCTAAATATGTTAAAAAACATCAGGCTGATTTTGTTCTCTTCCCTTTCGCTACTTAGAAATGAGATCAGGGAACAAAGCAGAAGCAATGCGACTTCTGGCTTCACATGCTGAAGAAAGGTGAAAAGAGACAGGGAAGTCTCTTCCTTTGAGCCCGACGCTGGCATTCTCCAGCTGCCCTGCTCTGGCCCCACTCCCACCTGTGAAGAGTGAGCACAAAACACTGGCCAGAAAGAAAAGAGCTTGTTCAGACTCATCTGGCCAAATAGAAGTGCTGACAAAATTGCACTTGTTTTCTCTAGCCCTACTTCATGGATGCTTGTTTCATGCCCACGCTAACTCATAGATAAACAGAAAGAAATAGGCTTTGCTGACCCAGTATATTGTCAATAGGCAGCCCAAAAAATAGTATCTCATGACCCCTTCTGCTTCTTTCAGTGTTAGATGCTAACAACCAGCTCAATTTACACAAGATGTGTACTTATGTTAACTAAGAATCTCTTTCCTATTAGACCTTTCTGTCTATTAGACCTTTTGAGTGCACAGATTAGTGTGAAGTCCCATGCTTTTCTGTTGCATGCTCAAAAAGCATATAAACCTACCCTCCCATGTAATTGATAATAGATTGCTAGCCTTGCTAAGAGACCTTCTTGCCTGCTATGTCTTACTGAATTTCAACCATTGAAACAACTTCCCTTTCAGGTCAGCTTTATCCAGAAAGTTGAGCTATCAGTTAATGACTTACCTCTCTAAAACAGGAGGAGAGCATGGCTAATGCTTTTCTTCCCCTTGCAGGTATGGAAAGGAGTTCTGTTGCATTTGAGATTTCCTGAGAGTAGGTTATACAGGGAGAGGACCCTCACACATGCTGTGCTGACTAACACTCTCCCTAGCTGCTAGCCCTTCTTTATCCCTTTTTATCAGCTGGGGCCATCAGAAGAATAGCAATCAGCTGTTCTTTGTTCCCTGCTTCCCTTATGGTATGGATCCCTGTTTATGCTATAGAATTTGTATGAAGATAACTGTCTCCAGGCTTGAAGTATGTGTTGCCACAGCCTGCCCAGTTTTCCAGCCAGAGGGTTGTGTGTGGTACAGTGTAAAACTGAGCCTTGAATTCTGTAGAGGCCTAAACTTTCTGTGTAAATATAGCTCGCACCTGGGAATGGGAGAGCTGTAAGTCAGGGCTGCCTAAAGCAGCCAGGTAGAGATTGTAGGGGTTAAGGTAGAGTTAGTGAAGCTTCCTCATGTCCCCTGGCGTGGGTTCCTCCAGTTAAACAGCTATAATGCTGCACAGCACCTCTCCACCTCTTCATTTTGCAATTAAAAGCCAGAAGTGGACAAAAACCTCATGAGGTAGCTGTGGGAATGGCCCACCCGAATTTCAGATACCAATGCAGCAATTCTAAGTAGAAGGGGCCTAGAGGCTACTATTCTTTGCTGTCTGGCCAGGTCAAGATCACTGACTTTTAAAAGCTTAAGCAGTGGGATATACAGTTTTGCCGAGGAAAGGGAAATGAAAATCAGATTGACCTTAGATTGCTGCTGCTTTCCTGGTGTTCAGACAAACTTTCCATCCTCTGGCAGCCTTCATTGCTCTTAGCAAAGCTGTTCCTGAAATTGCCTTAAGACTGTG
Organism: Aptenodytes forsteri; assembly: GCF_000699145.1. Lineage (NCBI taxonomy): Eukaryota > Metazoa > Chordata > Aves > Sphenisciformes > Spheniscidae > Aptenodytes > Aptenodytes forsteri. The sequence goes on from NW_008796108.1 coordinate 841,492, forward strand.
CAGCCCTCCAACTTGCTTGTTGCCTCTTCTAGCAGTCTGAACCATTAATAAATTATTGTTGACACTTTGTTTTCTATATGATTTTTTTAAGCATCCTGGTGAAATATTTATCCAGGAACTGGCAGCAGACAAGCAGAGTAGATTGTTCTGTTCCCTCAGGCATTTTCTCCTGAGGGTCAAGTCCTTGTCCTTTCCACTAAACAGACTGTTTCTGGTGTTTTGAAAGAGAACAAGGAAGGACTTGAGGGCAAGTTACTTGCTTCTAACAGCCCCAGTTCAAACCACAGGCATAAAAGGTGATTGCCAGTGCATTTGCTCTCTCTTAGAGAAGAGATTAGCCCTTGGTGAGAGCCCATGAATGTGGGTTGATTTTAAAGACCAAAAGCACTGTCCTCGCTAGATGTCCCTCCTGCTTGGGTCATCTTGCAGAGCTTCAAACCGGAGGAAAGGGTCTGTGAGCAGGCAGGAATCCTTCCCATCTGCTGCCACCCTCTGGGGAGCCAGATTCCTGGGCTGTGGGAAAGCTCTGCACTCCTCTGAGCTTACACAGGCGTCCCCCGCAGGCACACCAGGAGAGGCAGGGGGGTCTCTCTCCTCCTGTTGCTGCTGTTTGCATGGAACTTCTGGGAGAAAAAGGTTCTTTGCAATTTTTGCACTCGAACAAGCAGTGTTTCTTCATTACTGCTTGCCACACCTCTGCAAAATTATCTCAATAGAAATCAAAGCACTTTGGACTCCGAGGGGTTTTCATTTCATTTGGCACTTAAAGAGGAAGAATCAGATTTTGCAAAGCATCCATAATACACTCCATCAGAGGGAAGATCGTGGGACCACACAGCAGTCTCGATCTTGCGAGTGCTTTATATTCTCTGTAGTTGATTTGACTTACAAAACTGGCCCCGAGGCTTTCAGTGGAACTGTTCACACAGGTAAAGCTTAGCGCATGCACTCCTATCTACTAGGTAAACATTAGACACAATAACTTACTTTGCTTCCAGAGTCCCTGGTCAGATACATGTGCCCTTTAAATAAAAGCGCACGCGCCTGGATTAGAATAATGATGCATACAAGCACTGCTTTTGCAAAACTCAGGTGTGGAAGAGTTAGGAAGACTGAAAATAAACTGTCCTTTCTTGGCTGACTGCTTATTTTATCCAGAGAGGCAGAGCATTTACAGAGAAGGGGCAAACCATGCAAAATCTATACATATTCATCAGCAATATGGATATTTCGTGAAGTGAGACAAAAAGTTTTAAATGTGAGGATTTATCACCTGGCTTTCTATTTTTCTGAAGCAGTAAGCAGAACTATTTAATTTTCCATCCTACTTGTTATATGTGTGTCTCAGCAAGGAACTGAAGAGTTGTATGTTTTATGGCCAATGATCCCAGAGTTTTCACCCATTGACTTTTGTCTCTACTTACAGAACTTTGGAAAGTGTCACTCAGAGATATCGAATGCGAGTGATTACCTGACCCGCTGTTACTCTCATGAAGATCGATATCTGGAGAAGATCCCTCATGTCTATACCCCCTTGTCAGATCTCCCGCAAGATCTTTATCCTCATCGTTCTGACATCTCCTTCTGCTGCCCACCTCCCGGTTCCCGGGCTCCTTACATCTGTCCTAAGGAACAGTATGTTTAAAGTGTCAACACAGCAAATGAAAAAGCTAATGTTTTTCACTTCTCCTGACCCTGTCGCTCAACAACCAAGGCCTTTTAGATCCCCCCCTTTGCCATTGCTTATTTTATTTATCAATTTTTAAATTTTGGTGCAACTGTAATTGACATGATTAGGTTAAGTATCTGCCTGGCTTGCTAATGCTCAAGGGAACACTCTGCCTTTGCCCACGTCTCATTCAGTACTTGCATCTTTCTTTTCTCACCCTGGCCCTCCTGTATCAAGCTGGCTATGTGTGTGCATGTGTATGTGGATGACAGCTGCCCTGTGTTGGATGGGATGTGCCCAACCTGATTAAAAGTCCGTAGGTTCCCTTGTGTCAATCTCTACACTGTTTGCACCAGAGTAGCCGGGTGTGGATTCTTCACAGCCCTTGTTCCAGCTTGTGTGAAGTTTTACAGCGCAGCCAGTGCTCAAATCTGAGGCTGTAGCAGGTTTTTTCCCCTCCTTTGGAGAAATTTGTTTCCCCCTTGGCAGTGGGGATAGGAAATCCCTGTTGTGAAGAGCTAAACAGCCAAGATTGCTGAACAAGATAATAAGATGCTTATAATGAAAGATGCTCAAAACCAACCCAAGAACAGAGAAAATGACTTGGTTTAGGGGTTTTGTTTCTGTCCTTTTTCCCTCCTGCTCCCACTCCCAATCTCTTGGATTGACTCTCTTAAATCCAGACGGCATGGAGACATATTTTGAAGCTACCACATTTGGAGAAAGCATCCTTTAAATAACTGTCTTATAACCTGAAACCCAAAGGGGAAAAAAAATTAGAAAGGAAAACATTCTCTCTAATTTTCCTTTTCAAAGCGTAACGTGACCCCCCACTAGCTTTCCCCCCTCTCTTCCTTGCATCTGTTGATTGGAATTTTAAAATGAACTCAGGCAGAATATAAAGAATAAATCACGATTTCAGGTAATCTTCTTGCTCTTAATGAAGGATAAAAGCCAATAGAGGAATCTGGCCTTTTAACTTTTTTAAAAGCATCTTAGTTTTGGGACTACAAATTTTTTTATATTGGAATGTGTGTGGGTGTGTAAATCCAAATGCATACATTCCTGTGACCACAAAGTGTTTTAGAGAAGGGAATTTATCTCCACATCACATTTGTGTTCACTTGTATTAGAGGAAAAATAAATATAGATATACACTTAAATGTATATAAAAGCAAAGAAGAGGAAGAGGAGAAAAAGGAATGAACATCCTGTATAAGAGCTTGGTTTCAAGGATAACTTTCATCTGTTTCACCCAGGTATGGCATAGAAGAGATGACGGCTGGGACAGTTCTGAACAAGGGGATATGCCTTCTTGGCGAATGGGCATTTACTTTCCTTTGTCTCGGGTTGGGTATTTGGCATTCTGCAGACATTGCACACTTAACATCACTCTGGAAACCATGAGGATGTTTGAGCAAAGTGCATGTGGGAGGGAGAGATGGGGACCACACCATTATCCTGCTGCCCAGGCACCAAACGACGTTTCAGTGCTACTTGTACAAAGAAGTGAAACTACCATCAAAATGAAAGCCTCCCCATAAGAGGAGATATGAATACCGTGTTGGATGCTACCAGCCCAGCTCCTGCCATGCCACACGGACTGAGACACCATTTTATTTTTGTATATCTGAATCTAAACAGCTGTAGTTGTTCTATGCACTTTCTGTGTTCCCATCACCTAGCATAGCCTCAAGACTCACCCTGCTTGTCCCTCTTCCTCCACAGAGAAGCACATCTGTGTTCACACTACCTCGTGGATTCCCTGCAGGCTAATAAATAGATCTGTATATAAGAGAGAAGCTTATACTTCAGTTAGTACAGTCCGCACTGTGTGAGGATGATGCCACACGCATGGATCCCGCTGGGCCCTTGCACAGCATACAACATACCCTTGGAGAACCGACTCTTCCCACCCCTCTTCCCCTGCCTCCCTGGTGCATGTTGCCACTGTGCTTTGTGGAGACAGCATGGTAGCTGGTCACAAGGACAAGATTTCGTCTCTGTGGTGGGAAATCACTGCACAACGTGGGGAGGTGGTTTCCCACTAGATTGACAGGTTATTGTATCTGCTAGGTGACCTGGCTCTGCTTGGCTGGGTGAGGTGTGGATGAAAGGGCACTGATGCATTTCTTGGCCAAGCTGAAATGGCCAGTACCTCTAACAGGCATAGCAGCTTTCATAAGTGCTAGTGCATGGAGTGCTCTCATTCCCGGAGGATCAGGGCACTATACAGACATAGCCTTAGAGTGTTAAATACAACTTTTCCAATACCATCCTTTTGGTCTTGACTGATGGAACCCTTTTTGGAGTCATTTGGATTCACATTTCCTCTGCCAGCCTCCAGAGAATTCAGCCAGTCATTTACTTACACCAACGGACTCGAGTGCTACATGTCCTGGTTCAGATAATGTATTTCTCTCTCTCATTTTCTTCTCAACATACCTTGGGGTACTTTCTGGTTACCACAGAGCTGGAAATTGGGTGTGCTCTGAACTGAAGCCACAGCCAACATATTCGCCTCAGCAAGGGAACCACGCTTTGGAGTCTGCCAAATCTGCCTTTGGTCACTCTGTTTGGAAAAGTGATGAGGTGCTGGAAAACCCAGGGGTCTCTGACATCCTGGAATCAACCCAGCACCACTGACCGTGGAGAAAAAGCAAGAAAAAGTCCATTACATGCTTCCCTATTTGCATGCCTGTAATAGCAGGATGCTGCCTGCACAGCAGCAATTAAAGTAGATTTGATTAGGAGTCTTCACCTGATGCAGTTTCAGACAGATCTAAGAATTTAAATGAGAAGTGGAATATGGTCAGGTCTTCAGACACATAAGGAAACAAGCTAGACAAAATGGTTGTTTGCCAGAGTAGGCAGGGGACATGTTGCAGGTAGTTTTCTCTGCTGCCCGTGGCTGGAGGAACGATGCTTTGATGAGGAAGGGGAAGGCAGAGATACAGACTGCAGCATTACAGAGAAACTCTAGTTGCCTTGTGCAGCTTTGAATTTGAGCTGCCCACAGAAGACTGCCACAAAGGGTTTTACTGTGCTTTTCAGCAAAGCAAAAGGATTTCAATCCTCCTTAGAAAGGGTAAAAGCAAGAAAAGCCTAAATTCAAAGCAGTAGTTTGACTTACGCCAGCACATATATTAAGCTTAGGAATGTCTTGGTTCTCTTTGCCTTTTAACGTTCTTTCTTCTCCTTAAGAACTGGGTTGGTCTCAAACAAATGGCAAAAGAGAGTCTCCACACACCACCAAATTCCTTTGTACCCTAGGAAAAGGGGGAAACCCCCTGAAGAAAGAGAGAGTGAGATTCAAGTTCATTGTTTGAGTTTTACAAAGCTGTGTTTAGAAGTGGTTCTGATTCAGGGCTCGTATTCCCCCTTCCCTTTCCATACAGTTGCACAAAGTTCGCCTAATGGCTATTTCCAAACTTTGCTGCACCTGTTGCCGCGGGCTTAACACTGGCTTTGCTCCGTGATAAGGCTACCCATGTCTGCGGTGACCTCGCAGGTGCAGAAATCCTGCTGCAGCAATGCTAATGAGAGGTGTTCTCCTGCCATGGTGCTTAAAAGATCCCTTCTCCAGGAACAGAGCCATCCAGTAACATTGTTGGGCGTAGATTGCTGAACAAGTTGAACAGGAAACTGGTGGAGTGTGATCATCCAGTGGGCTAGCAGTATATGGGAGGAACTGGTGGTTTATTTCTGTGTCTTACTGGTGTGAGACATGAAGCCTTTCTTCCTGTTACTGGGGTGAAATGTCATAATTTCTGTTCCATATGTTGGTGGCACTGACACAAGAGCTCTTGCAGGTGGAAAAGACTGATCACAGAACTTAAATAAAAGTGAACTGAAGAGTTAAAACAACTTCTCTCATAGCTGTGAAACGTGTGAGGTGCTTGATCTCTTCCTTTCTCCCAGTGCTGACTTCTTCCTGAGTTGTTCACTACACCTATCATCCCTTGCACATTCACACCCCAAAATGTACACGCATGCACACGCACCCCTGCCTTCGCACTGGGGCCCGGGAGTTACTCGCTGAGTTCTGCCTGTTCGCGAAGGCTGTCCTCAGGACTAGACTAACCCGCTTTTCACGTTGCATCCTGCACCGTCTGCAGCACTGGCAGGGGCATGGGACTTAAAGGTAAACAGAGGAGCAGTGTTCAGGTGACCTGCAAGGCAATGCCTGGTGCACATTACTACTATAGCTCTGCCCTTGGAGCAATACAAACATAATTATGATGCCCAAGTGCTCTATGAGAGATGCCTCTTTCACTTCATTCATTTTATTTGTTACCTTTTAGGGAAGCCTCCTCCCAGCCTCCCCGTGCAAGTGGATGGAATAGATTCAGAGTCACAAACAGCCGGTCCTCTGGGCCAGCAGGTATTTAGGGAAGGTATAGGTGAAGTCATCCCCGGGGCCCCCTCCTCTCTAGCCCACTTTTCTTGCAAGTGCCCCGATTTCCTTCTGCAGGCAAGCACTGCTTCTGGTTCCATATGCAGGTAGACATTGAACATTGTTTTAAGACAACAAATGCATTGCAGCTGCCTTTGCTGCAAGGGACTGCCAGACAGCCCCTGCTGCACTCTGGTGCGCTGCGTGGGAACTGTCAGAGAGGGATGGGGAGCCCAGAGACGCCTCCTCTGCCACATCCATAACGCAGGGGAAAGGAGACTACTCCATCTCTGCTCCTGCTTCATTACACGCTCCGCTAGCACCCACGAATCACGGTGCAGTGAGCACTGGTGTCCCGGATATTTCCTCACCAGCAGCACATGGCAATCAAATGTACCTCGGTCAGGGGCAGGACCAGGCCCTGCACCAGCTGGCGGGAAGCGCTCCCTGGTTAATCTAGGATTAGCAAGAGCTGGATTCACACAAGAAACAGGCAACAGAATAAAAACCCGTCCTTAAAAGGGGGTCCTCTGGTTAAAAAAGAGAGAAGCAAGCGGTCTGGCGAGAGGGTAGGGGGTGAGGAGGGGAAAGTGCTCCAGTCTGGGGGGATTTCCTCCGCAGCTCCCCAGCCCGGCCGCACACCTCCACAGCCCCAGCAACCCAAGCTCGGGCTAGGACCCGTGGCAGGAGGAGAGCCCAGCACGCTGCAGGACGAGGGCTTCCCAGCCAGGCTCCTGCCTTTCCCCCTTCCAGGCACTGCTCGCTTTAGGAGGCCGCGCAGGCTGTGCAGGGTGTTACATGCCAGCCTGGCAATCCCGCTCCCGTGGCTAGGGTTCACCTTGCTGAACCGGCAGACCCCTGCTGTCGTGCCTGCCTGCCCTGGTGAGTGTGCTGACATCCCGCGGCGGGCAGAGGAGCTATATGCAGACAGACAGACACATTGGCATGTGCGTGTGCGAGCACGCATGCACTCATAGGGGAACGGGGTGTCAGTCCAGTCCAGCTGAACATGAAGCTCGCACTTACTTAGGACGTTCCCTACCAGACAGGTTTGATCAATACACTAGTAGAGAATTTTTAGCACAAACCACTAACTCTGAGAATGAAAAATCCCCAGGACATTTTTTAATAAAAAAGCTCCATTGCACAAGGATAGAGCCTCTGCATCTGGATAAAGACCTTTTGGAACAATTTTGCCACAGATCTGGGCTAGAAAGTGGCAGAGGGCTGGGTGGGGAGTCATGAAGGGAAGGTAAAAGGGTCTCTGTGTTGCAGTCAGTGGGTTGAATACAGCCTGTGTTAGCAGCAGCCAAAGCTGGTCATTACCAGGTAGGCGTTTATTGGATTGCATGAGATAAGCTGTCATGACCAGGGCACATTTTGTTGAGAACTCCAGAGTTTCTCTTGGTTGTTTCTCAGAATGGTTCAAGGAGAGCCACAACTTATCCTCAGGGACAATGTGGCCCAGGATAGCATGCAGATCCAAGCACTAGCGCAGGATGGTGAAAGCAGACTGCTGGCAATGTTATCCTTGCTTTGCACAAAGACAGACAAGTATATCCTGTATTTCTGGAACCTGGCATCTCCCCCCAGGACTGTATTTACTTTCTGAACAGGGGAAAAGAATCTGGATTTACCTCCTGCATGGCCAGTTTATAACACAGGTGCCATTTGCACGGAGACTCCCACCAATGCCCAGCTAGAGCTTTGCTCATCTGAGTTGAAAAGGCACATGAACACCCAGGCTAGTATCAGAGACGCTTTGCACAGATAAGGTGGAAAAGATGCCCGCTCAAACAGAGGTGCTGTGAAACACATCCATTCCTGCTTTTTTTTTTATTTCCCCGCTGCTATCAGATGTGCAAGCAGGGTCAGCACTTAAGATGAGTGTTGAGGTCTCTTTCTTCAGTGCTGAATGTACTATGATCAGTGCCTCACTCAGAACAGAGTACTTCCTGCTGGGTCACTTTATGTGTATACAGAAATTTATGTATCAATCTATATGTATAAAACTAAAATATTGGTATTACTGCCTCTTGGACTGCACTAAATATATAAAACGTATCAAAACACTTATATAGCTAAAGAGCTGTTGTTTTATCCTTGGAGATAGTCACCTTTATAAAGAGCTTTTCATATAGAAGCAAAAAATAGGCACCGTGGAGGGCAGACAATATACCACACGTCTGGAGTGGAGTGGGGGAGCTGCAAATTAAAGGACAGCACAGGAAAGAGCTGCATTAAAGATTCCACGTCTCTGCTGCAAACAGGGATGGCTGATCTCTTCTTTGCTATACTGTCATGCTCTATTTTCTTTCCCTTTATGGCGGATGGGAGGTGAGGTTTTAAAGCCTGCCAAGAATGCATCCAGTCCTGTTCCTCTGGGTGAACAGCACCATAGACAGAATGAACTTTCTCCAAGCTTCCTCCCACCCCCACATCCTCCCCTCCCCCTTGTAATCCAGGCTCGAGTACCATCATTTTCATATCAGTACTAATTACATTAATTATTCTCCTCAGTATAAAACTCATTAAGCTGGAATTTATGGTTCATTAACTCAGAGCCGGAGTTCTTCCTCGGTGCAGTGGTGTGGGGCCAGGATTATTTCTGTCCTGGCTGGGGGCAGGTTCTAATCCATGTCCCTTGGCCACGCTCAGCATTGCCTATTGAAGTGTGAACAAAGTCGCGTGTGCTCGTACAGGGGTATCACACCAGGCAGGGAAGGTGTTTCTGAACCACAGGAGGACTGGAAAGGTCAACACCCCTGGTGCAGGCCCAGTGTGAAATGCGTTTTGTTACAGTTCAGGGAAAATCAGGTGTGACTAGCAGAGTGAGAGCAGCCAAAGGAATACTTGCGGGTGGGCTACGTGCCAGGGTGGATCAGGACTGAAAAGAACATCTTTGGTGGTGTGGGGAAAGGTTTGTACTAGTGCTCGGGAGATCTGGCTTCAAGTCTGGTATAGAGTTGCTGTGAGCCTGCGGAAGCCACTCATAGCACAGGACAGAGAGGATTTATGCTGCCTGACCTGAGGCAACCTGGTTAGGTGGCTGGACGTAGTCAGGAGTGAGATGCTTCTCCAGAAAGACATCACACCTACTTTGAGGGCAAGCTCTAATCACTCCCTTAACATGTCATGGCCTGGAAAGGCCATCCTGACTTATGCATTTGGGGTGAGAATAATGGTATCCTGGTGGTATCTCCTCTGTGTTGGTTCTCCGTATGCCTTTTCTTGGGGCGGAGGGCTAAGCCAGCTGCAGAGCCCTACCTAGACTTCCTGTGACTCAGTGGTAAAGCTATGATGAGCACTTCCACTCTCATGGGGGGCGATGGTAAGAGAGGAGCCCTCGCTGTCGCCACCTCTCCCAGGGACACCTCTCTAACTAACAAGCACTGTCCTTGTCTTCTAAAGAGTAGCCAGGAGTGGTCTTTCACTGGGCCTGATCTTGGAGTGTAAAAGCAGTCCTGGGAATGGCAGGGAAGGAAGAAAGATGAGAAGCTGCACGTCTCCTGCCTGGGACACGGGGTCCAGCCCAGCATGTTTCAAACTCCCAGACTTGAGCATAGGCTGCCACAGGAGATGGAAGTGACAGGCAGGCTGACCTCCTAATGGACCCGATTGACAGAGAATCCATTTCCTGAGTGCAGTGCCTCCTTCACACTGCACAGGTTTCTATCGCGCTCCCTAATTACTGTAATTAAGCAGTCATGCTGAGTGATGTTAGACAGAGGGTTCAGAGTCATTACAGGCCTGCAGAAGATTAAACCGGCCCTGGCTTCAGTGTCTGAGCTCTTCTTGGTGATGGTGATGATGAAGATTAGAGTATGAGATAGAGCTTTATGACATGGGGTCATGTCATTTGTCATGGCTTTCAGGTCTGCCCTTGTCAAATGCGGCCAGCACAGGAGGGGACACAGCACTGGTATCCTGTCCATCCCCAAGGACCTCTGCATCTCTCCGTCTCCCAGCGATGGACGACTGCCCTGAACGGTAGTTTTGGAGGTCTGGAAGGGAAAGATCACTGTGACTGGCACAGAGATGATAGTGATGCTCAATGCCTACATGTCTATTTTGTCATTTGTCAAGCACGAGAATAAATACGCAGTTGGATTTGTGCAAGTGAAAAGTCCATGGAGCAGAGGGGAGTCCAGTTTCACATTATTCACTTGGTATTCACCACTTCCTCTGTCTTCTGGTCCCCTTTAGCTAGGAGGTCTGAGGTTAGTCTGTAACCGTGTACGTCAACATCATGGTGACCATGGAGTTTAAATCTGTTTCACTATGGTTTTATACAGCAGCCTGATTAGTTGAGCAGTAGCCTTCCCTAAGGCGCTTGCTGACAATAGCAGAGGACTAGACTGGAGACAACCTTTTTAATCTCACAGCTGTACTCCCTCCCTCCTCAACCTTTTTTTCCCTTGAGGGCACCCAGTGTTTTGCAGACCTACTTCTATTCATACAGGTAGTGAGACACACTGTGTACAAGAGACAACGGCTCAGTTCATATACAATTGGCATCTAATTCATTTCTTTGTGAATGTGAAAATCAATACTGTTTATAGAATCAACAAAGGCTCTTCAATCGGTCAGTGTCCTTGTTAAGTTCGTTTCTGGCTGCTAAAAGATCCTTTCAGGAGGTGATTCTATGAGCTGAAGAAGGAAAATAATGATCCCCATTTCTCTAATGAACCCTGAGAAGTCTCTAGGCTTCTTCCCCTGCCCTCAGTAGAGGGAAAGTGTTCTTAGTAATCAGCTTTATGGGATGGACTGGCTTTCCTTGAATTTTGCCTGGCTAGTCAAATTCTGGTGCTTGGTTTTGCTCCAATTAAGGTCAAAGTGTCTTCTTACACATGCAAGAACATGTATTTCTTCGGCAGATGTTAAATTATTTCAGCTCTACTTGTGCTTGCAAATTTTGTGGGCATAACAATAAAAGCCAAGTTTGGTCTGTCCCAGAACATGAGAGCTCCACAGTTTTTTGCAGTGTCCTATGCCTCTCTAGCAAGTATCTTCAAAACAGTGTTTGATCTCTGTGTCCTGCTCATTCTGCTTGTGCTAGGAACAATTCCAGCCCTGTGGTCAGCTGGTCCAGTGATAGCTTCTTTCTATCTGGGGATGTTCCAGGGGCTTGTACAGCTGTTGACTGCTTTCCCATTTCCACCTCTTTATCTACTCAATGAGTCATCAGTTCAGTCCGCAACTTCCAGTATGGCTCTCGTGATGTAGTTACATGGCAACACCACCTGGAGCTGTTGAACAAGTGAGTTTAGCAGACCAGGAAATCCAGGCTGAGGTCTCCAATTTGCAACTGTTCTTTTTCCAGTGTTCACCTTCTAAAACCTGCAAAATTGTTACTAATATTCCATCCCTGCTTATTGATGATAAACCAGCTGGAGTGTGATTGCTTGTTATATCTCAGGGTCTACTGATAAATGTTGCTGTTAAGCCATTTTCCAGTTGTCAGGGCCTCAGTATCAGAAAACCTTTATTTTTCTTTTCCCTAAAAAAAAAAAGCCTAAGACTTTAAAATTAAGATTAGTTTTACCTTTTCCTCTCTTTCCTCTACAGTCTAAATAGATGGGTGTTGGCTAGGGCAAATACAAGCCGCGCTTTTTACAACTGGTTCTGTTGTTCTGTTTGTTTTCTACCCCATGGCTTAAACTGATGTTTAGTGCATTCCTCTGGATTTACACCCATTCCGAATTGGCTCATTATGTTTTGGGAGAGCATTCAGTTACACAAAAAGAGCTCAGCTGCACCTTGCTGGGTGTTGCAGGGCTTTTCTGAACACTTTCAGCTCTTCCATAGCTGTATGGAATAGAAATGCTTCCTGGGCATAAAGCCACTCCATCCCTCTCTCAGAGGGTAACAGCCTCCCAGATTAGGCATAGCCCCGGAGCAAGGAGCCCAAGCCCGGTTTCACATTCCCTCTTCAGGAGCAGTAGGTGAAAAGAGGCAGCCGGTCCTCCTCTGTGCTAGTTTGAAAGACCTGACTTGTCTTTTCATCACCAGCAATGACAGAGCCCCAGGACCACTCACTTTTCACCTGCTGATCCCCAGGGAAAAGCAGGGCAGTCAGCATAATGCGTAAGCATTGCTCCGAGTCAAGCCCAAGGCTAGGACAAACCAAAAGGAACAGGACTCTATCCGTGGCATTCGCATTTGAGTATTTCATGAGGACGAATTTATTTCTCTGCAGGGTATAAAAGACAGCAAAGAAACTTAATGGTAAATCCAGAGTTCAAATTAATTCTTTTTTTGTTTGGGGCTTTTCCCTGCCTTTTTGGAGAGCAATTTTCTTTTTTTTACAAAATGCTACAAATACAGTCACAGAACTCCACAGAATTTTTAATTTTTTTGAGCACTGGATTCTTCTGTTCCTATTTGCTCTGCTAATTACCCTTTTAGCTTGCTTTTGCTCTATTTTCACAGATCTCTTGGTTTATTTATATCTACCTATCTATAATGATTTCAGAACCATTACTCACAGCAGCACCAGGAAACATTACATTTCCCAATTTACAATTGCAATTACGGTACCCGTCAGAAACAAATGCAGCTGCCTTTAATTTTAAGCAATATTTTGATCATCATAATTAAAAAAAGAACTTATGGCATTGCACACATTAGAGAAATTAATATAATTTCCTGGCTGCCTTAAAAGGCATGCAAAGTAGTGGTCGCTGGATGAGAGGTTTAGGGGGAGAATTAACCCGTTTGGTTGTTTTAACCACTCTTCAGGGCACATTGAAAGCCTTAATGATATTGTTTTTAAGAGTTAATTTCACTGTAGAATTTTTAATATGTGAGTTCTTTGTCCTTCAATTTTTTTTTCTCCCACTTTTCTCTTTCTGAAATTGCTAGTTATTAAAGTATTTGTGTGCAAACAAGAACATTTTCCTGTCACTGTTCATTTCAGCTTGCATGTTTGAATGTGTGGGGACAGATGAAATCCAGTTGGTGATATTATAATCATTCCCACAATTGCATATTACAAACTCAGTAACAAACTGTGGCAGATCCTGGGTCTTGTGTGACTCATTGTGCTTTACAAGAAATAGTATATGCAGTGCAAGTTTGGATTAATGACACAAAAGCATCTTTGAGGGAAGCAAAGATTCAGATGAACAGCCGTAGAACATCCTTTTCATGAAAACTGGGGCTCATTCAATTAATTTCAATGTGCTGTCTTAGTCCTGAAAGGTGAAAGTTTGACTTCTTGTTGTCTTAGTGGCAGGGGATTCATCTACGCATGACTTTGCTTGTATTATTTGCTTGCTACTTTGAACTCCCCTCTCAGGACTCATCTTGGGTAACTGCTCAGCCCAATGCAGTGACGTGCCATAGACCCCAGAACCTTTGAAAAATCCTAGTCAACTTGATTTCTTCCCTTGGAGTATTGACTGGCAGACTAACACCAGAGGCTGAAGCCCTACTGATATTAAGATGGGCAGAGGAAAGGGCAGATTCAGACAGCTTCCCTTCTTCCACAGCCCACCGCTCAGCCTGTCCTACTGCTCACAGCCACCTTCCCCTCTGCCAGGTGGTAAAGCTGCACAATTTGACCTCACCATTACACAGGCTGACACACTGTCTCCCCTCCAGCCTCTGCAGAAGTACTGAACTGGAGCACACAGTCAAGCTGCAGCCCAGCACTCCGTCTCAAAGCCATTGGCACTGAATACGCTGGGTCTAACTCTGCTCCCGCTCATTGGCTTCTAGGGAATGACTTTAGCTTTACATTTACATGGAAGGAAGATGCAGTCAGGCTTAGCTTTCTCCACAAGATGCAGGCTGATGTACATTATCACACAGGCTGTTGTACATACATCACATAGCGTGCAAGCTTCTAGACAAGGATGAAATCTGAGCTTCCCTCTTCACTGACTACCCCTGCTCTGGAGACCTCCTGGTACTTGTAATGTGCTTGCGTCTCATTCTGTCGAGCTGTGCCCCCACAATGCTCCTTTAACCACTGGATGCCTTTCTCAGCTGGGAGCTTGTTCTCCAGTAGTGAAATGTTAATAGGCACATAGGAATTGCCAAATTTGATCAAGCCTGGGGTTCATCCAACTTCCTATCCTGAGACTATGCCTATGTCATGCCAAAAAAAATAAAATAGTTGGCCTTAAGGTACAAACTTGCAGTTAAAGCATCGTATTGACTGCAAATCTAGCCTGACAGTGAATAGATTGACCCATTGCATTGGGCTCAAGGGGTGGAAGAGAGGAGGAGAGTTGTGCCCGCAGCTCCGTTGTTAGTGGACAGAATTTAGTTGTCATATTTGATCGTTGTTTGTACTGTGACTGTCTGTACCAGGTAGGAAGTGTCCCTGTTCTGAAAGTCATATGGCCTAACTAGACAAAATGTTCGGAGAAGGGAAGAGTTTTGAGCCTGGCCAAATGGGCTGATTGATGATCCCACGTGATCACATTGTAGTAGCATGGAACAGGACCTGCCTTTGCATCTCCCGTGTTCCAGCCTAAACCTCCAGTGCCAGAGTATTTGATCGTGGTGTCTGTTGTGAGTCTGGAAAGCATGAATGTGTTCATCAGCACCAGCAGTACAGTCAGAGCAAAACAAAGCAAAGAGCACAAAGGGGTGCCCAGGGAAATGGAGCTAACGACCAGAGGGGTATAACAGAGCAGATGGCATTGAGCAGATGCCCATTGGTGTCTGCTGAGTTTTATATCCTCTCTGAAGGACCTATGCGGCTGAGCAAGACTGGCCAGAAGGACGAGCACTCCTTACACGTTCCCAGCCAGTGGACATAGAGCTAACGGGCCTTGTGCCTTGCCTGCAAATGCATCCCCTGGCATGTCCCTCTGCTCCCAAATCGCTCATAGCAGCCTGCCTTTTGTTCTGCGTGAACTCTTCTCCTGCATTGGCAAAACAAACACACACAAACTGCGACTGCATGGGAGATGACGGCTGCTTGAGTATCACATCAGAACTAAATGATCCCATCATAATGCCCTCCACTCTGCTTCCTATTTCTGCCAGGGTCTGAAATCTGATAACTCATCTGACCACAGATTTCCATCAGGTGCAAGATGATTTTGAGATAATTTGATATCTGTCAGTAACAGGTCCAAGAGCCTTTTTTTTCCCTTTAAGCTCAAGCACGTATAGCTACAATGTGGAAAGAGACAATCCTATTTCAAACAGAAAACGTAAGTGTGAGAGAGGAAGGACTGACATATTTTATGAATTTTCCTTCAGGTTGGCACCTCATCTTACTGGCCAGTGTGATCACATTCTTAATTTCAACCTCAAAAGGTCAGTTCAGTTAAAGAAAAATCAAGCTGTAGTCAGTTCTCTGCACATCAGTGCTTGGAGCACGGAGCAATAATCATTCCCTGATCAGAACTTGTTTGCCATTATCTGCCTGGTGTTAGTCTATGATATATGAAGCAATTTTGGCTGCGACAGTTCTGTTCCGTGTGCATGCAGCTCCTTCCTGGTAAAAACTATACAGGATTGTTTTTTTTTTTTCTTTGTGCTTTCTTTTTTCCTTACCAAGGAGCAATATTTTAAACTAAAAGGAGTTTTCAAACTGTAGTCACCATCATTCATCTTTACAGTCTCGGGGTACGAACAATCTCTTCATTAGACACTGAATTTTTCTCCATTACAGCACTATCTGAATGCATTTATTCAGTCATTTATTAGAAGTCACTTGATGGGGTGCAGGGAAGGAGAGAACTAAATTAAAGCAGAAGGGTCGTGTGCGTATGCACGCTTGTATATTGTAAGTGGAGAAGTCTATAAAAATATCCAAACTTAATAACAACCATAACTCTGTAACTCAGACAAATACACAGTGGAAACATTCCACTTGCTGCAATGATAGGGAGGGAGGTAAAGGGAAAACAGGGGGCTGTCATGGAACCTCCCGTGCCAGTGGTGAGAGCCGGTGGACTGGGGCTAGGGCTGGGGAAGAGTGATTTCTCTTTAAATGTTGCAATCGGCACCAAATACTTCGTTTGCAGATAGCACCTGCGGCTGCTTTGTCTGTCTAAGGACATGATTGTCTTGTTGACTGTACTTTGTTTTGAAAGATCTGCAGGAAGACAGGATTGAAGTGTAACAGGGACAGACGGGTTTGATCATGCCGAGCCTGTGCTTTTAGGATTCCCTAGGCCTGTCCTGTGCTTTATGTTTTAGTAATGCCTCAGGACCATCTGATCAGAGGCCGATTGTATAAATTCAACACCCATTCATGGCACACATCAAGATCATATGCATATGTAATGGGCAGACTAGACACCTCAGCTGGCCTTTCACCAAGTAATCATGCATGTGCGGGTTAAATCCCCTCCTGAATCTAAGGGAGCAGAAGTGGCTCACTAGTGCAAGAAAATAAAACACAGGAGATCCGGCATGGCAATGTGAGGCACTATCAAGTTAATATGTTGGGAATTTCAGACTGGTCCTTTATGGACAGGTCTTTTTTTCTTTTTTTAGAAGCCAGCAGTAGAACAATCCCCTTGGCTGGGTGAGCTCGCTTTACAAATCAGAATGTAGTAAAGATGGAAAACAAGATCTTGTTCTCTCACAGCACAGGCACACGCAATATGCCAAATACGCATTCTCCCTTCTGCACCGTATTCATCTCCTCCAAGCCTAGTTTTCACCCACACTTCATTCCCACCCCTTTTGGTCCTTATATTTCTTCTCTTGGATATAGCCTCACACCAAATGGTGCCTATTTCCCCCATTGCAGGAATTCAGCACTTCAGCACTGTGTTGATAGAGCTGTACTCGCAAAAAGAGATCACACCAGGGGCTATGTTTGAGTAGAGTAAGACCACCACCTTTCTACCCAGCATTGTCCTTGGAACATGTCTGATGAGATAAAAAGCCTCTCCCCCATTTCTGTGCATGTCACACCATCATTCCCAAGTTAGTCCTACTAGGATGCCTGTAACACTGCTAATTTCAGGGGATATATAGCTGTTTCTGGGTTTATTTTGTTTCCCCCTTCTCACTTTTATTAAAAAAGTCTTTCTTGCATATTCCAGAAGGCTGCTATGGTTCCTCAGAGGAGATTTGTAAAAACTAAACCGAAAAAGGGACTATTTCCATCCAAATACTCTTAAAAATTTAACAAAAAACCACAACAGCTCATAGCTCAACAGGAGCATTTAGTCTTTTATGCTTAATTTCCACTGTGAATCTTTCCCTCAGAAGTGTGCTCATGTAGCAATTGCACGGTGAAAATGCCAGACTGAAAAACAAATGCATGCAGGCATTTGGCCTATCCAAAAGATACCAGGACATAAAGCAGGATTATGATCCCAGAATGCAGTAAAAAGAGATAAAAAATTCAGAAGACATCAAAGTAATTTCAGAAGCAAATGAAACATTTACATGGGAATCATGCCTTATAAATGGAAACACTGCAAATGGTATTAGCCTGTATTATTGACAAGTGATCTAAGGCCAGATATATCTCTGAAACTTATTTAGGTGTTAGGTGCATCCTGAGAGCTAAAGCAGGGCCAGGTAGAGTAGGAAAATGGCGCTGTGTAGGTCACCTGAGGTCCCCAGTGAATTGTGAATGGGCTGTCAGTAAGTAACCAAATAGCTGAGAAGTGGCAGGTTGCAACTGAACCAGTATTTGTAGTTATTTGTTTAGTTGGTCTTTAGGTGAATAGTCACGAGAAGGCCCTTCGTGGCCTAGAACTTGACAGATGCTGGGTCAGGGAGACTTTTAGCTCTTCCTGGCTTGAAATCCTTTATGTGATAACCACCCCAATTGGGGGATTGCCTAGGAGCTAAAGCAACACTTCTCTGCTACGACTCACAGGTGCCACACTGGAGAGCAGGAGCCACAGCCTGGACTAGGAGAAAACAACATGATTTCATGGTGTAAATTAAGGAAACAGCTGTTCACATTACATGGGTGAACAAAGCGTAAGCAGTTGGAGATGAAAATATTAACATAGCTGTCTTTCAGCCCTTCCTTCAGGATCTCCAGGCAAATGGAAGGGTAGGCATTCCCCATTTTAGAGGTGACAAACTAATGCACAGAGGGAAAGAAATAGCTTGACCCTGAATCAATAGCCAAGGTAAAGGAGGAACGTGGAGTCTTGCCTCTGTGTGGAAAGAGGAAAGGAAAGCAAAATGAACACAGAGGAAAGAAACCAGGCACCCAAGTTAGAAGAAACAAAAGCCTTTGGAGAAACATGCCCAAGAGCAGCTCTGTGCTGAGGTTGTTGCTAGTCTAATGAGAGCAGAAAGGCTGAGGGCCAGTTGCTGGGGGTTTAAGAGGTCCTCAGCACATTGCTTACTTTGGGCTGCAGCAACTATGCATAGAAAGGGCCTGCTTAAAATTGATGGATGGGGGTGTCTGTTGGCAGTCGGAGCTGAGCCTCTGAAACAAAGCCGTTTGACAAAGTCTTTAATTAGATTCAGTGCCTTATCACCAGCATGGACTCTCGATATATTTCCCCACCTGAGTTAGAATCAGCCCCAGATGAGAGACAAAGGGAAAAAAAAAATCTCAACCCCAAACCAAGCTGCGATCAATTCTAATTTGCCTGGGACATGAAACATTTTTTGTCTCACCTGACACAGGCTCAGAGAAGCAATTTTTTAATGTCACAGCTCATGACCTCCGCCTCTCCTGTCTGCTTTCAGGATTCTTCCCTGCCCAGGCCGGGAAATGAGGCTGCCGATGAAGAAGGTGTAGCAGCCCTTGGGAGATGGTTTCAGTTTAATGCCCAGCATGTTCAGCTTTGGATAGTCTATTGAAATAGAGGGAATTTGTTAAGCTGATGAGGGAAGGCTGCAGTAGAGAAACACAATAGCAGAGTGGGATTAGGCCTGGAGTAAGTGTCTGTACTTTGGAGGATTAATGAGAAAACTGCAATGGATTTTACATGGTGAAAAGGATTCACTGAATGCTTTAGGTGAAATGAAATTAGTCCCACTCATGCTCTCTGAGCCCTCAAGCAAGAGAAGAGACTGGAACCTGCCCATCACATGTAATAACCAGATCCCCTCCAGCTGCTCTCCTTTATGGAAGATTCCAGTGCAACAGTGCTGGCCGTTTATTTCCATTTACTATGGCAACCCATACTCTCTCTCTGGGCAGCATCTCTCCTAATGGGCCATAGGACACTGCCAGGAGGTATCTCTGGTCCAGCCAGCTATTGATATCTCTGCTGACTGTGTCAGCTGGACTCCTCTTTTTTGCTCTGGCCAGCAGGACTGATATAGGTAGGGCCCTGGAGCCAGCAAGAGAACAAGGACCTTCAGCAGCACTGGCCTGATCCACACTAGGAGAAGAATCCCAGGAGTCAAAGGCTCTTCTCCCCATCTCTATTGCCTGCCCATGGACTATGAGTTCCCTTGAGTGGCTTGGCTTTCCTACCGGCATGGGGCAAGACTAACGAAGCCAACTCTGTGTCCTCATAGGAGGCCAGGGACTCAGGGGTCCCCTGAGGTGGAGACTGAGAAGAAATATCGGCCTCAGAAATTCCAGACGCTCAAAATACTTGCAGGAGAAAAGACTAGGAAGGACAGACACTGAAATGAAGAGGGAAAGGGAAGAAGGAACAAGAGTTCCTTAACACATTGATTTTTCAGGGGAAAGGTAGATGGAGTAAATAAGCATGTGGACAGACGAAATCTTCCCAGGGTCACACTGACACATGAGAGTTACTAGAGAAGGGCTTCCCAGCTCCCTGAGTGAAGGGACAGACCAGAAAAAGGGGGCTCGTTGATGCTAGAGCATTTACGTTGAATATAGCTGATGCTCCTGGATACACAGAAGAGGCCGTTAAGAGCAGCCAGGGCTGGCTCGTGCCTCCTGTGTGTTGCATTCCAGTCCATCATTCTTTCTAATTAGGCACCTCTGACACACAATTAATCCTATTTGCCTTCAGGCTTTTTTATCTTTCCTTCTGCTGTTATCAGACAGGGAATTAGACTCTGTTAGTATGTAAAGTGCATTGCATGGACCTGGCTTTTCATGGGGATTTGGAGACTTTTAAGAAGGCAGTGTCTAACCCATGATCCTAAAAGTTTCTTATGAGTAATTAATTTCTTTCTCTTCTCTTCTTTTTCTAATCACAGTGTTTATTTCACCTATGCTCATACAAGCAAAAAGGCAAAGATGTGTGAGTGGGACAGAACTCAATTCAGTGCTGCAACGTCCAGTTAATCCCAGCTTTCAGTCTGCTCTCCTCAGCTCTCATCAGCCACTATCAGCAGCTATCTCAGTCCCGCTGTCCCCATCCTGAGTCTGCCCCCCATCCCAGGCTTTACTTGCAAAGTCCATAGACCTGCTAGTGCAGCCCCAGCCTCTGGGACAATCCCACAGCAGGTTTGGCTTCAGCTCTGCTTCTCCTCCCAAAAAACACTCTCTTGCTTTAATCTTCCCCACTCACTCCCCCAGCACTGACATCCCCTCCAAACCGCCTCTCCCGAGTAGCACTCTTGCTCTCCTGGGTGTGTGTGCCAGCGAAAGCAGCCCGGAGGAGCCACCTTGTGAACCTTCAGCTGTGTCTCTGGCTTGTCTTGTGCTCTCTCTAGTCAAAATGCAACATGACGGCTGATGCCTCTCGTCACTGGGGAGTTAATAAAATAATGTTAATGAAATACCCACTCCACTCAATGAGTTGCAAGTGCAGGCAGCAGTGGCCGCCATGCTAACTATTTATCACTGTCAAGGTCCCCTGCAGCCTAAAACCAATTCCAGACCCAAATGAAGAAGGTTTGGCTCTACCCAGAGTGTAATCTGCCTGTCATTTCTAATACATATTCCTTTGCATTAAGTGATGAATTGCAGGGGCTGCCAAGGCTGAAGGGTTATGAACCACTGAGAAATGAAGTGCTCCATATTCTGCACAGCTCACTTCAGTCAGTGATGGTCCACGTAACATGCTACTCCTCTCTTGACTCTTGCTCTGCTTAGAGACCACAGAACTGCACTTTCGGGCCACAACTTCTCTACCGGAAAAGGAGGTGGGGACTGAGACTTTTGGTTGCCTCAGGCTTTTCTGCCCTTTTTCACACCCTGAAAGGATTAGTCTCACCAACCAAGAGAAGGAAAAAAGGAAAAAACAGTGCTGGTCTTGAACTCATGGCATGAGCTTTTTGGCAACAAGACAGGGTTAAATCTCACTCCTTCCTGGGATTTCCCCATGAGGTGCCTTCCTTATAACTGAGAAAGAAGGAAAGTCTTTCTGCACTAAGGTAAGGTAAAGATGAACTACAGATGAGCTGTAGTCACCACTGAACTCAATACTTCTCCTTCCCATGGACTAGGTCAGAGGCAGAATAAAGCCTCAAGACAGCCCAGTGCCCTTATTTGGGGAATGGGGAATAGGGATACTTTCCCTTCTCTTAGACAGTAAGTTCCCTCCCAAGCAAATGTATCCTTCCTGGCCCTTCTCTCCACCAGCCTAATACAACTTCAAATACATTTGCAGCCATGCCTTCAGCCATGTTTTTTGTTGTTGCTGGGAACAGGGATGAGAAATTGCACAAGGGGTTAACGAGTGTTATGTACTCATTTAGGAAATGGAGATGCAGGAAAAGGTCATACTGCTCACCCTCCCTGTTGCCCATTTAGCAAGAGCAGCCCTCCCCACAGCCACCCTGGAGATCAGGCCTGTTAGTCCCTCTTTGTACCAATGTTTGTCTGATTCCTGTAAAACAATGATTAACAAGACACTTCCGACTTAGCAGGTACTGCAGAAAGCTGCACCTTCTTCACAAGCTTCCTGTGCTGCCTTTTATATATCAAACTGAAATGTAATTATCTTCGCAGTGCAGGGTGTAAATCAGGGTGTGTGTCAAGACAATTTCCTTCAGGGTTTTATTTTATTGCGTAATAATATTTGACACAGGGCTTAAAGGTGCTGTTACCTGCCTAATCGCGTGAAACAATTTCATGTGCAAACAGCTGGTAAGTGTGAAAACTACCATAAACCAGCTCCAGGGAATTCTCTGCTTCTTTTCTCTAGAAATCCTTCTTGGAAAATACCCCCTGGCACTGAAGTTTCCCCATCAGAGAAACAAGGCTGGGAGAAACTGCTTTGCCCTCCCGGTGCCACGCTCACATGGAGAAACCAGCCTGTTTTCATACGGTGGGTGCCTGTGTGCTCCATGCCACCCGCCTTCTCCCCTGATATGCAGGGGGAAGCAGGAAATTGGGGTGTGCACCTGTGTTAAGCCCCTCAGGCCGGAAGGGATGAAGTTAATTTGGAAGGGGGGCTGACTGCGTGTGTTATCTAAGAGAGGGAACCATCTGTAACCAGCGATGTTTCTCCAGCCTAATCTCTCACAGTAAAATAATCTGGGAGGGAGCATTGAGGGTGAATACACCAAATTCTCCCTCTGAGCTGGCTCTCAAGTTGGCTGTCTTCAAAGCACCCCACGAACCAGGGCCTCCCCTTAGAGAAGGCGGCAAGCTGTTTTGAGCAGGAGCCTGCAACCAGCCCATTGCTGGCTCCCTGGAGTAACACCCACTGCCCGCCAGCAGCCCGAGCAGGACTGACAGCAGCAAGGATTTCAGGGCATGCTTTGATGGCGTTACATCAATACCTAACACTTTTGGCTGTCACCCCGCTCAGGTACAGATTTTTGCATTCAGTCTCTCTCAATATCCAGCTTCTGGATTTGGTGTTTCGAGTCCTTGCACTACACACACACAGAGGTACCCTTTGTCCTGCAAAGGCACTGCACAGCCTAGCAAGGGGATACAAAGCTCCTGAGGGCTGCAGGGGCACATGCAGGCAGTCCATGGGGGCGCATGCAAAACCTCTGGGTGCTGGGAGTCCAGCTAGGCTGAGCTGCTCCAGCCGCATCCCAAGTCCTGCAGAGCTGAGGCTCTCAGTCCTTATTTACAAACCCTGCTCGGGCGCATGCTTCCCTGAATGGTAAAATACTTCTTCACTTAGGGATGTACAGGAACACAAAGAGGAATCAAATCCAGATGTGAAACCAATATGCATAAATTAAAGGGGGTAGCTGTTCTTATGCAGGAGTGAAGTGGGTGAAGATACACAAAGCTGAGCTCCCCCTCGCCCTTTTGCACAAAGTGCACTTTGGAAGCAGGGGGAGCAGAGTTTTGTGTCTCTGATGCAGCAAAGCCGTGTGTACCGGGAGAAAAGCAAATGGAGTGCAGAGCAGAAAGGAAGATTTGAGCAGTCCTCCTCTGCTTCTCCTTAGCACAAATGGAGGCCTCAGAATCTGCCTTAGGGAGAGGGCGAAGGAGCGAGAGGCAGAGATGACAATCTTGGAACAATAGTGGTTATTTATAAGGCTTTTTTTGTGCATTGCAGATCATAGCCAAGAGGCATCTGCCTGAGGTCTGAATTAGTCAGAATGGGGTTGGGAAGGGAGGTGGGCAGCTGCTTGAAATCACCAGTCTCCAAGTCACTATTTTTTTCTCCTCAGGGTAGCTGGCATTGTCAATGATGGTTTAACCTACTTATGATAATAATCCCTGTAATAAAGGCATTTTTTAAAATCTCATAGCCCAAATGACTGCGTGGAGGGGTATGGGAGCTGCTGTGCAGGAAGGCTCTCTGTGTGGCTTGCCAGTGGAGAGTGGTGAGCCAGCTATATGCTGTAATTTCTTTAATACACTACCAGACCACTACCCCCCACAAGGCAAGAGAATTCCTTTCCGGGAAGGGAGTTGGCAGGGACTGTCCCTTCCCCCCAAAAAAGATCTCCTCCCTGTGGATTAAGGCATTTCACATCTGGAGCAATATTAGATCATCTAGGTTTCTGATGCATTCTGAAAAATCAAACGCCTCTAATCCTGCCCACCATCTGGCCCAAACCCCTCACCAGCTGGTAGGTTCCCTTTTGCACACCCAGCAATCTCTGTGCCAAGACGCGTGCCCCATTGTCGCAGGGACTGTAGCTGCGCAGAACAACCTGTCTGAGGCAGGAACTGTTGCTTCAGGTGCCAAGGCAGGCAGACGCGGTGGCAAAGGTGTTGCAATGGGCCTCAGGAGCCGTGGGGCCAGCTGCTCTGCAGGTTCATCAGCCTGACCCCAAGGCAAGTCTCTGAGGTGGGCAGAGATTCCTGAGCAAGCAGAAACCGTTCTGACACCGGGACCAGGAGCAGTAAAGCAGCATCAGCACAGCAGCAGTACTAAGTTAAGTCCTCTGGGACAGCTACACTGCTTTGGGACCAAGCTGTATGAACATACGGGTGGCTGAGGATCTTCAGCAGGTTTGTGCGAATGCCATCCTGAGTAGAAAGAGCAAAGCCTGCAAGTCTCCCAGCTGTCTGAATTGCACAGAGATCCTTTAGAGGCCATGGCTAGAGCTGGCCTTGCTATTTATCTGTGTTTTGTTTCTACTCCTCAATACAAAGCCCTTCTCTTTCCCCCTCCCTCTGCTTTCAAGACTTTCAAGACTTTTCCTTCTGCATAACATGAATGTCCAGCAGCCTGTAGCTCACTGTCACACTTCCTAACTCCACTTAATGAGGTGCAGACCTCACGGTTTCTCTGACTCCAGCTTTGATAGGGTCTTAGCTAAATCCTTCCCTGCTCACCCACTTGAGAATATGTGGTTGCTGAACTCAGCTCTGTGCGGTGGCTGGCACGTTGGCTGGCCAGGCGAGAAGGCGTCAGAACGAGTGGGCTGGAACCTGCTCTCCCAGAGCTTTTCCCCAGGCTCTGGATAACATGGGGAGACAAGAGCTTTCTGTGTATTTACCAGATATCTGCTTACTGAGTCACTGAGAACAGCATGACACGAGTTGTACTGGATGTGCACTGAACAGCAGGATAGAAAGACAGGGCTGGCAGTGGATGGCAAAGAAAGATAGCAAGATTGTGCACGGCTGTAGGTAGGTAGTCAGGGGAAGGACTGCAGTCTGTATTGTTTCCTCCATCTGCATGCTTGCATGAGCTCCCTGTGCCTCAGCAGGCCGTTAATAGGGGTATTGACAGGGCTTCCTGGGTCTCACATACAGATTTCTCCCCGGGGTTGCCTCAGTTGGCAGGGAGACCCTAAAGCACTACGGTGGAGTTGCCATTTCCTATAACTGATATTGTTGCTGAATGGAGTTACACCCTTATGTCTGGGTACACGGTCCTGGGGACTTTTCACACAGTGAGTTGGGAAGGACAAGGCTCGCACAGAAGCCAAGAGGCTGTGGGAAAAATCTCCTTCATCCCTGTGTGCTGGGTGAAACCTTTACATACAAAACCATCGTGAAGGCAACAGGCTTTAGGCTGGGACACCAGACAGATGAGGTCCCCTCAGCCAAGAGACAACAATGGCAGCCCAGGGGCTCTGCCTGGTCTCCTCCCCAGACAGATCATTTCCATACTGAGTAGTGTTATTCATGAAGGTGCCTGGGGGCCCCAGTGGTGCTCAGAGACTTTTATAGAGATGCAAATCCCAGCTGCTCCGACCAGGGAATAAACAGCTGAGAGAGAGAGAGAGAGAGAGATTTACCAGTGCTGGGGCTGTGGAACAGCAGTTTGCCGAGCTTCCATGGGATTAATGGAGAGGAAGGTGACTGCATCTGCACGGATGAGTCCTGGGAGGGAGTGAGAGCCTGCCTTTAACATCCTGTGGCTTGTCGTGGTTATTTGTTCTTCCACCATGGAGAGAGGCAGGAAGGAGGGCTGAGGTGCAGGCTGGAAAATACTCGGAGGTATAAGCTCATGCCCTCGGCTGGAGGTACTCTACCTGGCAGCCTGCTTGGTCACAGAGCTGAGCTAGATTTAGCCGACTGCTGCCTTCTCGCAGGCTTCCAGAGGAATGACTGGATGCTTGTCACAGACACTGCCCTGACTGTGGAGAAAGACAGTCTAGCAGGTAGCACAGGACCTGGCAGACAGGGTCTTGATGTGTGGTACCCATGTGGGATGGAGGATGACCTACTGGTTCGGACAGGAGAGGAGGAGCCTTCATCTCCATCACTGGTGAGGGATGCTGAAGTACAAAGTAATTCTTTTCTTACTCTGGAGGGCCACTGAGGAAGAGGTTTGTTTTCAGGCTATGTTGGTGGGAAACAGTAGCTCTGGGCCAGTCCAGCTAATGGTGTCAGTCCTATAAGCAGGGGAGAGAAGAGAGGGCAGAGTGCAGTATGTGCGCGTGATGAGCAGTTGCTTTGTGAACACTATAGAGCCTGCTCAGGCTAATGCAGGGGTTTTTATTCTAAACTGTCCATGAAACGTAGCTTGAAAATTGCACTTGCTATTGCTACCTCAGCCACTACAATCAAAGCTGAAGAAATATGCAGCTCAGAGAGCTGTGAGAAGCAGCTAAAAATAAGGCAGGTCAAAAGGGAAAACGAGGGAGAGCAGAGCTGAGCAGCACAGCGACTGCTTCGGCAACAGAGCAGGGCAGCATGCCCCTGCTGCCAGGGTGGGGGCTAGGGGGTGTAAAGTGGCTCCCCAAGTCTAGGGAGCTGGAAGGGGCTAATCCCCTCCCTGCTCCATAGTCTCAGCATTAAAGGGAAGGAGAGTTATAATCAAGTCCAAAATAAGAGGCAAGAGCAAATATGCCTTTACTTGCATGGTGAGAGAACAATTTTTAGGATCCTGTTAATCCTGTGTAGATCATATTAACACCAATAAAATACTTAGACAGTTCTCTCCGTAAAAATGTCAACATTTATTAAGTGCTGTACAAGCAGCTGGATCTCATCATTGTCTTTTTGCCTGGGATTTTGGAGGGGAGAGGAGTGGTGTTTGCTTTTAATATTATTTCACAGAGACACGATTGTGTCAAAAAAGAGTGAGATATGGTGACCCTAGAAATGTCTAGACCAGTGAAGGGATCTTTCACATGCTGTTGTCACCTGAACTTCTTGCAGCCAGGAGGTTTTATATCCAGACTGTGCTCTCAGCTTTGCCATGTGTCTCTCCTCACTCCCTTTCTTTTCTTCCCAGTCAGTATAGCTGCTGTGTGCACTGCTGAGCTACTGTGAGCTGCAGCTGCCCTCCATGGAGCCAGTGTGCAGGGTCTGTCTCCTCTCTTGGTCTGTCTAGGGACCAAGGAGTTCATACTTTTGCCTCCTGAATGCACTGTGCAAAATCCAGTGTCTGTGGGAAGGGCCAAGGAAAATGAACAGCCTTAGAGACAAACTTTCTGGCCCTGCATCTGCAGGGACAGTTGTCAGGTTCAAGTCTGAAACCAGCTGCTGGAAGACGGTTGCAGGATGAATGACTCCCAGCTCTGCCCTCAGTCTGGAGAGAGAGATAACAGACTGGTTTGATGTCACAGACCACATGGACTGCCTTTGCATCCTTTGCATCCCCAGGTTCCTTGTATTTATACAACCTCATTGGCTGCCGGGCAGATCTGAGGTATTAAAAAGAGAGTAAAGAAATCCGGCAGTGTCTTTACTATCTCAGACTCCCAGAAGAACAAGATATGAAGCTGAAGGAGCATCTATCACTGCACGCAGGACCCAAAGCATCCCCCCTGAAGAGCAGTGCACTGCTGAGCATCTGACAAGCAGCAGCCATGGTCATAGCCACCCTCTACTGAGACTTATCTAAGGTGAAGAAAAACATCTGTGGCAAAGCAAGAATGTTGCATGTTTTTCACTCACTTTCCACATGCTGGGCTACAGCTTTCTCTTTGTACGATGGCCCAACTAACAGCATACAGCTACAAGGACTTCTGAAAAATACAGCTGAAGTAGTGGTGGTCATATGTACCCCAGCACCTATGGGGTACAGGCATGATGGATGTTGTTGATCTTCCTGTGCAACACTGAATTGCCTTTTGAGATGGGAGTTATCAATTTTGCTGCCATAGCAACCCCAAAAGTCACTTAGAGGACAGCCTGTCTGGGAGAGCAGAGATGGTTTATGTGCAAGAGTAGGGGAAGTCAGGGTTTCTGGGACTCTGGACCCAGGCTGGAGGGAGTGAGACCCCAGGGACCATAGCAGGGGCAGGCTGGGTTTCCCCAGGCAATGGGGAAACTACCCCATTGGGCAGTTTCACTACCTGTGCCACTGACCCCAAGGCTCATTCCTTATCAGAACAGAGTAATCAGCCCGAAAATGGGTGCTGGTGTTTAGTGTCACAACCCAGCTGCTTCCTCAACATCTTTTCTACATGACCTCCCTCTTGCACAAACCTGTGTAGAGTTTAATAACACTGAGGCCCACTATCGCTTTGTCAAATTTGGTTGAAGCCCATCAAAGGGTTCAAGAGTTGTAGGAGGGGACAGAAAAGCAACTGCCTTTTCTCACACATACCATATGTGGTGTGATCTCATAAGCTCCCTTTCCTTAGAAAACCAGGCTAAAACTGGTATGCGTCAACCATTTCAGTTCTTTTCTGTAAATATTTTCAAAACCAGAAGTTTAGCAAAACTGCCCTTTTCAATGCAAAAGGCTTCAATTTAGCTAAATTGTTATTTTCCAACCAAAGATTTCACTGAAAAATTCCCAGACAGCTGTATTCAGCAGCTCAGAGAAATCAGGATTTCCTTCCTTCATTCTAATGTTCATATGCATTCTAATATTCATACTGTACATTTTAAGCATGTTTCTGTCTGCCCCTATGCTGATGTTGGCTTCTTATTCCTACCGAGTGTTTTAAGTGTATTAATTTTATTGAAAGACATTGTCAAACCTGCATCTGTGTTTGCATCTAGGTTTCGAGCTCTGAAAAGCACATTTTATTTTTAATCTGACCCACTGAACACTGATTGCAAGCAATGATTTCTTCTGCTTTCCCATCATCTCCGCAACGCCCTCCTTTTTGTTTGGAGTTTATGGTCACTGACTCTGGATTGTGTCATTATTTGTCTTTGTTCTGTGTTTTAACCTTTGTTAGAGACTCAGCCATTGTGCAATTTCTGTTCAGTGACCTATAATACCCTAATTTAGCTGGCATTTTGATCTTGGATTCCTGGCAAACAATCCATCATATGCAATGCTTCTTTCCCTTTCTGTTTTCATCACTTCCCCATTCTTTCATTCCCTCCTGCCTTTAAAAAGGTCTCCTGTGTGTTTCCTTACCCTCTTCACACTCCACTCTCCTCCTTAGGTTGTCTTTCATCCATTCTTTCTCTCTCTTTTTCTTTCTTCCAAATCAGCTTCTCACTCAATCCCTGCACCATGCCATGTCACCAAGAGCTACTGCAATGAAAGAAGGCATCTGTTCATCCTCTCAGGATGCGTCTGATAAGGAAACTGCTCTTCTGCTGAGGCTGGAAATTTTGCCAGAGCAAGAAGTGTTGGTAGATGAGATAATGGCCATAAAAACAAGCTCTGGGGTGTAAAGCCCATCCATCTCCTGAGGACCAGCAGCAAGTGCACGCGTGTGTTCTTCACCAGCACAAGGGGGAGTTGCTACTGCTCGTTTGCATTTTGTTACCGGAGACTGAGGCAAAGGAAGATGGACTAAGCAGCATTCTGGCCAGCTCCTGGCACTGGAGCCCTTCTCTGCGTTGCCACCTGATAGCAGTAGAGGGAGGAACCTGCATAGTGCATCACATCTTTCCAACCACATTTCAGGATCCTCTCCCAGCAGAGTCTGGAGGGAGCAAACTCAGCCTTGCTGTGCTCAGCTAGTGCTCTGTCACAGAGTACCCCTCAGGACAAAGAGCTGGAGCTCTTCATTTCCTCGCCTGCCTTTCCCAGGATCCCCAGTGGCTGACATTGACTGTGATGTTTGACAGCCATGACAACATCAGGGCAATGTTGTTTTGGAGTCTGAACGCTCAGAACAGAATTTCTCCCAGTTTGCCTCCCCCTGTCCCCATTGGCTTTGATTCACTCTCTGATGTATTCCTCTGTCAGGAGACCCCAGCTGGGAGCTGCTTACAGGGGAACGTGCTCACATTTCCTCTGGCTGTGGGGACATGAATATTGCAAGGCCTGGGAGACAGCAGCCAAACCAGGAGGGCTGTCTATGCTAATTTCCCTCTGTAACAGGATGCCTAACAACATCAGGCTCCTCGTCTCCAGTGCAGACAAGTCATGACATGCCGGTCTTGCTCAGGCAGCGTGGAAAACACCTTAACCACAGGACAGCATCAGGCCAAGACAGGGAGATGGATGGAAACTCAGTGCCTCGCTTTTTCAGTCTGGCAAAAGCAAGAGGAACCGGTGTTGTTCATCTTCTGCAACATGGCCTGAGATCTGCTGTGCAATTGCTCGAGATAATTAGCTTATAGAGGAGGTAAAACAGGTAAATAATTTAGAAATGGGTGGAGTCCTCTAATTATGATAGCTGTCTGCTTGTCTTTGTACGGTTAGGGCCATGTTCACCAATCCTAATGGGACAGCAGTACATGCCCATGCAGAGTTTGCCACGTGTCGGTTGGTTGGCAGCCCCGTGTCTGTGCAGCCCTCTTGTTCCTCCCCTACTTGCATCCAGGCAGCCAGTTAAAATAATGAGCCTGGGGAGTCACACTTAGCCGTGGTGCAAGCCCGGGAATGCTCCAGTTCCACGGAAGCCACATTTTGTCCAGCGTGCACACACCCAAGGGAAGGGCACAGGCAGAAAAATGCCCGGTGGCTCTTTTGGCAGCTCCTTAATCTCTCTTTTTCTATCACCATGGTGGCATTGTAACGAGAACATGAAAGAGGAAGATAACACTGAAGGGAGGAAAATAGGTCCTGCTTTTCTCTCTCTCTCCTGTTTAGAACAAAAGGCAAACCATGGCACGCAGGCCTATCAGATCTGTCAGCACGACAACTGGCAATGGGAGGGAAGGGGGAAATGCTATTGTACGCACCATTCTGCTTGGCGGACTCCTCTCGCTGGCTTGGGGAAGGAGACAGAAAACAGAGGGAAAACAAGATGCGGGTGTTCAACAGGGAGCCAGAGACATTTGTTATCAAAATGGAAATGTGCCTCTTTGTTGATGAAGGTGTATCTGCTTCCCATTGTCTCTCGTGCCAGCCCAGTGAAAGGCTTCTTTGATGGCTCCGTGTTTGTGCACCAGCTATGAATTTGCTTTAGAAGACAAAGGGAGTGCGTGCTTATTGGTAATGAAAAGGAGGTGAGGGCTACGTTTCTCTAACCCTGGCTCACCGCACGAGTGCAATTTCCCCGGGAGCAGCTGTCAAAGGCTTGCAGAGAAAATTGGAAGGCTGAGACTGGATGGGGGGCCAGTGATGAACAGGGAGAGTTGCTGCTCTTTTGCAGGGCTAATGTGGCCATCTGCTCATATTTAACGGGCCTGCTCCAGTCCAAGTGCTTCAAAGCCCTCTGGGCCGCTTGTTCCCTCCACCCCAGTACACTGGCTTCCACTAGCAGTGAGGACAGGGCCGGGGGCACACCGCTGCCTGCCACATAGTGCCATGTTAGGCCACTGTCCAGGCACTGAGATGGGACCTTCCCTGGCTGGGGAAAGGAGAGGAGGAATCCATAGCTGGAAGAGCCTGAGGGCTGTACATCTCTCCCCTTTCTGCTCGCCCTACTGATCACCAGTGATCTTAGCTGGGGAGTGCACCAGGGATAGAGATGCATGTAAAGCGGCATCAGAAGTGCAGGGATAACGCCCTCAGGAAACACGCCAGGCAGTGTAACACCATTCAGCAAAGTCGTCAAAGTTTCAGTACCCAAAGCACAGAACCCTCACAGCCAAGCTCAGACAGCCGCTCCATCAGGCAGCAGCAGTGCTCCTCTGTTATCCAGCCGCTGCATGGTCCACTCCCCCAGCATTGCAGCATGCCGCACCCCCCCGCCGCTCCATCAGGCGGCAGCAGTGCTCCTCTGTTATCCAGCCGCTGCATGGTCCACTCCCCCAGCATTGCAGCATGCCTGTACTCACAAACACAGCTGACTGTGCCAAAACATGGTTTGCACCGGGACTGCTCCCTATTTACCTGCTTCTCACAATCAGTTTCTTGCACACATCTCCAAGCCCACCGGTGTTGCACGATGCTCGCACCGCCCCTACTCCCTCCACTGCCCGTCCTGCCTCTCCACCTCCATTCTGCTCTGCGCTCACACACAACCTGGGACCAGGTGTGTCTGTGTGTGTGCAAATACTGTATCATCGCACACACGCACACTTGCTCGTTAACTAATAGCGGCCCTAATAGGAATGTGTTTCCTTCTTCACCTCTCCTTCCTCAGATGGAAAGTTTAATGGCACAGTCATGCTCAGCCAGCCTCGTTCCTTTATCTGTGCAATAAAGAAATGGTTTATGGCAGATAGACGCCTCAGACCAAGCTGTCAGTTTCACACAGGGCCTTATCAGTGCTCACACATGCTGTAAGGCCGTCGGAAATTAGACGCAGGATTCGCATGTCTAACAAGCAGGGTTAAATGCTTTCTCCCCCCACCCCCCCCCGCTTTTCCCCTCGAATGCTCCTTCTTCTCCCCTCCCTCCTTCTCTCACTGGTTACCACACTGACAATGGCTTTAAAAGGACAGTCTTGCCTGGCTCCTGGTAAAAGATGTTAATTTATTGTAGTCTGTTCTTTATTTGATTATCGGTTTATTAAAACTGCCCGAGGTGATAGCATTTCTTCTAGAACAAATCCTCTGCTCTCTCCTTTAATCTGTTACCAGATCTATTGGCAAGACAAAGGCAAGTGGCTGGGGGGTTTTTTGGGGGATCATGCCCCCTTTCAGCAGGAGGAGATGGGAGCAGAGCAGGGTTCCAGTGGTGTAGCCAAGCCACAGTTCTATGCCCTCAAGACAGAGGAGCTGTCTGCCAGGAAGGGGTGTCTCCGGAAGCAGATATAGTTGTCAGATTCTCTTCTGTCTTGGACATACTCGATTTCCATATGTTGAGCTCACCTACACCCTGAAGAGCTCTTCTGTGGCGTGTACAGAGTCCCCAGGGATGCACTCTATTGCAGCCCGGACTCTCAGCCCTGCCTAGCAGGGACCCTCCACCTTCTGCACAACGAAGGGCCATTGTACCCCCATTGCACTCTCCTTTTCTCTAGCTCTTTCAGTCCAATCTTGACGCACCCCCAGCACCACCGCTTTGCTCCAACAGGCCTCTCCTGTCCTGTGAGTCCCCTAGAATGGGAGTCCTCCTCGACTCTGCTCTCTCCTTCCCTGTGGCAGCATTCCTTCAGTCCTCAAAATCAAGTGCCCAACACCTGGTTACACTCCCTAATCCAGAATTTTGCTGGAAGTCACTACAGGTATACTACTGCTGTCCAACTGCAGGAAAAGACGTGACTGATTTTTCTCAGGCCGTCCACACAGCAAGAA
The DNA here is from genome assembly GCF_000699145.1 of Aptenodytes forsteri. Lineage (NCBI taxonomy): Eukaryota > Metazoa > Chordata > Aves > Sphenisciformes > Spheniscidae > Aptenodytes > Aptenodytes forsteri. Next base: position 874,702 of record NW_008796108.1, read on the forward strand.
AGTCCATTTGTATTCAGAGAGCCAACCCTCCTGTGTTTGCACTCAGGGGTGGAGTTACTGCAGCAAACTGTAACTCCTGCTGGAAGCACTGCCTGGTGCAGCCCCAGCCCTACCGAAGCTGCGTCCAGCCTTGCCTCTTCCCCATACCTCTGCCAACCCCTGCAAATCAGCCCCCTTCACCCCTCCCAGCAGCTGCAAATGCTTATTCCCCTTCTCCTGATCTGCCCTCCAGCTCAGCCACAAAATGTACAGGAAATTTTTACAGTGACAGTAGCTTGTTATAGACTGCAGTGGCTGCCACATAAAAGTCAGCAGCAACATACAGGAGCGATTAATGATAATGGTTGACATTTTATACAGTGCCTTCCAGTCTTAAGTGTTGCAGGGCACTTAGCAGGTTGCATCAAAATACAGCCCCTGGTTTCCTCCAGAGCCAGATAAATAGCCCCCTGGGGAGTGCGACATGAAAGCTGGGTTAATGGCATGTGGCAAGCATTGTCCAGGAACCCGGGTGAGCAGGCAGAGGGGAAGGTTGACTCCCTTCCTTCTGAACTGGAACAGGGCACCCAAATATTTCAAACAGCTTTAAAAATCCTCACTTGCATGTCTAACAATGACCCAATTTCAGTGGTTTTTTTAAGACACTGCTATTGTAATTCCTGGAGGCTTTGGGGCAGGGCTTGGGGTAGATTTACATTTGGCTGAGGGGAGAAGTAGCCCCTTACACTATTGCTGGACCTGCAACTTGGACTCCAGGGACAGGACAGAAGAGAGGTGGAAGCCTTCCAAGATCTGCTGAACTCCCTCCTCTTCTCTCCTTGCTGCTTACAGACCTTTTGAAAAGAAAGCCACCTTCAGCACTGACGATTGTTGCAGGACAAGGAGTCTGTGGCTTGAATTAAGACAGGTTTCATCCATCCTGGGGAATCTTCATATTGCCAGGGCTAATGTCTCCCACACTCAGTGATGTTTCTGAAACATCTTCATCACAACTGAGGACTGTCTCAGCTGACCCGTAGTTTAATTTTCTTCCTTTCTGTCTTAGGCATGTACAGCTGGGAGGGACCTCAGGACAACATCGCATCCCTCCCTCTTTCACTGAAGCAGAATCATATATATCCAAAACGTCCTTGCCAGATGCTGGCTAAGCCCACTTTTATAAGCCTCTGAGGGAGGAGATGACTCTCCTGGATAACTTGTTCCCATGCCTCACTCCTCTTATAATTAGAAAGCTTTTCCTTATACCTCACCTGAATTGTCTTGTTGCATTTTTTCCTCTCCCATTCATTACAAATAAATAAGTAATGAACCAAGCAGTTTTCCTGCCCCCCTTGCTCAATATGAACTTTTGACATGAGTCATAGGGAATGAGCCCCACCCAAAACTTAATTTTTTTGTTCCCAAGCAGGAGGCACTTGAGATTAAGGCCTGAGACCTAGAGAAAATTGATTTGCACAAGTAAGAGGCATTTATGCAATATGTCTATTATAAACCAGCACTCCAGGATTCGTACTCCCACAATGAATGTGGTGCCTCAGGGCATTAAGCTCCTGACTCACGCATCAGTGTTACAGGCAGAGATGGCTGAATAATTCATCAATAATCCTACAAATTTGGCTTCCATTCCTGTCTGTGAGCTCTCTGCATGAAGATGTCTCTCCCAGAATCTATTCATTAGGTGAGGTTACTCATAAAAAAGGCAGAGGGACTCTAGGTGTGAAACCCTGGTCCTAGTGGAAGTTTTGAACTTGCTTTGCTTTGCAGCACAAATTAGTTGCAAAAATTCAAGACTCGAAATGAGAGCTGTTTCGGATTGGCTATGCTGCTCACATGGCGTTGTGTCTGTCTCCTGAGTAGCTGAACTCAACCCCTGGAATGAGTTTCCAGGGTGAATAAGAATATCACATTTGATTTCCATTAATGTGCTATAACATTGCTTAAAATTCACTTCTCTCAGTCAGATCGATCGATCGATCGATCGATCGATCTATCTACCCATCTATCTATCTATCTGTCTGTCTGTCTATCTGTATAATTTTATTTCTAGACCACCCATCACTGCACCATCTAATTATTAATTCGTCCACCAGAATGTCTGCTGCAAGCTCACATCAAAGGCATGTAGGTACAGAGTAAATAAAAAAAATGCAAACAGATATTGTCTGAAATCTGCTGGCCAAGACGTTTCCCTATATCTAATCCCAGTTTTCCAGGCCCTTTTAAACTGCTGAATAACATTCACAAATCCAGAAAGGGGCAGAGGGCAGGGGGGGTAAAAATAAATGACAGTTTAAATTTGCTCAGGGGTGACAAAGTTCCACTGGAAATGGCAAAATCTGATGTAAGGGAGAAGAGTACGATTATTATTTGTATTGCAGGAGAGTCTGGGAGCCCCCAGCCAAGTGTCAGGACACTGTGCCTACAAGCAGCCAGTGAAAGGACTAGAATGGCTCAACAGCAGCTTTCCAGTAGGCAGGAGGCGATGATAGTACCTTGAGACAAGGCACAAAGAAAGGGATAGATCACGTCTTGAGATACACAAAAGAAACCAGTACAGAGAAGGGATTACTGGGATCGATCATAGTGGGAATGACAAACCTCGCAGAGAAGGGGCTGGCATTTTTGTCTAACAAAAGTGGAGGCTGAAAGGGCATCTGATGTCTGTGTCTAAAAACAGCGGAGGAAAAAGGAGGAGGGAACTTCAGTCCTCCAGCTAAACAGTTACAAAGGAGGGCAAAGAGAGAAAAATATTTGTGGCTACAGTTCGGCCAGAAAGAAGAAGGAGGTTCTTTGCCATCAGGGCAACCAGACCCACTGATATTCGTGAGGACAAACACTAACCAAACTGAAGATACACTGGAGAAGGTCACGGACCATGGAGAGGACCAAATTGGTCGCACCTGCCGTAGGCCAGCGCCACCGGGGCTGCCTGCATCCCTGGCCACTCATTTCCCGACATGCCAGAGCACTTCTCGTCTGCATCAGGCTGATGCTGCCGGGCAAGCTCTGGCTTCCCCACACAGCCTGCTTCACCTGCCAAGCTGCAGGATCACTGACCTCTAGCAGAGGGGCAATAACAGCCAGACGGACAGCATCCTTCCCCAGCTCGAAGGCAGGGAAAAGCAAAGCACATTGCTGTCGGCAAACGTTGCATGAATGAGTCACTCTCTCCTCACCCTGGTTCCCCGCCATCCCCACCAGGTGACAGTTCACGTGGGAGGATAAATATAAATAAAGAGAAGGAAGCTGAAGCATTTTGATGACTCATGTAATATTCATTTTGAATTAATTTGTACATGATTCTATAAAAAAGATACATTCCATAAGATTATTTTTGCGAGCTTTAATTTGCTGCTGGCAAGAAGCAGCGTTTGGGTCTTTTATGGGTATTAGTTCCATAGTGTATAGCAGGAGGCAGAGGAAGTTTAATTATGATTCACTGAGCCACATTGTGGGTATGTTTTAAAGCCACTTAATTAGTGTAGAAATATACAGCTGTAATTATTCTGAAATATGGCCTAATTAACCTATGGAAAAACCATACACGCGGCTCAGGAAACTTGGAAGCATTAATAGTCTATTAATATACCCGAGCTGACAGCCCATTATGCTCACGTTTGGGAACAGGAAGGCAGAACCTCCTTAAGCGTGATCTCCCATTGAGAATAGCTACCTGTGGAAGGTAAGGTCTGACCATCCCCTGTGCTGGGAAGGACTGTGGCAGGGCTGCTGCACCTCCCGCCACAATCTGTGTATGTGAGCTGGAGTGAAGTTGCTGTGGTCTGACTCTTCTACTGATCGTCCCAGCCCCTTTCCTCTGTTCTGTCCTCCTCTTAAATCCTGACATGCATCTCCCTACGTCTCCTCTCCCACATCCTTCCCACTCACTGCAGCCCTCAGCAGACATTCGTGGAGGCTCAGGGAATACACAGGGTGTCCTCAGCCACTTCAGCCGTGCTCTGTCATTTCCCCCTCTCTGGAACTAGAAACGATTAAATGCTGCAATGGACCATTCTCTCGTGGATGAATTCCCAGCCCTGGAGCGTAAAGTAGATGATCAGGGAGATAGCTAAAGCGTGGCTAAAAGCAAAAAGGTGATGGCAAAAGGTCTCAAGGTCTCGTGTTTATTCCTGGGTGGTAAAGCTGATAAAAACAGGAAGAACAAATTATCACTTCAAAGACACCTTGATGTCATAGGGTTTCCCAAACCATCTCGCAGACCCAAGAAATGAGGCTTGCATTTTGCCCTTGGAACATTGCATATAGGAGCCTTTACAAAGCAGAACAGCAAATTAATACCCTGTCCCTCAGCCCCATCACTTTATAGATGAGGAAATGGAGGCACACTCCTGGAAATTAAATTCCCTGACTCCTTTCCTTTTGCCCTGCTCTAACAATCAGCTCATGCTGCCTCTTCACTGGGAAAACATCCTGATTTTAATAGAGCTTCATCTTTCGGGAAGGGGCATTTACTTCCACTTGAGCTAAAGAAGCAGCAGAAAGACAATTTCTGAATTGGTATGGAGGGGTGATGGGGGCTGAAAGGAGCGAGGCAGAGAGAGAAGGCAGGAAGGAAGCAGCTGGTGTGAGGTTCTTCTTTAGGCAGAGCACATAACCAAATAGTCAAGCAGCATCTTCGTCCTTTGGTGATCAAAGCAACAGAAATTGAATCCGGCTGTAATCATCCACAGGGTAGTTTGCTTAAAATTCCCCTAATTATGGAAGTGCAGAAAATTACTGCTCCATGATGCACTGAATAGGAAATTGAAGGCTCCCACAACCCAACTACTGCCACTGCAGCTTAAAGAGAAAAGACGAGGGAAGTTCAGAGAAAAGGAGAGGCAAAGAAATAAATGTGGAAGTGGCACGTTGTGTGAGCAGGGGGCCAGGGAGGGGAGGGGAAGACCAAGAAAGAAAGGTAATTGTCTCTCCCCCACTGTCTGGGAGGCCACCATTTTTTGGAGAGCTGCAAGCTAAAGAGAGCACTGAGAGAAATGTAGGCCTTGCTAAGCTGGCCCTTCCACTTTGCCAGCAATTCTGCTGTGACACACTTGACACTGTACCACAAGCAATATTTTATCCAGAGCTTCTGGTTGAAACTCAGAGGACTCTTCTGAGTACCATTCTGTCTGATATGCAAGGGCGGAGGATCTCAATATATAAATAATCTGAATTATTGCATCGCAGAGTGTTCTTCCAGCAGCAGTTTCTCATGATAGATGACAGCATGTACCATACAGGGCTCAGCCACCCAGCTGAGTCACTTAAGGACAAGGGGCTGGAAGAGGGTATTTTGTGCTAAGAAGATATTTTCTCTTTAAAAAGTACCTATCTCTTAGGGTGGTTCTCACGCCTGCTCGGAGAAAGCCCTCCCCTCATCCTCTTCAGACAAGCTGCTGTGAAGGGTGGATCCCAGCTCAGCCCTGCCCTGCAACCAGGCAGAGCGGTCTGAGTAAAGCTCTCTTGCGCTGGGCACATGGGTAGCTTTCTTTTTTCATGGGTGGCTGAGTTTGTCCAAGGCTCCTGATACCAAGTGACATCTCAAGGGGGCATTCTGTTTTCTGTGGTTCTTTTGTCCTATGTAAGTAGGCAGCATCCTTCAGTGTCTCTGGGGTCCCTCCTCTGGACAAACATTTGCTGCACTGTGGTTCCCTAAGAGGGACTCAGAGCACGCTTATCTTGCTCCGGATGTTTCATATTGGGTGTGAGAGAGAAGCTGGCTCCATCTCTCTCAGGAGCACACACAGTCTGTGATTAAGCAGAACACTTTGCTTACTTAATATCAGTGTCATTTCAAAAGCCCTACATTCACTTAGAATGAATGAGATCAACGGTGCAGTGCAGAGCGTGTGCTTCCCGCGGCTGTTTTGGCTCCAGCTTCCTTCTACCAGAACTGTGTGCTACAGTACATCAAAAGCTGCTTACAGGCGTCAAATAATCCTCCAGGGAATACCACCCCCATTAGAAACCAGTGCTGGGGCGGGAAGACACCACAGACAAGTGTAATTCATCCCACCAGCATGTTTCTCCTCAAATAAATCCTCCGGTTCTTTTGAAATAAACAACAGAAAATAACCAGTGACCCAAAAATGTATCTTTGCAACTCTTCATCTGCAGAGGCCTTAGCAACCGTGGTGTGGTGCCCATGAGCAATCTTCAGGCGAGGGCTTAGTAACTGTGATCATAGGAGAGTTCAGGTGGGAAGGGACCCCAGGGGGCCTCTAGCCCAACCTCCTGCTCAAAGCAGGGCTACCTGTGAGTTCAGAGCAGGTCACTCAGGACTTGATCCAGTTTGGTCCTGAAAACTTCCAAGGATGGAGACTGCACAGCCTGGGCGATGTCTCAGGGCAATGATGATGATGAGTGGTTTATGGGCCTAGCAGACATCAGTGGAAGAGGAGGAAACTGAGACTTGGGAAACAACGTGGCAGAGCAACAGAGGGGCTTTTGCAGGAGAGGGTTTTGTTCTCCTTCAGTCATAAACGCTGGCTCCCCTTTGCCGTCACAGTCGCTAACTCCAGCAATAGCATGAGAGAGTTGTCTGCCTTCCCAAGATACCCCCAGCGCCGAGCCAGCTTGCCAGCCAGCCGTAGGTCTCAGGTCTGTCTTTGCACACTGGCTTCTGTTTGAATTGAGGTGTCTGCAGTTCCTGGTAATAACATGGGACATTAGTCTGCTGATGACTTTGCATAACAAAAGGATTGCAATTAACATGATGATCCTTTCTCATGTTTGAGCACGTTGGCATGGGTCATGAAGTCGCTGTAGCAAAATGATCCAAAGGGAGTTATTTATCTAGCTGTAAAGGGGCTGTGTTCTTGCAGAAGCAAGAACTCCAGTGTAAGGTAGCTGCTTATGTCCACATGTGTCAGTCACTGCTTGCCTCTGCTTGGGTGGCACCGAGAGGACACCACATGCTTACGGGTGCCTGCTGGCTGTGGTATGATACTGATCCCATGCCCAGGGGAGGGCTGGCCTCCCCAGCTTGAAACACACCCTGAAGCCTGCCAATACTCTCATGTCCTGTGTTCCCTGCCTGGAAAAGCCAGATCTCTGCCTTTTGCAGAAGTGTCTGGCCCTGCCAGTTGAATTCATGGGATAGATCTATTTCAATGCCTCAGGTTAGAGAGGAGAGAAACCTGAGTGAGTTAGAAGACTATGCGTTAGGTTCTTGGCTGTGCTGCAGCAGGAGCCAGCCCTCCTCCTGACCAACTCCAAACGCCATGTCCTGCGCCACCGAACCACAAACACCCATACCACGCTCTCATCCATAAAGGCATTCCCCTTCTTTCCCTTCACTCTGCAAGTGCCAGTATTGATTTCCCAAGGCAGAGCATCCTGTAAGAGCCTCTCAAGCCTATGTCTGAACAAATCAACGTTTGCTCCAGTCATTATCTATGCAAAGACCTGCATGCCCAGGCGCACACAAGGTGCAAACTGCGTTTGATGATCTGCCATCTTCCTGCGATGGGAATCGATGTGTCTCCACTCCCTTTGCCTCCACCTCTCCTGCTGCTTCTGTAATCACTGGCCAGTAACAAATGAGAGGGATTTATGATTACTGTGTGGTTAACCAGCTTATAGTAATTAATGGAGATGCATCTGAAATTTTGCTGGCAAGTCCCCAGGGATCCCAGTGTTAGAGGAGAAGTGAGGGCCTGTAAGAGAGAGGCTCTCTCACTTGGACAGCTTCATGAGAGATGCATCTCCCCCTGGTTAAATTAATTTTCTCTGATGAAGTAATAGGCTGATGAAGTGGTGAAGTGATCAGAAGGGTTCTTTTATCAGAGATGCGTGGCAGGGAGCTTGCGTGGATGAAAGTGGACTTCCACTCTCCCCCCACTCCCTGTACAAGCACTACAGGGTCCCAATCCCTGATCATTCTCCAGGGGTTGGCATGGCAGCCCTGTTTTGGGGCTCACGCAGGTGGGAGGGCCAGACTGTCCCTATGGGATTCAAGCTTTGCTGATAGGGCCTCCCTGTTCTGTCCTACCTCGACAAAGTGCCTATCACAGTGCTCTTTATCTAAGCAATGCCAGGACATGAGTTTTCAGCCTGTTTCCCACCACATTTCCTAAGGCCTCTCCATGTTGTCCCACAGAGAAATGCCTCCAAAACTAAATCCCCTTCTCCCCTGCCAGCACCAACCAGCATTCAAGCTTGCTCCACTCCTCCAGCTGGCCAGTTTCCAGCATCCACCCGCAGCAGCCCATCTGGAAGAGCCGTGCATACGTGGGAGAAGGGCAGCACCTCTGGAAACCTTCCCACCAGCACTCATGCAGACACACAGCTGGTTGATTCTGGTAGATTCAGGCCGATCTCTCGCAATCCCATTTGGATGCAGAACAGCACGGTGCCATCTGTACGTAGTGAGGATTGATTTCAGCCAGGAGGAGTCTTGGCCTGTTATGGATGGCCATGGGACTTGAGCTGCAACACAGCGCTTTCCCCTTCCACTGAGCGGGAATAATTGTCTCCCTCGGGCTGTGCGTCTCCCACCTTGCAAGCTGCACTAGAGTAAGTCCAAAGGGCTGAGTGGACCAGTTGCACACACACTATGGGTAGGAACAGGCTGAAATGGGACAGGTCCTATCCTTCCTCTTCGCATGCCTGCACCGTCCTGCTGGGAGCCAGACCAGCAGCCAGTATGGACATGGGGGCACCCGGGGAGTTTGGGGTCCAGAGAGGGTGCGCCGGGTGTTGCTTTGGGGGGCAGAAACCGTGAGGATTGGATTCCATGAATGCGGAGCCTAAAGCCCAGGCTCCGGGAGACGGCAGGTCAGGAGCTTGCAAGCATTTCACACCGACTTGTTTCCTATCAGACTTCACCCACTTTTTCAGATCACATGAAGTCTTCCATTCTCTCTCCACCTCCCACTTCGGAGCTTTATTAAAGTCCTGTGTCATTCCTGTCACTTGAAAAGACCATCCTTCCCATTCCCTTTTCCCTGCAAGCATTATTAACAATTCTAAGCAAGCTTCCTGAAAAATAAAGTTTCAATCTCTGCAGCATCTTTTTGGGGTCCTTAAACACTTATAAAAAGTAAGTAAAGTATTAACCATGTGAGAACTGCTCTTTCTCAAAGAGGAACAGTGGTTTACCAGGATGTAAAGCTCTGGAGTGGAACAGAGTCTGGATGTCCAAATTAGCTATCCTCCCTTCTTACACTTCAGATGTTAACATGCACGGTCAGTGTCCCTTTTGTATGTATCTCATTGTAAAACCAGATGGATACAGGGTTTTAAAGACTCTTTTCACATGCTGTTGCACAGTACTATGTTTCTACTTCTTTAGCCTGGGTTTTTTTTCCCCCCAAGCTATGTATTTCATAGTCAACTTCCAATACAGTTTGTACCTCGTTTTGCATAACCCTAAATCATTTTGCTAATGAAAAAAACCGAACCATTATAAAACAAATACACAAAATATGAACAGCTAATCTTTCCCTTATATTGCAAGGATTAAATAAACAGAAATATCAGCAGAAAGTATTCTAGACACGTTGGGCTGCCATAAAATTTAGTAGGTGAACTGTTAATTTACATATTCCCAAAATGCAATAGGGTGACACTTTTGAAATTAAAAACTGATGATACAAATGGCATTTAAAGTTCACTTAATATTATTTGTTAAAATTCCACTGACAAATCTGTCATATGTATAGCAGATCCTATTACTAGAAGAAGAAAAAAAAAGCAATTGAAATCAAAACCCACACCAACACTGAAGGGTCTATTAAGGCAATAGATGAGAATTTGCATTATCAAATAATCCTAACAGGAGATTTTATAAATGGAAATGTAAACTGTAGAGGGTTTTAAATGTTAATTTATACCAATAACTAGTTTTATGAACAGACTTGACTCTGTTTCTCCTAGAGACAATAAGAAAATGTTTCCCTGGGGGACTGGTAGTACCCAAACAGCAGCAGTTGTATTTCTGAATAACAAATCTGCAACCACCTGGGATTAGGTTGAAGAAGTGCAGTCGAATGGATAGTGCAGCGCATGGTCTGTCAGTACAGTGGGTCTGTCACTGGCCTTGCTTATTGCTTCCTCTGTGACTCTGAGCATGGCCCTTTCCCACCCATTTCTGACCTGTAGGTCTTGCTTCCCATGGGTCTCACTCACAGGAAAAGCCCAGTCTCGGGCTATCTTGCCCCTATAATAATACTCTCAACCCTTTGATGCTGCTGCAGCAACAAATTCTCTTTCTGTCTGATTTAATGCCTGGCATGGGATCCCATCCATTGTAAGGAGCTGCATCCTGCAGGGACTGCTGTTGGCTCTCCCAAAAAATCCCCCTGGGTCTCTGGATCCTAAAACCCAGGCAAACTGCGAATCCCTACTGCCAGGTAGCAACACGGAGCTAGTGATCCCCAAGCTGACATAAGAGATGGCTGCAGAACACCGAAAGGGAAGCCATCCCTTGTCCTGAAGCTTGGAAGATGATTCCCGCTGACCAAAAAGACACAGAGGAAGACTCTTTCTGCACAAAGCGAAGCATCCTGATTTAAATGATAGATGGCTCATGCACTGTCTAAAAGAAGCTAGATATTTGGGTTTCTTTTTGTTTGTTTATTTATTTCCCCCTTACATAAATATGGAACAAAAGCATTGAAGGTGAAATGGTGCATGGAAATTAATCTGGTTCATAGTCCTCATAAATATTAACAGGCTGGTAAATATGTAACCTTATTTCTTTTTCCCTCTGCTCTCATCTCTTCCAAGTTATTTTCACCAGGGAAGGTTAAGTAGTTGGGGTGGTTGTGTTGGTAAATGAGACCATGGCAAAAGGGAAGGTTTTCATCCAGACCCAGTACCTGCAGTGGTGTGATCAAAGCAGCGCTACCTACGTGAAAAGTGATTCTGCACCATGATGGGGCTCTTCATTGTGTGGCTGCAGAGCGTGGTCGGAGGAAGGTTCTGCTCCACTGGCTCCATTGGCCACAGGGGTAAACTGAGGCACCAAGGGGTGATGCAGCTCACCCCCAAGTCTGGTGGTGACAGGTCCTGGTGCTCTGACCTTGCCAGCAGCCAGGTCACGCTCTGGATCTGTCCTGCGGCATCTCAGAAATAAACTCCCTGGGGCTGGTCCAGTATTGGTCTCCTAAAAGAAGCTTTCCCACCCCGTGCCCCACAAGCCATCCACCTCCCTGCTCCTCCCTCCGTGTCCCACCTTGTGCCTGGAGCTGCACAGAGGGGAGGGCCCACAGCCAGCCCACCTGCACTTCCCACACAGTATTTTAGTGTGAGGAAAGCAAGTTCAAATGCCTGGTTTTCTCCTCCCCTTCCACCACAGCTCAAACCGTCAGCTTCCAGTCCCTTGCTGCCAGAAAAACAAATACCAACAGGCTCTCTCTTTCTTTCTTTTTTCTTTCTTTTTTTCTCTTCCTTTCTTTCTTCCTTCCTTTCTTGCTTGCTTGCTTTCTTCCTTTCTTTCTTCCTTTCTCTCTCTCTCCCCCCACTTTTCCTTCCTTCCTTCGTCCCTTCCTCCGTTTCTTTCTTTCTTCCTTTCATTTCTTTCATTTATTTTATTTCTTTCATTTCTTTCATCTATCTGTTCTCTCCCCTTCCAACCATTTCACCAGATAAACAACTGAGTGAGAAATTAATAGACACTTTCATTTGCACTGTAATAAAGTGTGGCATGTTGGGAGGAAATAGTGGAGGAAAACTTCATCTACAGATTAAAGCAACAGGCCTTGTCTCCAACGAATTCGGTTAGGGCCTTGGAGGATAGTGATACCTGCCTCGAGCTAGACAAGAGCTTTGTGCCAGAGGAGTGACTTGAGTGAAAAGGGCTCTGTGGCATGAAATGCAGAAGTGGGTTTATAGCACTAGGGTTTATCTGTGACTCCGAGCACTCACAATATTACTAATATGACTATTAGGAAAGCAAATGGATGGAACCATTAGACCATATAATCCCTCAGAGTCTGGCTGCAGCTATAAAAAGTGAGTATGTATGGGCAGGGCTCCAAAGTGAACTCAGGTGATGGATGCCCTGAGTGGGACCAGGGCGACATGGGAACAGGGAAGGGTCAGTGCTCCTCCCTGAGCAGCAAAGGAGAGGAGAGAAGAGGGACAGTCTCTTCGGTGAGGAAAGGGTCTGCTGAGTCCCTCTGACCTGCAGGGGCTTAGGGGTGAGCAGCTGTACACAGCACCATGTAACAGGCTGCTTCCTCTGCTTAGCCACACTCCCTGCAGAGCATGCCTATGTTACTTCGAACCTCTGCTGCAAAAAGCTGCTGAGGCTGGAGAAACTTGCAGGGTTTCCATTTCATACTAAGCTTCTGGGACACGGGAGGTTGTTCTCCTCACATGGTCCCAGTCGTGACCAGGGAGGGGGATCCTGCAGCACCCCACAGCCAGCACACAAGTCTCACACAGCTCCTCGGGGGAGAAGTGCCCATACTGCTGCTGTGGTGCACCCCTTTGGCCACTACTGGTGTCAGGGGAAGCGAAGCAGCATGACAGAAAGCTTGTTCTTACTTGTCCCTGGGCCACAGCTGTCCCGAGCTGAGCCGGTGCTTTCCTCAAGGCTAAATCCATGCCTCAAACTGCAAGGTGTTTGGAGTTCCCCTCTCCATACACCTCTCTGCTCATGCCCATCTGCACCACTCTGCAACATGGAGGAAAAAAAAAACATTTCAAGAAGAGGAATGTCTTTTCCAAGGCACCCTGCGTCCTCAGATAGCTCAGGGCTGATGCAGTCAGAGAGCTGGCAGCTGGGCTTGCTTATTGAACAAGGCAAACCCTCTGCCAGGGAGCCCGAGTTGCCTCCTGTCACATGCAAACCAGCACAGAAAGATCTGTAAAATCAGTGCATGGGATTTCACTGTCAGACCTCCAGATATGGGCAAGGTCCTTCCCCGCTGGTCTGGTCCTTGCGCAGCAGAGAATAAACACCACGGAGGTGCGAACTGCAGGACCCCTTCCCCTAAGCTCCTCAGTCCCCATCCTGCCTTGCTATTTGCACAGCAACTCCTTCTATTGCCTGTAAAGACATCTGTCCCTCCAGCAGTGACACCGAGGCTGTGCAAAGTCTTGTGATGCTGACAAGTAGTATGGGACTAGCAAAAAGATCTGAAGCAGCAGGCTTGATTGCGTTTCTTCTTTCCAGTTCCTGTGGGTCTGGGCCAGGCCTTGAGCTGGTGTCCTCCACACCGAGCACCAGCAGAAACACCTTTGTGGTTCATGAGCCAGAAGAGAGAGCAAGAGAGTTAGAGAGAGACCTACATAGAGAGACACACGCTGTTTAGGAAAGGACTGTTTCTCTAGTAATTAACACGTGTGTCCTGCTGGTTTTATGTCATGTGTCCATGTTTTTGCATCCAACAGTGCAAATGATGTAGGTTTCAAAGCAATCATGCCATTTTCTGTTAGCTGATCTTTTAATGCCTAGATTTATGAAAGATGGCACCCTATATTTTTGTGTTTACATGGATCATTGCTGAATTGGAACTTATCCTGTTTTCATGAAAGGATTCCTCCCTTTTTGGCAGAGGAAATGAGTTTGTTTTCGAATCTAGCCTATGTGAAAGATCACGTGGCCATGAAGAAAATCTTGAATCAGTTCCAAATGGTGAATATCATGAAGGCAGATTTGTACCAAAACCTCTAACACTTGCAGTTTCAGATATTTTCAGCAGGGAAAACCCTCAGCTTGGCGAAATTTCACAGAGAAGACATATTTCACTGGCATGAGTTTTCCCAAAAGAAAAAATTGTGAATCATATACAAAAGAAGAAGGAAAAAAAGCTGCTGAGACTTTATACAACATTGCCATATTTACATCCTTGAGCAGCTTCCCTGAAAAGCAGCCATCACTGGAGAGGAGCAGAGCAGAGAGCCAAAAGTCTGCAGAGATGTATCAGGTGAGGATGCAGATGGGTACTTGGTAAGTTATTCAAAATGAGGGAAGTAGAGGAGGCAGATGAAAATGGTGGCAGAATTGGACCGTGGCCCTAGTTTTTGTCCAAGCTACCATGAGTAATCAGATATTGGAGATACCGTGTCTCTGAAATCAAACCACTCATCTCCTTGGTGGGGATGGATTCCACAGCCCCGCAGCTGTCCTCTGTCCCCACCGTGCAACACAACCTCGATTCAGTCCCTTCATGCCCCCATATTTCCTTTAATCACTCTTGGGCAATTCCCTTTCTGTGCTGAAGCCGTCGGGCCTCTTCAGAAGTGTGGAGCTTGGGCAGTAATTGTTCTGTCGCGGACTGACATCTCCAGGGAGGCAGCTCAGGTCTTAGCAACAGAAAATCCAGAGGCAAAGCTGGAAAGCTATTAATGTTTAACACACAGGGAAGCTGCTGTCTGTCAGATGCTCCGATCACCCTGAACTTGGCAGGCAGAACGTGTTAGCACATCTGAAGCTGCTGAAGGATTTTATCAGCCTGACAGGACAAGGCATACCCATCTCCCCTTCTGCTGCATATCTAGCATAGACATAAAGAAGGGGACCCTATGGAATGGACGCAACCAGGCCCACATGTAGCTTTGAAACATTAGCTCCCAGCATTCTCAGGGGAGGACTGACTTTGCATGGAAAGTTTGAGATGCAGAGGGACCTTTGCCAGGCCCTGCTGGGGCTGTGGCATGTGGTGAAGCACAGGACAAATGCTCCTTGCTGCTCCCAGTGATGCTGTTCCCAGCAGAGACAGGCTGGGACCAGTCCTGAAGGGAGAGCAGGGGACTTGCTTATGGCCCAAGACTGAGACAGTGGCAGAGGAAGGTTTCCCAACTTGAATGAGTTGAATTTGCTTTGTTAGTGTGGGCAAAACTGTGGCTTTGAGCCTGGGGCAAGCTGCTCCTGCTTCTGAAATAGCCATGGGACAACTGGAGGAGTCTGAAGGGGCACCTGGTCCTTTTCTCAGGGCACAATCAGGGCAGCAGGAGCTGCAATGCCGAATGACCAACTGCTTCCAGCAGACCTGCTATTTTCAGGAGTAGCTCATAGCTACTTTGCCTGGCTCAGAAGGAGGTCTGGCATGGGACATAAAGCCTGGGACTCTTGAGGAGAACCCAGCCTGGAAGAAATATAAAAACCTTAAAATTAAACAGACTAAAAGGCCCTCCTGCATTACCCTCGTGTTTGAGTACTTAGCCTCAGTCACATACTGAGCTTTCAGTCTTTTTTTGATTTCTGATCCTGTTAGGTTTCCCATGGAGGAATAGTTTTTCTGACCCTTGAAGACCTCAGTTAAGCCTGTTGACAACAAGTTGGCTTTTCTTAGTTCCTTCTTGCAGCTCCTTAGACATAATCTGTTGACCCCCAACAATCTTCAAAGTGCAGGTTGAAAACCACTGACCTGTAGCATTTTGGTGACTGCCACCTCAGCACCTAACTTAAAACTGCTTCCCGACACCAGGGGATTGAAAAATGTGTTATGGATCCAGATTCCTGTAAGGTATTACCCAGCCATGTGTGAAAGTGATTCAGACAAAAACCAGGGAGTCAGGAGGTTGAGACCTGGGTTTGGTGGTGCTGATGGCTCTCTGATGACTGTCTAAATGGCCCCATTTAGCTGTGGAGATGCTGGCTGTGTCTGTATCTGAGGAAGATCATACTGCTGCACCTCAGTAAAGTATTTTATGAGTTCTGCTGGAAGATGCTAGGCTAGTGCAGAGTGATATTGTTTTGATAGCACCCTGTCTTGATGGAAAACCTTGCGTTTTTCCATGTAGAAGGAAATATTTCTCTAGTAGCCCACAAAATAACACGTCACTTCACCCCCTGATTTTTGATGCCCATCAAAAAAAGCACACTGACAGAGGTGCAATCAACATCAGTTCCTGCAAGTGTTTACTACATTAGGCAGGCTCTCACAGGACTTGCAGCTAACGCTCAGGGATGTCCTCTTTCCCCTCAGCATGCCTGGCTCCTGCCACCTCCCATCCCCAGCCGGAGCAGAGGGAAGCAGCTGGGAAGGCTGGCGGCTGGGTGGCAGGTTGGGGCTGTTGGAGCATAGTGGGGTGTAATAGCGGTGTAGGGTACAAGACACGTACCTAACCTCTGCTATTTTGACTCCACTCCAGGCCACCCCTTTGCTGTGCCCACCAGCCCCCCGTTAGGTGCAGCCAGGAAAGGCCCCCTTCCCTTTCTCCAGCTCCTGGTCCCTCCCCCACCTCTGCTGCCTTTGATCCCTCCTTGCTTTCAAATTTGCAAATCTTCCCGTGTTCATTTTGCCTCCTGCCAGGAAAGCCTGAAACCTTTGAATCTAAGGCAGATTGTGTCCAGCTAGTCTGTACTTGAGTCCCCCTTACCTTGTGGAATAACTATTACAGCTGCAAATGAGCTCCCTTCTCTGCTGCACCCAGGAAAGTTTTCCAACAGTGTTCAGGGTCTAGCAGGTGTCAGCAGACCCATTCTGGCATGCTGACATCCATTGCCCTCCAGTCCCCCTTGGGCAATGCCTAGCTTTCCTCACCTCTCCACCTGGACCAGCAAGCTCTTCAATTCCTCACCCCTAAAGTAGCTTTTCTGATGCATCATCTGACAATGGAAACATTAAACAGAGTGCACAGGGTGGTTGGGATCAAGTCTTTGCTTCAACCACTAATTCCTTTTGTGAGCCTGGAGACATACCCACTCATAAACTCGGGTGAATGTGCCTTTCCATCTCTGTAGCAGGCAAGGACGAATTGTATTTTGTTGCACCTGGTGCAGTTAGAAACATGTAGTTTTTAGTTGCTCTGATGAGTGCTTTCAGGCATTGCTAGCTCAGGAGAGAATCCAGGAGATGAAGTTAAAGGTTAAGACATCACTATGGAGGCAGAGGCTGTGAAAACTCTGTTATCAGCCAGGGGATCCCTAAAAGTGCTACAGAAATGGGGTTACATATTGCACAAGCCCCTTGCAGGCTGTCTCCTAGAGCATCTGAAACACTGCTCAAACCACACTTGGAGCCAGGACTTCTCAAGACCAAAGATGCATGATGCCTCTGGTGTAGCTTTTCCAGATAATGTGGGCCAGGCCATTCTGGAAGCATGAATGTAGCAGAGCTATCCTGCCTCTGCAAAGTTTTAAGCATCCAAATTTCTGGCAAGAGAGGGTGCAAAATAAAAGGGGCTGGGCAGGGACTGTGAAGTGCACAGACCTTCCCCCAGACTGCACCTCCTCTCTTGGCTCCGCAAACACAGATGCCCGGCCAGAAGGAACCATTGATCGGCATGACTAATGGGGACTTTAAGGAGGAAAGTGTGCCAGATCAATATGCAATCCACAGTACATGAATCACTCCAGCTTTTCCAATTTATTCTGCTCCAAATCAAATGAACGAACAAAAGATAAATATATAGCCATGGGGAGGCTGGGGGTGGGGGGGTGAGGAAGGCAGGTGGGGAGGCAGACTCTCATAAATGATAATTAACTAGCTTTTATCATTCTAACAAAGCATTAAGCCAGTAAATCTATGGAAATGGGAATACTCTAGAGAGTCATTACTGGCATAAAGCAGAGACTCCGGAGTCCTGCTCCTCTTCTCCAAGTTGCTTGGGTTGAGGAGGGGAAGGTAAAGCTGCCCGTGGGGCCTGATGCAGCCCCCACAGCCAGCCAGGACTGTGGTGTCCCTGCCTTTCCAGTGGTCGGTATGCTGAAGCTTCAGCCTCCCCGCTGCACTCTCAGACCTCCTGCAGGCTGGGGGAAAGCATCTCGCTGGCTAGAGGTGCATAAAAAATGGGTTGATTTAATTCAATAGAGGAGAAACAGGAGAAAACTTATATTCTGGGGATGAGACAGAGAAACCGATTGTTTCCTTTTTGGGTGAATATTAAAGTCAGAATATTTAGGCTGGCTTTGGGGATTACCCTGTGGATGGCCCACCCTTTTGATTTGCTGCTTTCTTTGAGGCGAAGGCTATTATTAGGTGACAAAATGTGGTTTTAAAATGAGAGATAGTAAAGTTTTGTCTGATATAAGTAAATGCTGGTTCAGCCTTTTACAAAAGAAAGTATTTAATGCTTAAATATGTAGACATACCACATGGTTTCCTTATCCCTCAGACCTTCATTTTAGGGATTCATTTGCTATTTCCTCAAAAAGAATAAAATTGCTGAGAGATCACATGCCCCTGCAAGTTCTTTTCCAGTTTGTCCCTCTCTGAGTGCCCCCTTCTTGCCTTTCTCTTGACTTGGCCGGGGCTGAGGTTCACCTTCCCTCCCACCTCTTCTCTGGCTGCAGTGCTGGGCCAGGGAGGCTCATGGAAACAGAAACCCACTCTCGTCACAGCCAGGCTGTGGTGGGACTTTCCCAGAAAAGCAGCAGGACAACATGGCCTAAAACTCCCAGCAGCTGAAATCTGTGCGATAGTCTCTCCTTGCCATCACCTGTGCTCTTCTCTCTTTGCAGCAGCCCCTCCCTCTCTTTGCCTTATGTCCCCCCCAAAGTGCCACAGTACCTGAACCTCCTCTCATTTTCAGTCTCAGAGTAGTGGTCAGGAGGTTCGGCCAAAGCATGTTCCCCATAAGCAGGGGCCAGTCTCAGGAAACTCAGCTGAACATCCTTTGTCTCTCTGACCCATCTTCTTCTCACTGTCCATCACCAATCATCCAGGCAGGTGACTGCACTTCCCTTCCTCGTACTGCCCTCCCCAGGCTTTCCCGTCCCCCTGTGCTGTGGGGTTTCTCAGCAAAGAGATGTCTGGCTTCGCAAAAGTGAATACTGTTCCACTGCTCCAGCCTCCTGATTAATTACTTATCCAACAGGATTTGCTCTGCTTATTATCAACTTCATTAACAGGATAGTGATGGGGAGGGGGAGGCCTTCATGGAGGGGAGCCAGGCATCTCAGGCAACAAATTTTATTTGTTTTAGTATGGAAATATTTGGACGAAGCCTGTGTTAGCTTCTTCAGGCTCTGCCAATGTCTTCTGTTCCTCCTCCTCTATTTCTATTCTGGCTTCAGGCAGTCCCTCCCCTCATGGCTCCTGTGGCACTGCTTCACCCAGACTTGGTGGTAACCCCACACCTTCTGTGGCTGTACCTTCATCCCATGGCTCCCACTACCTCTCATATCTGCTTTTCCCTCATGCAACCTCAGGCCCACATAGGCAGAAAAGTAAGTTTAATTAAAACTGCATTAATTCTTCTCATATTGAGCCGATGGGCCTCCTGGAGCCATCTGTCTCTGACAAAACCATGTGTGTGATGTGGTGTTCCTTCTGTTCCAACCAACAACCAGCACTGCAGCGCTACGAAATATGTTTTTTCTCATCACAAGGTAGGAAGGCAGCTCCATCCCGCACAGCAGAGACGGTGCCCAGCCTGCCACAACACAGCAAGAGAAACTCCTCCTAGAGATGTGCACTGGGCACAGAGACTGCAGGGTCCTGCATAGCCGAGTACTGCAGACATACCCCTCAGTGTACTCATGCCGCACCATACAGAGCAAAAAAGGATGGGGCGGAAAACAATTTTTTTTTACTGACAGAAATCCATCTCAAATTGAGGTAAGAAGTCAATGTATTGCCAGTTTTCCCAAGATGACCAGTAGAAATACAGTTTAGATTGGGTCACTCCACACTTTACTCCAATAACTTTAGATTGTTCCATTTTGATTTTGAGCTTTGAGGTATTTTAAAGCGCACAAGTTTAAACTTCAAGTGAAATGGTAAATTTCAACTAAGACTCTCCCAGACTTTGCGCCTTGATTATATGAGACTGGGGTGCCTTGATAATTTTCAAGCTATGTTTTTCCAACCTGGAAAATTCATCATGAATGCTTCCAAATCTTGAATAGTTCTATTGCAACACATCAGCACTTTTCAGTGAAGGAGAAAAATGCATCGCGGTGAAAAGATTGCCACTGCGTCTGCCTGTCAGAGGCAATCTCATGCTTACCAATCTCCTTCCAGTTCTCTCGTTCCCTCTTAATCACCCCTCATTCCAGACCATAGCACGTGACAGCTTCCCACCCTCTGCAGTACAAACACACACTTCGCTGTGCGCCCAGCTAAAGAGAGAGTGTGTTTTGGAGAGCTGGCATGGGAAGGGCAGAAAAGCCATTGGCTGCCTTAAAGGCTCAGCCGAAAGTTATGGGGACAATCTCAGGTGCGACTTCAACTTCCCTAATGGCTGTGAGATCCAGTTGGTTTTTTCTAGGCTCCCCTCCTGTACAGAAGGAGTTCTTCCCTTTTCCACAGCCTCAGGATGTCCCTCACTGGCATGTCCCCTCTCGCTTGCTGTCGTCTTTACTATTCCTGCTGGGAGCTTCTATGCTGCTCAGCGACGTGCTGAGGAGGGAAGAGGGGCTTTGTTGCCATGTCAAGATTTTTAATTTCCCCATGTGGCGATGGTATCATGGCCCTGACAGTGTACTGAACACATCTTATCTCTCTGCCTGTGGAAAAGCAATATCAATTTTGTGGCGTTAAGGGTTGGAGCAAGAACAATGTGCTGTGCATTGTTAAACAAGCCACCAGCCCTGTGCTGTACAAGCGGAACAAGTGTAATCGGTGATACGGACTTTCAGCATAATTATAGCTCACTAGTAAGCACAAAAACCTTTCGTGTCCTCCCTTCCTCGCCTTGAGTATCCTATATTGCAATAGCCCTTGAGATTAGCCTCACTCCTTCTTGCTAGAGGGAGACTCCCCCTTTGCCACCTCTGCACTTCAGTCAACCACATGTCCAAGTGAAGCCCGTGCCAAATTACAGACATGGTTTGTTCATGAGTCCCCCTGTGATGTCCCTCCCTGCAGGATGTGTGCTAGTGAGCCAGCAACCCCAATTGCGTCAGCACTCTTTGGCATCTATGGCAGGATCCATGTGAAACAGGTCACCCATCTCCAGTTCCACTAGCCAGGACGCACAGCCTGGGAAAGGCATGGGGCCCTTCAGCTACCAGTTTTCCTCTCCATCTTCTTCATCTTTGCACTGTGGTGCTGCACCCTTCCAGGCCTTCGCGCAGTCACCCTGCCTGCATGCATATCAGCAAAGCCTCTGATCTGGTTTTGGCAGCAGAGTGTTTGAAAGGGAAGCCTTGAAAACTGAACTCTGCTCTGACAAATAGCATCAGGCATGAATTTATTAAATCTGTGCAGCTGGTGCTGCCCCCATCACCTGTTTGATGCATGAAGGCCCCCAGCAGAGCAAAGCCCTTAAGCATGCGTTGAGCTTCAAACACTTAAGTTGTCCTACTGAGTTCATTGGGAACGAGACCGTGGCCGTTGGTTAAACCATGCTACCATGGCTTTAACATCCCCCAGCATGGAGCTGCGTGCAGCAGTCTGATCTTGTTGAGGGAACCAAGGGTGTTAGTGAGGAGAGCTTGGAAGAGTCTATAGGATTTGTTCTAGTGTTTAACCCCTCACCGACTGGTCTTACCATTGGAGATTACCACTGGAAACTCCCATCCCACTGACCAACCTACAGAACCACACTGTCCCCTTGTCTGAGCTCTCCCACCGAGACAGAGAGGGGACTGCGCCCAT
Organism: Aptenodytes forsteri; assembly: GCF_000699145.1. Classification (NCBI taxonomy): domain Eukaryota; kingdom Metazoa; phylum Chordata; class Aves; order Sphenisciformes; family Spheniscidae; genus Aptenodytes; species Aptenodytes forsteri. Next base: position 896,145 of record NW_008796108.1, read on the forward strand.
CCTCCCACCTGTATGTGCCCTATTTTTTAAAAGGCAGATCATAATGCTCTGCAGTCTAATTGCTTCTCTTAGCAGACAGATTCTCATAATGACTATAGTGTTTTGAAATGTTGAATAGCAGCTGTGTATCGGTAATATCTCTGGAGCAAGGTCAACTGCTCTGCAGTAAAACTCTATCCTGTCTTTCATATCCCATCAGCACAATCAGCGAATTGGACTCCTCTCCGAATACTAAATGCGGCAGCAAACTCTAGAATAAGCTTCCTTTGAAAGCGACAGGCTCTGCTTTGTGAGCCAAGACTGGATGCACGTTCTGGATGTTGCGTTGCTGTTGCTGTCTTCCCCGATCCCTGCTCAGGGCTGTTTCCAGCCTCCGCTGCAGCCAGGTCAGGCAAGATGCTCAATAGCAGCATTGATCAATATGGCCAGGCAGGCAGAAAGGTCACAGTGACCCAAAGGTGTACAGGAATTGATGGCAAAGCCCATCTCCCCACAGCTCTTCACCGTGGTCTCCCAAAACCACACTCCCCCTCCATCCACGACCCCTCCAAGCCTTGGGTCTGCCACTGCCTTCCCAGACAGCAGCAGCAGCCATGGCGCAACTGAATCAGCCTTTTTTCTGTCACCCTCCATTGCAGAGAGAGTTCCTCTGTTCCCTGCTTGTGCTCGCCACGGCAGACAGGTGAATGAACACTGCAAGGTCTGGAAGAGACAGACATGAAAAACCGCACCTTTTCAGAAGGTGAAGGTTAATGAAGCAGGCAGGGGAGGGTACACAAAGCTGGAGGAAAGCCCAGCTTTGCTGCTAGAGCTGTGTACATAATGCAACGCTTCCAGTATGGGTACTCATAGTGCTTGATAGGAAAAACACTCCTAGGAGAGATTCCGACTCAGGCTAGCAAACTTCTTTCCCTGTTCACCACCGCAGAGGCCAGATGTGGCCAGGTGAAGTGTTCCTACTCTGCCTGAGCCTGTCAAACCAATCTTTTCCTTGACATGGGTACCTTTAGTTTGTTTCTGCTTTCATGTCTCTTTAAAAAGGAAAGGAAGAATGGGGAAAAAATCAGTTTCAACAGGTTTTCATTTCCTCCTCCCCGCTTCTTAAACAGATATTCATAAAACCCGTGTCTGTTTTCCCATGGCTAATTAGCAGTGCAGATAATAAGCTGGTTTCATGGAGTTAGCATGCATCAATGTCTCTGTTAACTGGGTTAATTACACAGTGGATGGGCATTCGTTTCCTGAGAAGACAGACTGATGATGAGAACGTGTCTTGGTTTCCCAGCAGACGCCGCAGTGCTTGGGAACATGCAGCACTGAATAGACTGACCATGTCTGATGGGAGTATCTGCGGACTTCACCGGTGATGTTCCTGGGACTTGGTGGGGGTTGTTAATCAGTCTGCCCAAGAAAATCATGTTCCGTCTTTCACTCATGGTCTGGAAAATGGGCTCCAAACACCGAGAACTTGTTCATGCTTCCTGCCAGTACCCAGGGGCAAGGAGGGAGAGAGGATGAGAGAAAGGGAAGGACAGATCTGCTCAGTGGCATTGAACCACCAAGGTCCCAGCAAGCGGAGTTCTTGTTCAGCAGAGCCAGGGGAATACACTGTCTCCCCTTCCTGTGCCAGTAATTTCTCACACGTGCTTCTATAGATACAAACCACTGATCTGCAGCCAACAAGCTGAATGCGACCTCAGCTTGCTCCATTCAGCCTGTCCTGCTGAGCCTCAGAGCAGATCTCTGGGGCAGTGAATGGTGCAGTGGGACAAGGAGGGGACCAAAGAAGTGTGAATATAATTGCTCTCTTGAGTGAGAGCACCCTGAACAAGATACCCCTCACCAGAAAGCAAGGCCTGCAGGTCTCTGTGAGCATTTCGCCAGGAGAGTTCCCATCATAAGTACCTCTCTGCAGGAGACACCCACCAGCTCCAGGCACGCAGAGCACACAGCTGTCAGCGTGGGCTCCAGCAGCCGAGCAGATGGTCAGAACTGTGCCCGCAGGGTTGGTGCAGTCAGCACCTGCATGGCACAAGTCACCTCCAGGTCAGGTGCTGTGTGTTTTGCAGAGTTCAAGGAGGTAACCAGAGGCACTATCACCGAAATCAAACCCGAGCGTTCCCAGCCACAACTCACCCACCGTCCCCGCTGCTCCTGCAGTATTTTAGCATTCAGCCTCACTTTTCCCATTTCCTATTATCTCTGACAGCTGGGTAAAGCGCGTGACCCCCAGCACCATCACAGCGATGCGGCATGCTGCTCCTCTGTGCAGGCCAGTACTGGGGGGCGAGGGGCAGCCGGGGATCTCACTGGCGCCATGCAGTTGCCATGCCAACCCCATCCCCACTCTGCCGGATCCTGTGGGGTGTCCTGCCTCCCTGACTTGCTCTGGCATGTTTTCCTCCCTTTCCAGGAGATGGAGAAGGGTTACAGCAATAACCTCTCTGATGGAGAGCGGGGAGGGAAGGCGGAAAGGCCTGCATTTTCCATTCAGAGGATGCATGTAGTTAATTCAGCTGGGGAAGAAAATTCCTCCCCCCAGGCCCCAGAGACAAGCTCTAGGCGTGAGATAGGGGATGGAGCTGCAGAAGGATGGCTTTTCAGCGGGTAGAAATCTGTTTCATTTCTCCAGCACCTATCACAAGGCAGTGCAGTGTGCCTGGGTCCTGGCTGCACTCACCCCCCAATTGCGGTCTGACCTCCAGCAAGAGGAAGTGATACAAATAAAACTGAAAAGCATTTCTATATGCCATGTGGCTGGCTAACTACACAGGAAGAAAATATGGGTTCTCTCAGTTTTCATTCTTAAAATGCCCCAGGAGATTGTGTGTGTGCATGCTTGGGTGTACCTGCACGTACCTACACAAGACAGTACAGTGCACACATATATGGAGAGAGACCAAAAGAAAGTGTGAATACATGGACAGCCTTCAAAGGGTTAAGAGCAACATCTCTGTTGGCAGAGGAGAGAAAGGAGAGATGAATTCACAGGCTCAAGAGCAATTTCAGAATCCACTCAAGCTTCATGCCACTCTGTGAAATCTCAGTGCACCTCAACTAGGTCAGAAATTGGTTTACATTCCCTTCTATGTGTTTATGAGTTTGTAAAAACTGATTTATTTTATTCCATTGCTACTCCAGGATATTATAGCAAAGGCATCTATTGGGAGAAGAACTAGGATTCATTATAACGTTGCTTAAACAAAGTCACTGCTACCAGAATTGCTGGATCGGATAGTATTTTATTTTTATTGCACTGCAAGGAAATACCTTGGCAGCAGTGCTAACTTTGGCCCAGCATCTGATGGGGGATGGTGGAACTGTGGTCAGATGCAGTCAGTAGAAAAATTACTTTTCACTTCTCAGAGGACACAATCTCACCTGGAGGGTTTCATTTCTTACTAGGTTCCATATTTGCTTGCACAATGGTTGTGATTCCCCTTTTTATATCACTGTTGGAGAAAAGACACCGGGCTAAATGGATGCTGGGTCTGTCCCTAACAATTAGACTTATTTTAACCATAATGTTTGGGCAGGTGTTATAGGCACAAAGATATTGGCTTTCCTGTAGTACTTCGCATCTTCTCTAATCATGTGCCAGGCCCTGCATGTGCTAAGCTCTGCACAGACATAGGGCAGCAGCAACACTTTTGTGCACAGCACACGAGCTGCTTCTCACTCTGAAAGGCTAAGGAAGCCGTCCCTTCTGCTGTGACCCATGAGCTTCTGTTGAAAACAGCATCCTTCATCCCTCCTTCCATCTCTTCAGTCTCCCTAGTCTCAACCTCTTGGCCTCCTTCCTGCTCCCTCCTTCCCAAATGCTTTTCTCATGTCAGTTTTGCCTTGCTCAATCAAGAGGTTCACAAGCAAAACCCAATTGTAAAACAATTTGAAAGCAATTTTGCAGCTGCCTCATGATAAGAGGCAGAGCTAGTATCAGGGATGTTCGCTTTAGAACCACAATGCATAGAAATAATTATCTCCGTTCATGAAGAGAGAGAGAGAGAGAGAGGGAGAAAGAGAAAAAGAAAAAACATATGCAGCACGTGTCCAGATGGTCTGGCTGGCTCCTGCCTGGATTTCAGAGTTGCCGTCAGACCATCTTGGCTGCCTGTGTTTTCCCCAAGACATCTGGAGAAAGTTTTCCCTTAAGAAACAGATGCTGTAAACTACCCCATGCACAAGTTCACCACACCAATTTGCCCACTGCACAGATGTGGCCCAATAACTTCTTTGACACCAGACCAGCTGCACTCAGCTGATCTAAAAGTGGTGTATTTACACCCTCAGATCAGAAGGAAGTGAATTAGAAAATAACAGTATTACATACATCCATCGTTGTGATTCATTACTCATTGGTTAATTTCCTCAGTTATTCTTTATGTTTGTCAGCATATCTGAGCTCTTTGTGGAGGGACTGTGTTTGCTTCAGGCCTGTGCAGTGCATAGCACAACTAGTCTCTAGTCTCAGCTAGCTTCAGTTGACGCTACAATAATAGAACTGAACCATTAAAAACTGCCATGACATATCAAAACCTCATATCTTTTCTCTGAAACGAGTAAAAATAGCATTCTTCTCCCCCAAAGCTAAACCCAAATGCAGCCACTTCTAAAACTTTCACTACTTTCTGATCCAGATCTGAAAATTGCCTGTCAAATCAAGCCAACAAATCACAGCACTGCCCTTCCTCTGCTAATTCTGTGCCAAGATCAGCGTTCCTGCCTGAGCTGCAGAAGGAACTGAATGAATAAACAGTGTTTGCCTTCAAATTCTGCACCTTTTCCTCCAAAGATGAAAGCAGATAATCGCACACACTCTTGATTTAATAGCTGATTCTGGAGAAGATTAAAACTGAAAGGAATAGGCCACATACGATGAACTTTTATCCATAGGTGGGAGGGATTTCCTAGGCAGCCCTACAAGGGCAGCCACATAGGCTGAAAGAGTGGACAGAGGTTTCCTCTGTCACCTGAGAAAAAGTGGCTTCTTATAGGAGGAATATCTCAAAACCCTAGGGAAGCAAAAGAAGAAGAAATTCCCTGGACCAGAGGCCAGCAAAGGACCGAGCCCTTTAAGTCCCCACAACACAACAGTCTTCAGCATAAGGCATGCCCTAAATGCCTGGACACACAGCTCCAGAGATACTGTCATGCCTTAATACATCCTACTTCAGAAGTACTTGCAGATCAACTTTCAGATGAGAAATGTGCAAGTGGTACACAGCCCATGCCAGGGAGCAGCTTTCTGCCACAAAAACCCAACACAAGGGCTGTATTTTCCTTTTCTTTCTGAATCTGAATTCCACAGGCACTCCCACTTATGCAGTATTTACTTGTGCCTGGTCACTGCCCAGTTACTTTCAATGATCTAAGAGGCTTTCCCCGAATGTGCAAGGCAGAGCTCTGTACAAAAAGAGGACGTGGTGTAGAATGCACTTAAGGATGAAATGCAACCTGGACGTCGGTAGCACAGTCCCTTAAAAGTGAGTGGGGTGGTATCATGACACTTGCATAAGAAATTTTGCCCTTCATGAGGATAAGAAGTGATTGAAGTCTTAGAAATAATAAAATTGGATTGGGTAGCTGGAATTACTAATAGAATCTCAGCAGTCAGGAAAGAACCATGAGCTGTTCCTCACACAGCTTCCTCAAAAACCCTTCCCCAGCATCTGACTGGGGAATGTGCCACCTTCATTTGTATGCAGCGCATGGACTTCAGTCAAATAAGGTATTTGACACAGTGTCCTGGTTTCGGCTGGGATAGAGTTAATTTTCTTCCTAGTAGCTGGTACAGTGCTGTGTTTTGGATTTAGTGTGAGAATAATGTTAACACACCGATGTTGTAGTTGTCACTAAGCAGTGTTCACACTAGTTAAGGACTTTTCAGCTTCCCATGCTCTGCCGGCGAGGAGGTGCACAAGAAGCTGGGAGGGGACACAGCCAGGACAGCTGACCCAAACTGGCCAAAGGGATACCTCACACCATATGGCGTCATGCTCAGCATATAAAGCTGGGGGAAGAAGAAGGAAGGGGGGGACATTCGGAGTGATGGCGTTTGTCTTCCCAAGTCACCGTTACACGTGATGGAGCCCTGCTTTCCTGGAGATGGCTGAACACCTGCCTGCCCATGGGAAGCAGTGAATGAATGCCTTGTTTTGCTTTGCTTGTGTGTGCGGCTTTTGCTTTATCTATTAAACTGTCTTTATCTCAACCCACAAGTTTTCTCACTTTTACCCTTCCGATTCTCTCCCCCATCCCACCGCGGGGGAGTGAGTGAGCGGCTGGGTGGGGCTTCGTTGCCGGCTGGGGTTAAACCATGACAACCTTGCACAGTCTTTTATTATTGTTGTTAGACTTGGGGATGAATTCAAACAACTCCTGTTAGCAATTGGGAGCAGAAAGCCAAACAGAAAAGGAAAAGCAGATACCTGTCTAGGGACTGACCTCCTCCCTCCCCAAGCTGTCTGACACTGAAAGTGGCCCCAGACAGAGGAACATCCTGCGCAGAGCCCCAGTTACAGGCAGGGCCAGCAGATTACCTGCACATCCCTACAGTATAACAACAGCCCTGACAGCTCCCTGTGGTGTTGGAAACTGACCCAAAGGAGACAGTAATCCAGGCATATTCAGGATTCCTGAAATACAAAATCTATCCCTACTTGTAATAACTCCAGAAACTATCAAAGGTGCTTCAGAGCTGGTCCTAAATCTGGACTTTTCTTTAGAAATGAGACATTCTGCCTGCTTCAAATCATGGCTTGCCAAAGGTCATCCTCAGGCAGGGGTTATTATTCAGATTCATTCTTCGTTCCTTCTTCAGGCAAAATCCTGATTTAAGGAGTCCTGATCATTGACTGGCGAATGAAGTCTGAGCGAAAACAGTGGATGTCAGTGCTCTGTCAGTGGCATGCTGAATGGGGTCCCGTGTTGGGTTTGGGTTGGGTGGGCACCGTGTCTGGGTACCCCTGACACCTCCCTGATCCTCTTGTTGGGTCAAATGGGTTCTGCAGCTTTTTGAAACTCCAAATCCCTAGAAACAAATCCTCCTGAAGAGACAGTATATGCCTAGACTCGCTATCCAAGTGCCTGTTCCAAGCCCTGAGCTGTAATACAAAAAAGACAAACTGTGCACCTATTAGCACCACATCAATACCATTTAAAGCCCCATTCTGAGGTGGGCCTGGCAGCCCTATTAATGCACTTAATTTTCCTGTGTCTCTGAATGGACATAAATAATTGTGCAGTGCCGGCCCTTCCTGCTCCATCCTCTCCAGCCAGACGGATTATTTCTTGTTCTTTCCCTAGACTTGGCTTCAGGATGCAAACACCATTTATGGTCACTGATTGTTCAAAAGGCCAAGTGTATAATGTACCATAAAATGAGATTTTAATACTCAGTGGGAGATTAGAGCAGCTCTGTTTTGTTAAAGCAGCCTGTGTTCCCACACTTCAATGATTCCCAGCTCCTATAGCTTGCCACTGGGCTCAGGAGAACCTGGTGTGGGGAGAACACACAGTGACCCAGCATGGACTTATCTTAAATGATTCTGTCTTCTGCTACTGCTTTTACCACTTTGTCTTAAGATTTTTGCCTTGCAAGGCTGCTCTTGATCCTAATGCTTTGGAGATGGAAGACTTACAGGGGAGGATTCGGGAGTAGCCAGCAGGTCAGGTCCCAGCTCAGTGGAAGAGGAGGGTGTGTGGTTAATGGGTGCAGTGTGGTACTTTGGTGCCTGGAGAGCAAGGCTCCAGGCAGCACAGGCAGAGCTCAAGACCATTGCTTTAGCCCTGCTTGCATGGGATTGCCCATGGGTGAGTGGTGGTCCAGCGACCTCCAGCAGAGATGTGGCAATGGAGTCCCTGTCCTAGACAGGCCAGCTTTCTCCTGGCCATCTCTGCGGAGGAGAGACCCTGGTGGAAGATGCAAGAGGAGGGGAAGCTCTACAAATACAGAAGGCAGACTCGGCACCTCGCAGCTCTGGAACGTCATTCCCACAAAGCAAAGCTGAAGGATCAGTATTATTCTCCATGTAACCCAAAGGTTGGGAAATTAGCAAAGCCAAGTCTGGGGAACACACTGCAAGCAAGGGAGAGAAAATCTATCACGAATTAATCACAATAGGGCATCTTTCCTCAGACTTCTATAAAACTCCAGTGTGATAATTTAGTGGGGAGAATATACTCTAATGAGCTTCGAGGAAACTGCAGTCGTCTTAATGGGCTTCTTAATGAAGAATCATTTAGGTTTTTATTAACACTGAGGAAAAACACATGGTGTTTGGTAGCTATTCGGAGCCGGATGAACATGAATAATTGCTTCAAATGTTCAAACACAAGCGCTCTAATGGGACCCTATTTGGTGCTTGAAGGGATATCACAATTTTGGTCTTTGGGAAGTGTATCCAGAAAGAAGATTTTATTTTGGTTCCTAAACAGAATTTCCAGCACATCAAGCTCTGTGGCAAGTGCCATCAGTACCATATGGTTCCCAGATGTTCTCACAACTAAAGACAGTTTGAAGATCCAGTCGAAACTACCAGTGGATCTCAGCTTTGAATCTTGTACTGGGTTTGCTCTAGGTTCAGTCAATGCTTACTGACAGCAGTGTTTGCCAAGTCATTCCGATTTGTCATTCTGCTCCTATCTGTTATTTTCTATTTTAATCCTTTTTAAGTCCTGACACAATGTCTAGTCAAATGGAGGAAAGTTTCCCATTGGCTTCAAAGGACTGTGGCCCAGCCTCATAGTCAACAGAGACTGTGAAGTCCCTGTGGTTTTTGTCATTCTTGATTCGACTCTGGATTCTAAAACCTCATGTCTGACGTAAGCTGCCTGTTGACAAAAAGGGAAGAAGCAAGATCAGGACACGCCAGTTGAGATGGACTGGGAGAGCTGGGAGAGGAGGAGGGAACTTGTTGTCATTTCCTATCACAATTTACCTAGCTAATGGGCAATGCGTTCTGTGGACATTACAAATCTAATATCAGTAAAGAAGTTTCAGTTAATAAAGCCAAGAGTTTCATGCTCTGCGCAGCCATGTGGGATTTGTTCATTGTATCACACAGTTGCAGCCCCCAGAAAGACTCTTGGCTGATCTTGCCTGTAGACCTCAGTTCCAAATGTCAGCAGCTCATGGGAAATCTGTCTTTATAGTTATGAGAATGGCTTCAGATAAGAGATAATTACATCCAAGGGTATAGCGATCAGGCAGTTATACAAGCAGGGATACTGCAAGAGTCAAAAGAGGTGCTAAGACAGGGAGTAGAAGAGGTTATTTTTTCTTTCCCTTGGCCTAGATTTGCCACAGGTGTTTTCTCCCAACTTCCTCTGATCGCCTCCCTCCAGCCCTATTCACTGTGTTCCCTACGACTGGTGAGAGCACCAAGCATCTTCCTGGCTCTGCACAGCCTAATGCCTTCACCTCCATCAGCAAGGATGACTGGTGAGCATTGCTATGAGGGGCACCAAAGCTGCCCTCTGAACTCTGCTTTCTCCTGTAACACTGCCGCATCAATACGGTCCTGGACAGGGAAAAGCTGCCTGGACTCCCATCCCTCTGATCTGAGTGCCGTGCTGATGAGGCAGGGGAGCACAGTAAGTCCAGCAGCTGTTCCCTGACTCCCATGCCATATCTGGATAGATGGGGCAGAGCTCAGGAGAAATCAGAGCTGCCTTCCCCCTCACCCTGATCATTCATGCAGTCAGTCTCTCTCTCTCTGGTGAAGGCCATTCAGCTCTGTAGGTGGGCTGAATCATCCTCAGGAGATGTTTATACTGTCCTTTGTATCGCAGAGGAAGTAAGGGGACAACATTCCTTGCATGGCACCTGATAAATGAATCAGACCTTTCCCCACCATCTGCCTCTTTTTCCCCAGCCCGGCTGCTCATATCACAAGCTATAAGAGCCAGGGATCCTCTCTGTCGTGTGGCCCTTGGCGCTGCTGAGCGGGAAGCTCCAGCTCCTTTCCTTACACCATTAACAACTGGGTCAATAGCCACGTGCAGAGATTCTGGCCTTGGCCTCCCTGGGTACACCAATCTCTCCCTGGCCTGAGTGAGAGGCTTTACCTAATTATAAGCTTTGTAAGGGACATCCGAATTTGTCCCTAAGAGACCAGCAGCTGGGAAAGACAGAAATAACCATGAAATTACTGTCTTAATCTATCTAGTGCTTACTGTGCAATCAGAAGGCCGGCAGTTACCATACAATTATGGAGTTAATTAAATGGGTATCTGGGCCGTTAAACATAAAACACTACCAGGAGGTACCTGCTGCGTGTTGGATTTCAGAGAAATAAACAAGACAAAAGAAGGGGGAATGGAAACCAACTATTTTAGATTAAGGGGCAGGAAGGAAAGGGTGTTCATCATTTTCTTTTCTGATGTTCCAGTTTGCTAGATGCCAGGAGTTGAACTCTTGTTTAATTTCCAAGATCTGTGCCTCAGTGCAGTAGAAGCAGCAAGGGAGGGCTTTTGCCAAATTCAATAGAATTAGTCAATAATATTTCATTAATACAGAGGCAGTATCACAAGCTTTTAAGTGTGGACACAGTAATCACAATTTATTTTCAAGCTAGATTTATTCTCTCTGTACAGCTGGCAGTAAAATAAATGGTAATATTACCATTATAATTAATCTCTAACCTTGAAATTTTAGTAATGGCTGAGAAAAGAAAAGGAAGCTATCTTTAAGAAGGAATGTTCTGGGGAGGTATTATATGCAGGTGGATTTATTCCACTTTCAATTAAAAGACTAACACTTCTGTTACTCTGTCAGCTTTGACTTGCCAGCATCTTTCTCTAGTTTTACTGCAAGCAGAAATTAGGTTACTCTGTTTCTAATGGAGTCAACACCAGATCAAAAGTGTATTTACCCAAATAGTTCACGAATGCTTTGGGCTTCATTTGAATGGCTCCTAACTGACACCAGTTTGAGGATAGCAATTCCTGCAGTTTGTTTGGATTCTCCTTTGGGATAGCCCAACATTACTAGCTCCCATCCCTTCGTGATCTGATCCACTCAGTTTATGTACAAATCATCTTGGGGTCATCAGTCAAATTTCTCCTTAAAAATGATGAGTTAAGGACTTTCTGATCTGGGGTCCCAAAGCCTTCACCCTTGAACCTGAATAAGAGACTGCAACTTTCTGGTGGCCTCTGAGCATTTTTGAACCAAGCTGTGCAGTCACCAGCAAGTGACTGTCCATATTTTACGATCTGCTACCTCTGTGGAATAAATTAACCACTTTCTCAGTCAAGCAAAGACTGAGCACACAAGGGACTGAATTCTCTCTTACTAACGAATCAAAGCTGCAGGGAAAAGGAGGAGGCTTCCTACCCTCACTGCCTGGTGTTTCTGCCTGTTTCTCTACTTCCATTGCTCTCTCACCTCTCCAGTGCTGTATCAGGCTCTTCCTCCCAGCAGAGTTTCCTGGGCTTCTCCATAAAGCTACATGTGATTCCTGTCAGTGCTTGCAGAAGCTATTCCCAAAGGACAAGCAAGTTACTTGCAGTTTCTCTCTCTTCTACAACATTTCTTCATCTCAATTGTGATAAGGAGTCTACAAGCTAGCACTTTCCAGCATTCAAGTATTCCATCTCCAAGCATACTGTAAGTCAACTTGTAAGTCTAAAACTTGCAGGTTCCTACCACAGAGAAGCTGTGGACCTTGCATGGCTAATTACCACCTCTTTTGTCTGCTTCAAGGGCCTCCTCCACTTCCCTGGCTTCCCCTCAACAAATTAACAACTACCATTTAGCAAAGGTAAGCTCAGGAGATTTTCCAGCCACCGGAGATCCATCTACTGCACTACAGCCTGTGGATAAACTACATACTGCAATCAAGCCTGTGTCTACTACACAGAGAGGTGCAACAGGCTGAGATTAGCATAGATTAAAGAAATCCAAAAAATCATACCTAATCTCCTGCAAAAACAGGGTGAAAAAAATCATCAGCTGTCCAAGGCACACGATAAGGTTTGAATCATGCTCTACACTGGAAAGAAAACCTGGAGTCTTGAGAGTGATAGAGACAGTTTTTACATTAGGCAACTAGACATTATTCAAACTTCCACCCTCTCTATTGCTAATTAATCTGGACTCCCACTCCTATACTGAGATTCACTGTAGAATTTCCTCTCTGACTGCTCCTGCTTGGGTTTCCAAGGGAGATTCCCCCATCCATTGGGGTGTGATAGCTTGATTCATTTTTGGCTCACTTCCCTGTCATGCCTAAGTGATGGACAATGTGTCTGGAAGCCAGTATAGAATGATAACATTAACTCTGTGTCTAGCAAACAGACTAAACTTAAGAGAATGCTGCCAAAGGAACCCTGAGGACGAGAAAGTGATGAAAATATAAATTATTAGAAAGAGATAAGAGACAAAAAGTCTAAACCTGTCCAGAGAGAGGAAATGAAAGTGGGAAAGTGGTATTCAGTGGGTTTAAATCAACTGATTATCACAGATTGACACCAGCTGAAGATCTGCCTCCCTGGATGCTGCTGGGAGGAGCTCAGCCCTAACACTCTGCAGGCTGAATCCTACAAGCTTTTTCCAGCATTAAGATTGCGGAGCCTGAGTTTGTTCTGTTACAGTCTTGCATCAGCATGTGTTGGTCTCTAACGCAGTCCCTTTGTATCCCCTCTTCAGATGGAGGCAAAAGAGGAAGGAACAGAATTCAGAAAGGGCCACATGATTTTTGGTCCTGCGCTCTCCCAGCTGACAGGCTGTAGTGCCAGTTACATCTGACACGCAAACTCGTCCCTCTTTCCCAAATGAACACAGACGGTACAATGTTATCAGTGCCAGACCAGAGTGCTTAGTTTGTTTCACCCTGGCATTTTCATGTCCTCTATCAAAGCTCTTCCTCAGGATGATCCAACTTGCAGCCCTCATTCCTGGACTCACCATTGCCTCCCCTGCATCTAGGACCCCAACGCTAAGTGTCCCCTCTTTCTTTGCTCAGTACGGTCAGTCTATCCTGGAGGATGGCTCAGGCATGAATACGGTCAGATTTCCAAACGTGTGTGTGCTTGTGTGGTTAAAAGTTCCCCTTAGAAGCACGTTCCTTAAACATGGACAGGTTCCCCCATCCTAGAAGGAAGAATTTATGGAAGTGGAGAAAGTTGTTTTAAATTATTCAATATAAATGTAAATAGGAGAAAGGGTTCCTTTGAATATATTGTGTTATTTATGCTCAGCCCTGGAAAAATGGGCAGCAGGTTAGTATCTGCTTGCAAATCGAAGGCATTTGTTTTCCTGGTAGTTGATGCAAATAACGTAAATATGCTTTACATTTTAGAAGGAAGCTTATGAAATATTAAAGCCAAATTCCCAGGTCCTATCTCCTATTGAAATAGAGTGCTCTTGATGAAGACTCAAGGATATTGTGGTGGTAAAGCACAGAAAGGCTGAGGTGTGTGTGCAAGACAGAGAGAAAGCAAAGTATGGAAAGGGATGGCTGGGGAGACAGTTGCGTTTATACAAAGAAAGAGATGGATGGATGGATGAAAAGAAAGAGAAGTATGTGTAATGTTTGTCTCCCAGGAGAGTCTCCCCCTCTCCCATTCCCCGTGTGTGTGCATGGTGGGGACTATTTGTGTGTGTCGGGGGGTGGATTCTCCCAAGGGACAATAACAAAAACGGAGCAGGGCATGGAAGTCCCTTGAATTATTCAGTATTCATAAATTACCACTCTTTGTTGCTTCTTTGTCTGGAGACCATGTTTTCATTTCAGGGGAGAGATGAAGAGATAGCATATGACCATGAGCCCTGACAGTGCACATGTCATTCAGGCAGGATACTGAGAACCACACAGGGAAAGAGAACCGAGAACACAACTTTCCAGATTTCACCATGTTTCCATAGCATGAGACTTATTTCTTCTCATCTAGAGTATCCAATTCACCACAAACAAGTAAAAAGTGAAGGGCAACTCTCTAGCAAAGGGTAGGAAAAACAGATGCTCTTGTTTCTCTCAAAGCTCCACGTATCCTTCACACCTGCACATCTCTTCCTTCACAGTATGAAGTCCCACAGCCCCAGGGATCTCCCACAATATTCCAGAAACTCCTTATCCCATACCAGGAGTGGGATAGTTCAAGCAGCTATTTTCCTACCCCATAACCAGGAACAGCCCTCCTGGCACACTGAGGCCACAGGATGCTCCATGTCAGTTTGTGCTTGGAACAGAGCAAGCACTGGGAAAGGTGTTTTTTGGTGGGAGTGGGGAGGTGGTAGGGCTGAGACATAGCAGCTCTTGGACCCACGCTTGCCTAGGGCAACAGCGAGTGCCCACACACCAAGAAACAGATGACAGCTCTGCACTGGTGAAAGGGGCTGTTAGCCCTAAGGCGCTGCTTTTTATTTTATATTTGTAATTGCTCCATCTCTATCTGAAATTGGGATTAAAAAAAAATCCAGGCTCTGGGAGTGGCTGGTGAAGGAGGAGGAAGGAACAAAAGGAGTGAAGTTTCTGCAGCATTGGTTCATTACAACAAAGGCACATTCCTGGGCGCTACACAGTGCTTTGTCTCACCTTTAACAGATGAGCTCTAAGAAGCCCCCACACCACGTGCCAACAGATGCAGGAGCTGTGCCTCTGCGCTGTGCTGCCAAGGAGGGGTTTCTGCAGTTCCTGAGCTGGCTGGCCAGGAACAAGGCCAAGGGACTCACGAGTGCCATTGCCTGCACTTTAGCAATCCTGCCATGCCTCCTGCCTCTCCTGTAACTCCAGGGCAGAGCTGCAGTTCTCAGAGTCCCCCAGGGCAGGTTTCTTCAGAGCTCTGGCCAGGCTAGGGGGAAATAATGCAACGCTCCCTGCACGGCTAACTGCACAGTCTCCTACCTTCCCTCCTTGCAAAGGCATCTATCATTACCTACCAGCAAGTCAAACATGGCATGGAGGGAGAAGGGTATCTTCTGGCAGACCTTTTACCCAGGAGCATTGCAGCACTGGCTCTAGAGAGCCAGAAACTGCCCTATCTCATTCTTCCTGCTGACTGTTAAAAACTCTGCTCTAAGGAAAGCAGGATTGCTACCTCCCTGCTTTCAAGGTTGAGGCCTTCAAATGAAGGGGACTATTTCATACAGCAGACTCTTGTGGGGCTGTTTTAAGAGAACATCCCTTCCACCCTCATATCTTTCTCCACCTTCCATGGTCCTCTTGCAGAGCAGAGCTGGTAAGATGAGGGCTCTGCCTTACTATCATGGCCACCCCCCTCCGCTGAACTGCTGTAAGAGGACAGGATGGAAAAGGCAGAGTTTATTATCACAGGATGAATAACACCATCGGTGGTTGGGTCCCAGCCATACACCACAGCCTATTTCCTCCCCTCCTTTGCTCAAAGATGGAAAGGGCACCATCCGCCTCCTCCTAACGCTTAATCAGAGAGCCTGCGTGAGCAGAGGTAATAGACAACATGTCAATTAAATCTGTGGCTAGTGACCAGTTGTCAGAGCTTGTTCCAGGGGAAGAAGGGTAATTATCAGCTGTAGTAGGGAGCAGAAGTGATCACCTGGTTTGGTGCTGTTTGATTAGCAGGCTGTACTGCCTCTGGAGAGCAGGCCCATGAAAAATGCAGGAGAGTGGATGTGTGTGCAACTCAGTAAACATCGTTACTGCAATAGGAGAGGGGAAAGGCCTGTTTGTACAAGGGGCTGCAAGCTGCCCTGCCAGAGCAAAGCAACCAGCAGTGATTCAGAGAGCAGTGACACCAAGGAGCACAGCAGAAAGGCTCTGGGAAACAAGCAGCCCTGGCTGTTTGAAGCATCCCATTGCATTGCTCCAGCTTGTTCCCATAATGGAGGGTTGGATTATATGTGACAGCCACATTGTGCATAGTATATGTGTACGTGCTACACACTGGCAGACACCAGGGCATGCATCGACTTCTATACATAAGCCAGCCAGTGAGTCTGAGTGAAATGCGAAATGCATGGTGCAGGTCTCTGTCTTTAGTGGTCCCAGACAGGGCAAGCTGGCTGTCCCCAGCAGATACCTGACACATGGGAGCAAGGAGTAGATATTAGCCATGGCACTGCCCTGCCCCTGAGGCAGAAGGCCATGCACACACTTCTCTAACATGCCTTAAGCAAACAACCCAGCTTCTATTTTGTCTGACTTATTTTCTTCCTTCCCTCTTGAGATAGGCAGCATAGCCACTTCAGATATTTCTGGGGCTAAATAAGGAATACAGTAAGAGGCAAGCAAAATCAGGGTTTAAGCATCTGCCTTCCTAGGCTGGCTAGGTCCAGGGAATCTGAAAAGCTCCAGGCATTCCTTTGAAAGACAGACAGGTGATCAATTTCACCATTGCAATAAGAGCAGGATGTCCCTTAGCAGGTCACCTTTCTGCCAGGAGATCTGATTTCCAAAGTTTTTACATTTCTGAAACACTTTCTTTTTTTAGTTGAATGCACTTCTCACCTATAGCACTGCCAGTGCCAACCCTGAAGACAGCAGAAAGGAGGGAAAGGAAAAAGGGCATTGTTTAACTTCTGATTAGGGAGTCTGTCAGTCTAAATAGGGACCTGCAACTTGTATTGAACATTTTTACAACATACAGCACTTCAGCAGCATTTTAAGTAGGACCCCAAGAAAAAGACATCAGTTTGAACTCCTTGACTTGATGACTGATTGGGTCATTGCCTGTGTCTGGAAGCTGTATTTGTATTTACCAACAGAGTTTGAGATTCCAGCAATGCAATCATTTGCTTGAGTTCCCCAGGCAATGGTGTATAATACGTGGCTGTAATGGATATAGAAGTATAGTGTAGAGTCTAACTGGCAGAGAAAACACAGCAACTGGTAGAGCTCCAGGAAAGGCAGTGCATCGCGGCAGGATGTGCTGCTTACTCACAGAGGAGCAGGAAGGGGAGGACTCACCTGGAACTGTTGGCTGCCCATGTCACCTCTGCCAGAACAGCACAGCTGAGCATGTGCTTATTTACATGCAGGCTCTCTGGCCAGTGCTAGCCTGGTGGCAGCTCAGTGGGAGACAGGCAACAGTTCCACCAAGGTTCAGGAGCACTGTCTGCAGAGACTGAGCATGTTTGCCTCGCCTGTCGGACACATCCCAGTGCCGTGCCAGCTGACCAGTGAGTAACTGACACAACCAGGGGCACGTCCCGCATTATGCAAAGGTAAACAGACTCGTGAACCAGAAGCACCACAATAAAAAACAATCCCCCAACACACATCCAGTTTAGAGCCTGCCTAACCAGGCTCCTTTCCCAGCATGCGGGATGGCAAAGAATTCATCCACCCAGCTCTCATTTCCATGCTCCTCTCCTCCCCCATTGTGATCCAGCACTGGAGCAAAGGTTGTCCACAATTCACCCAGCCCTCAAGCATGAGATCCCCCCCTTATTCCTGTAGAAGAGCAGTCTTTTGCCATCCTCCCTCCTTGCAGTGTGCAGCCACAGTTGCCTGCCATAAGCGCACTCTGTAAATGCTGGGTTAATCTTAGTGAAAACAAAAGACCTGATAAAATGAAATAGGAAACCTCAAAGAAATTGCCAATGGCTTCTCCTACCCTGCACTGATAGCAGGAAAGCACATATTTCCACCCAGGGGGAAAGGGCTTCCCCCCCCCCCGGCTTTTTTCTTTAGGGTGGAGCAGCACCCTAAGTCATGCAGTCCTGCCTGCTCTCCTGGGATATGCTGTAACAGCCCCAGTGCATGGCTGGATGCTAGAAGTGGATCACGCGGGCTCCTCCTGCCAGCTGGATGCTGGTGTTGCCACCAGCTCAGCACCAATTTTTTATGAAAGAAAATAGAAACAAAACTGCTTGACATTTGAAAAGAAATCATTACCACACACTTGCAGCAAATCAGAGCTGGAGTGCTTTAAAGTTCTACCATCCCAGTGTTTAATTAGAGACCAGGTGGCTTATATTTAGCTCTCATGAAAAATTTAACCCCCAGATGCTTTGCCTGATTCAAGCCAAACTCTGCTTCTGGCCCACCCCCTTCCACTTCAACAGGGTGCTGGGCTCATCCCCCCCTGCCCAGAGACATCACAACCCCAGCTGGAAGCAGCCTTGGGACTGCTCAGGGCAAGCATTTCAGCAGAACTCCTGACCCCACAGGGATGGTTTGGCAGTTCAATCCATTAGGACAGGACCTTGGTGCAGCCTCACGGAATCTCAGTGGAGCCATCAGAACCTTTCCCTTTCTCCCTGTGCCAGGAGAAGACTTGGTGCGCCAGCTCTGTGGGGTCACTGTCCCCAGGGCAGGATCAGCC
The DNA here is from genome assembly GCF_000699145.1 of Aptenodytes forsteri. Classification (NCBI taxonomy): domain Eukaryota; kingdom Metazoa; phylum Chordata; class Aves; order Sphenisciformes; family Spheniscidae; genus Aptenodytes; species Aptenodytes forsteri. The sequence goes on from NW_008796108.1 coordinate 914,394, forward strand.
TTGGCTAAACCTAGCCTGTTTTCTTCCTTGTTTTTACAAAGCACACCTCCATGGATGGCTGAGCTGAAAAGGCTTTTTTTTTTCTCTCCCTGAAAGGCCTTAGTGGCTGCGTGGGGTAGTAATTAGAGCCTACTCCCCATTTCAGGGGTCTAGTCTCAGCTGCTCTGCTCCCTCCAGATGACACTGCTCACTTCCATACCTCATCTATAAAATGGCTGTAGCAGGTGTAATATGAAGATAAATAGACTGAGTAGCACAAACTGCTCAGATAATGAGATCTATATAAGCTTCCACAGTAAATGATAGTTGTAGCTACAGCTGAATTTCCCTAATCTAGACAAGCCCCTGCTCTCCTGTCCTTCAACTAGCAGTTTAATTTGCATTAAAAAAAATCATTCCAAGATGATGTGGATTGCACTTTTTTTTCTCCTCCATGCTTTACAAGATATAAACATTGTGTCTTCTTTTTAAATGTAGCCTCTGGGTAGGGATTCCTGTGAAATAGAGAAGCAGGCCATTTTTCAGATAAATGATTTACACAGAAGATGCTATGGATGACCTGACACTGACCTGTTTGAATTAATTCCAGCATTTGAGCTTCCATTTCTATTAAAACTCCATTTACCAGGGAAGTGAAAAGGTAATTATCATCCCCAGCTTTAAATCACTCTGCTGCTGAATTATTAAAGGGAAGAATTAAAAATAATCAGGCTTTTTCATTATACTTCATAGAGAGGAAATTAAAGGTGTAAGAATGTATTTTTTGCTTGAATTCAAGTATTCATTTCTGAGATTTATGTAGAAATTGGAATTATTCTCTCTGCATGCCCAGCTCATTTTCTTTATGAAAGACACAGAGATACACACATGGGGGGAAGGAAAAAAGTAAAAACCCTCTTGTAGAATTAAAAGAAGAATAGAAGGAAGAAGGGATTTAACATGAAAAAGTATAGGATAGTGTTTTGCATTTTAATACCCTTTTTTCTGCACAATTACACCTCTGAGTGATCCAGCAGAGGGAGATTAAGCTGCTACTAATTTCAGATATACAGTTGTAAAATGCTAGGTTAGTTCTTATCAGGAGAGGTAAAAAAAAAATCTAACACTGTCAGGCAGTAGGAGATAGCTGATTGCTTCTGATGTCTGGAAACTCACAGAAGCGCTACAGCAGGGACTGACACTGGATCAGAGCAGTCCAGCAACACGCCTCCTCCCAGGGAAAGGTACCAGCTGCTTTACACAAAACCACAGAATTTTCCTCACTTAATAAATAGCAGCCCTCTTGCCAAGTAGGCAATAGTTTGTACCTTTGCAGCATGAAACTAGGATGGAGATAGTTGATCAAGCGGATGGATACACACGATAAGATCTAACATACCTGTGGAAGTGCTCAGTACCTCCAAAACCAGGTAGCTTTGCATGAGTCTTGGTCAGTATTTTACCTCACTTCATATCTTGAGGCAGTGAGCTCCAAGGATAGATCATGCCTACAAACTCGCCATGCTACAGGGTGGTTGTACCTACTCCTCCTTCATGCCAGTTTAATAGCACTTTGCCATGCCCTGAGGCAGAAAGACCCTTCTTAAAGAATTTTTCTCCTGTGCATTCAGTGGGAACAAGCCTAGCAGCTGATAAATCTGGTCTCAAAGCATGAGCAAGCGTCTTTGGGGCTGGTGTAATCTTTGGGGAGATCCAGGAACGTTCATCTGTGTGGAAACAGAAGTTGCAGCCCAGAAGGGAAAACCCCTTTGTTCCATTCCAGAGCCAAAAGCAAGTCCCAAAACACTGAGCTCCCCGTGTGATTGCCTGGCCCACCGCCTCCTCCTGCTGGATGAGGGCAGATAGAGCCACCCCCCACTCCGCAGCCTCACACTCTCTCTCCTGCGATGCGTGAAGGCAATGCCATCACTTAGCTCCATGCTGCCCAGTCCAGAGGGGTCAGAATGGGACACCAGGCCAAGCAGGTGCAACATCAAGGTGACAGGAATATTTATTTAATGCTAGGCACCATCTCCACTCCCACCAGTCCCTGGCCAGAGGCAGCAAGAAAAGGCAAGCTACAACCTTTTGTACAGTCTGTCAGGAGGGTCACTGGATGTAAGTGCATTATTGGATGTAAACGCATTACTGGGCCAGTGATAACCGTGTTAGAGGCTGTGAAAGAGAGACAGTAGTAGTGAGGTACATTTGGGTCAGAAGAATCTGCGTGCAAAGTCATTTGTGAGCTGGTTATGAATGACAAGCAGATCTCAAAGGTCCTACCCGATGCACATGCCAGGAGTGTTTGCAGTGGTCCTTGGGTCCTTCCATTACACAGAAGAGCTGGGCTTCCCAACCTAAATAGGGCCAACCAGTTAAACATGGTCCTGCATCAGTTCCCATTTCAGGTAGTTTCCTGGGACTCCCTTTCACCACTTCTTCAGGGACAAGTCTTGCCAAGGTCAGTGTTACAGATGCACTAAGCTGCAGGCATATGCCCTGGATAAGACATCCCAGCTGTGGTGTAAAAAAGGCAAAGGGAAGTCAACAGCAAATAACCAAAGCGAGAGATATTCCCCCGCCTTACATTTGTACAAAGTGGTTGCTATCTTTTCTCCCCAGCCATGCTCTCCCATACATTAGAGCTCACACCTCTCCGGTTCCCTGAAAAAGGGAGGAAATCGGAGAAGGAAAACATAAACCTGGTGCCTGTATTTAACAACTGCCACAAGATTGAACCAGGGAATCTAGGCCAGTCAACATCTGTCCCTGGCAAAGTAATCAGAAAAGTTGATATATGATTCAATGGATAAAGAATTAAAGGAGAGAAATATAATTAACATCAGTCAACATGGTTTTATGGAAAATAGGTCTTGTCAGACAAATCTGGTTTCATTCTTTGATGAGATTACAAATTTGGTTGATAAGGGTAACTGCAAAGATGTAATATATTTAGCTGTTGTAAGATGTTTGACTTTGTATCTCACAACCTTCTGATTAAAAAATCAGCGCTATACAATATCAGTAAAGCATGTGTTAAATGGATTAAGAATCAGCTTTCTGGCTGTTCCTCAGGAAGGAATTGTCAATGGAGGAGTATCACTGAACAAGGGAGTGAGGCGCAAGTGGTGCTTCTAACACATTTCTGGGCTTGGACTCAATTTTCCTCAATAATCTTGATATGAAGAATTAAATTAATACTAACGAAATTTGCAGAAAGCCTAAGGATAGGTATATGACAATAAAGGGGGCAAATGGCTCAGGGAGAGATTTGGATCACTCAGGAAGCTGGGCCTATTCCAGTTTCACAGGACAAGGAACGGTGTATCTGTAGCTCCAGAGCAGGCAGGGGCAGGAGGCAGAAGAGTAACTCAGCAGCTGGTGCCGACAGTTCCTGGCTGCACAAGCAGCAGCAGAGCAGAGAGGCAATTCCTCCACTGGATACAGCTCCAATGAGAGCAATCAAACACTACTTCCCACCCTGCTCTCCAAAGGATGCTGCAAATCTGGAGCCTCACAAATGACCTGACTGGGAAAATGTGCAGTCTAGCAAGCATCCATATAGCAGGAATTCACTGAAGCAGGGCTGGTATCTGGACTACTGCTTTCCCTGGTGAAGACCAAAGGCGGCTGCAGAGCATGCTGAGAGCACTGATCCATTGCCCCCCGGAGGCTGACATAAAGAACTCAATCCGTTTAGTTTATCAAACGGAGATTGAGAAGTGACTTGACTAGAACAGATAAAAACCTTTATGGGGAGACAATAGCAGGTACTAAAGGCCTCGTTAATCTGCCAAAAAAGACATAAGAACAACCCAATGACTACAAGATGAAGCCAAAGAAATTCAAATGAGAAATTAGGCCCAAATATCTGACTACAATGTGATTAAATACTAACAAACTGCAGGGGAATAGCATGTTCTCAAGCTCCAGACACATTTAGTGTTTTTATGAAAGGGCTGCTTTAACCAACAAAAAGTTGGTGGGCTCATGTTCATTCCCTTTTGCTAGAAAGGAAACAGAGAATTAGAAAAAGCTTCTTCAAGTGTTCCCTTCCTTTGATGCTGCCTAGGGAAAAGTTGCTGACCATAGCTCTGTTATCAAGTAAGATAAACAGGTGCCCCATGCTATTGTTCCTGGCTGTCCGTGCACCTATCTGTCCGCTTTCCAAGCTGCACAACCCCACCCTTGGTGAGGGAATTGAGAGTCAGACCCCAGGGCTAACACACAGCACAGACCATCCCAAAGACATGCATGCACACACACTGACCCTTCTCAGACTCTCCTTCAATCCCACTGACTTTAATGCAGAACCAAGATAACCCTCAACTTGATAACCCTGGCTATATTGTCCTTCTGCTCAGTATCAATCTTTAAAAGCTCCTGGTCTCCAGCAGTCTTACCTTTTTACCATATTCTGCACAGAACTTACACTACCAAATCTCCTGGGCAATGAATTTATTATCCCTTTAACTGCCTGAAAAGAACGTACAGCCCTTATAATAATACTTTATATCTTTCCAGGGTTTTCCCTTTAAGGATCTCAAAGAGCTGTGCAAATATCTATTATTCCTTATGTTCCCACACATGGTATTCCCTTACATCATACAGATATGGAAATAGAGGCTGAGATGACATGATTTGCTCTGTGTCATACACAGCATCAGGAAAAAGAGGGCAGGAGGATTAGCTGCCAGCACTCTTCACCAGATTGCATGGCCTCTCCAAGAAGCTGCAATGAACTTGCAAGAACCTGCTGTTGGCTGAGATGTTCAAGGCAGCCCACAAGAAAGATGGGGGTCTGGGGAGATATTAACATTACAGGGCTGAAGAGTAAGCTTAGTTTAACCAAGTTGTTTCTGCATTAACAGAAAAAACAGGACACAACTGCTCTTTGAAGAGTCCTTGCTTTCCACTGATTATAGCAGGAACTTAGTCTCTACTGTGCCCAAAGTCAGCTAATGCAAATAATCACACAGCATCACCTTGTATTACTAATTTGACCAATGCACTGTCACTGCTGCCACCAACTCAAACTCTCTTTGGACATGATGAAAAATTTCTTTACTGAAAGAGTGGTTAAACATTGGAACAGGCTGCCCAGGGAAGTGGTTGAGTCCCCCCATCCCTGGAGGTATTTAAAAGACATGTAGATGAGGTGCTCAGGGACGTGGTTTAGTGGGCATGGTGGTGTTGGGTTGACGGTTGGACTCTATGATCTTGGAGGTCTTTTCCAACCCTAATGATTCTATGATTCTCTGCCAAGTCTTATCTCTCTTGCCCTCTATGAAATCCAAAATATGCAGCCATGCCATGTACTGTCCCACGTAGCGCTCATGTGGAGTGGCATTTTAGGCTGGACACATCAGCATCCACACACACATCCTTCACACCAAAGTGTAAGCTGTACACATGCCTTTGCTTTTTGATACTAGGCTGCATCATGCAGATGAGGACATGGAAGTATCTTCCATGCTTGCTCTGCTGCTTTTTCCTCCAACACCCGTACATCCATCAATTGGGAAGAAATTTTGATTAAAAAATAGGTAGAGATGCCTTTTGATAAAGCAGAAACCTAGTTTTGACACTGTTAGAAAGGAACACCTTCATTTTTCATTTTAAGACCTGCCATGTCAGAACATGGCTTTTATACTATTATCTTTTCAAGGCACAATTGAAAAGAAATATAGCGTTTGGCCCAAAACAATGTTTCTTTCAAAAAACTGAATTTCACAGGAAAGAGTAACATTGGATTCTAATTCAGAACAGAGAGTAGACATCCTCATCCCCTGTTTGGATGGATATTGCAGGCAGAGGAATAGACAAGTTAGCAAATAGGCAAGTAGGTAAACAGGAGATGGATGGATATTGTAGATGGATGAATAGATAAATACGTAACTAGAAGAAACAAAGGTAAGCGGGTGGATGCTCAGATGAACATACAGCAATTGTGAGTGGAAGGCTGGACACAGATAGAAAGATCAGCAGGTAGCTTCCCGGGGATGCTCACTTGGGCTTTACGTCCCCCAGTTGCTGTTGGCACCAACTGCTCTTGTGGAACCAGCACAAGCTCTTGTGCTGCTGCAGCAGCTCCCCCTTCCTTGTCTGTCTGGTTTTTGTATCCACCAGCTGTTTTACATTTTCCTGCTGTGTGCATTGGGTTGATTTCACCTCTTCTCCCTCAGGGTTCCAGGAAACCATTCTCACTAGCATTTCTCTTTTGTGCTCCTGCTCCTTCCACCCCCACCTCCTGTTCTCCAGTCACTTCACACCACAGCCTGATTAGTGTAAATATTGCCACCAAACAGAAACCGCCTGAACAGATACCTTTCGATTTATCTCCCCTCCCTTTCCACCATGTGAGTCTGTAATGAATTAGGAGAAAATGCTGCTGAGAGGTGTCAGAACAATTTCTATTAAATGTAATTTTCTAATGAAAAGGTTATACACGACTGTCAGAGCTAATCAAAATTCAATCCCCCAGCCACTGCACAGCACAATCCTCTTCCAGCAAGTCTAACTTGGATGGTTGCAAGCCCTGTACAGTATGTTGAAGTGGGGTCCCATGCCAGAGCTTGCTTTTGCAGTGCCATCTTTTGTAGGAATTAAGCACTTCCAGCTGTGAGGAGGAAGAAACTAGTGAAATAGTTGCAAACTGATCCTCTCTTGCCTCTTCACCAGAGCACAGCCTGCTCTCCAGCCCAGGGAGCAGGAATAGAGTTTGCTCCTTAGCTAGCCAGCAATCCATCCTCTCTCAGGGATGACTTTTTCCTTGCCTCCAGCACTTCCTTTAATTTACCCCTCTCATTTCTTACTGTCCCTCCTTCCCTCCTCTCTTCTCTGTCTTTCTCAAGCCACTAGAGTAGATTTGAGACAGGATTACTTATTGATAACAACAGCCACCATCTTAAATCCAGCCAGGGATGGTGGCTAATCCCTTTAATGAGTTGCTTTAGCTCTGGCAGCTGAGCTAACCTGCATGCTAATTCACCAGCTTTCCTCTCCTCCCTCACAAGCTCTCACCTTCACCTCCTCCCAGAGAGACACAGCTGCTGATCAGAGGTTGCAGACCAAAAGATTGCCCTCAGCAGTGGGGAAGAAGCCCTACGGTATTTTGTTATTTCTTTAGCACTATGGAAACACTCTCAGAGAGCCCCACGCATGCTACGTATGTCAGGCAATCTCTCTAGCACCCAGACCTGGAATAGTGGCCAGTGCCCATGGTCCCATGAAGGTTACATGTATGGCTGGACAGGGGTAAAGAAATACCTTCCACCAGCAAAACAGGGGAGACACTTGTAAAACTCAAAACACTCACCACCAAAACAAGCATCAAAACACAGGACACAGCTTGACCTGAAGCCTCCTTTGGTGCTGAGCTGCTCTGCTGGGCTCCCCTCCAGGTGTCTCAGGGCCCAGTCTGGGATGACACACAGCACAGACTGTGCTCACAGGCAGGGCGACTTCTTTGGCAAGTGCAAGGCAGTGTCTTCCCTGCCGCAAACAGAAAGAGGGGTGGAATGACCCTGGGCTATTCATGCACATTAGGCTGAACTGGACTGTTCTCTCTAAATTAGGCTTTGTGCAAGGGCTAAAACCTCTCATTGATTCAGTCTCAATCATTCATTCCCAAGGCTCACTGGAGTTAATGACACTTTCGTCACTACAAAAGGCACCTGATGGGCTGGGAAGGGCTTTTGGCTGGTGTAAGAGAGCAGAGCACCCCAGCCCCACAGCTCCGTGAACAGCACCCCCCCGGGGAGGCAAGGTACACACCTTTGCTGCCTGGAGCTCTCTGAAAGGGCATGCTTTCACTGAAGGGGAGCAGAGCCCATGGCCAGAATCCTCATTAACCTGCTATTAGTCACTGTTCAGAGTCATTCAGTACCACACAAACAGAAAACCCATCTCCCCCCCAGCACTCATATTAAGATAGGACAGGAGAGGTGGGAAGATCCACTTCCCTCTCCATCAAATACAGTTTGAGAAATGCTATTATAGCATCCAAGAAGACAGTCTGCAAAGGTGCTGCCTGTTTCCTACCCAGCTTGCATTTCCCTGCCAGCAAGGATGACAGGGATACATTCTTCCCTCAGTCTCAAGGCAAAATTTCTATGCGTGGATAATGCGTGGCAGACAGTATTACAGTGGCCTCATCCAGCCTTTAAGTCTTGTTCTTTGTTATTTTGCACTGGCACTACATTTTGCACTGATGCAAAGGAAGAGTGTAAATCAGGTATGAATGAGCGAGGATTACTGCTTCAGGAGCCTCTGACTGCCCCACATCAGCAGGTTTAATTGCTTTCACAGGGACCAGGCCTCTCAAATTCTGAGAATCAATGCATACAAGCAGCCACACTGATTAAACTTTTTTTCCCCCTGCTCTGGTCATAGCACTGTTACACTGTCTGTGAGCAGGAAGCCTACCTGCAAGGTCTGATGCTTTGTTTCTCCCCCTCTGGTTTTTAGAGGGAGTTCTCACTCCAGTAGAAAGGCACTCGTCAAACTTGACTAAAAGCATCGCAATGCAATCCTACCTGCTTCCCTTTCGCTCTGCAAGAATGGCCCTGTGGCTGTCAGCACATCCCGCTTGTCCTTCACTTACAGGTGTTTATGCTCCGAGCCACAGCTTGGAGTAACACTGCTGCCAGTGCTGCACTGCTTTTCCTTCTATTGAGGCCTTCCCTCTCTGCAGAACACATGCCAGCTGGGTTTTTCCCTCTGTTTCCTTATTAAGGTAAAGCTGTCAGCAGCTCCCCCATTCCACTGGTTTGTTGGGACTTTCAAAGTCTGGAACTGTATTAAATATTCAATCTACTCCTTTGGGCTACATTTCAGAGCCTGTATCCCTCCCTTTAATTGCTCTGTCAAGAATAGATGAAAGTTTGATACTGAGGCCTTGACTGGGACCAACTCAAACACTTTGGGCTCTGCTGATTTATTTATTTAAAGAGAAAATATCTGGATTATTCTGCTTAAATTAGGCCCTATGCAATTGCTAAAGACCTCTTTTTCATTTGTTCTTTCACTCATTCATGTATCTTTCCATTAATTCATTCTTTTCCCTGCTATTTTGGTTATGATGAATTATATGCATGCACTTTCCTTTATCCCTTTCTTTCTCTCTCTCTCTCCTGTCACCGAGTGTACATCTCCCCAAACACCTTTTCTAGAACAGCACTGTGCCCTATACTCTCACGGGAAAGCAGATGGAGATTTACATCCAAGGAGATACGTCCCTGGGGCATTGCTCCACCGGCAAGGTAGCAGAACTCAGAATTTGGAGAGAACACGGCTGGCAAAGAAGAAATAACCACAACATCCTCTGCATAGCTTCAAAGGCTGGCAGTGATTTATATGCACCCAACAGAAGCTCGTTAATCTGCACCCCATCAATTCACTACCTGGCCCACCTCACCTAACAGTCTGAGCTCTCAGCCATGTCTCCAGGGCCCTTCCCCTCTTTTTGCCTTTCCTAAGCATCTTTGTTCTTGCTCTGAATACTGCTTACTTCCCCCACAGGCAGACAGAGGCCAGCTTTGCCTGTCTCCCCAGCACAAGGAGGCAGTTTTCCATGCACAAATTCAGCTCCCTCCTTCTATTGCAGGCTGCAGCTGGAAGGAGACTTTTTGTTTGTTTGGGGCTTTTTCCTTTGCTTTGTCTTTATCTACTCATAGCTAGATCTCAGCTGCTTTTCACTGAGGTCTGGAGTCTGTGGGTGGGCAAATCTGTGCCAGGATCAGGGTGACAAGGTCAGCCGCAATCACAAGGTGGCAAACAGCAGCCACTCCAGCTGCACTGCCCTCCTGGTTCCTTTGATGTAATTAACATCCCTTTGTTATTGTCTGCAATCACATCTGTCTCTGCTTTAATCATCATCTCCCAGCAATGAGCATTCCTTCTCATTAGGGTCTTAAAAACTTCCATTATAAACATGTAAATGGGATGCAGTGAGGAGGGAAATATTTTACTACTCCAATTTCCTGTTGTGACACTGCCAGCAAGTCATGGTATTATTACTAAGCATCTCCAATCAGCACCAGCATCTACAGGACCAGACCTGCATTGTGCTTGCAACCAGCATCTGACAATACACTAGTACGCAGTGGTACCAAGGTTTCCAGCCTTCAATGGAGAATGGAGATTTTTCCTTTGAGGGAAAGAGTGGAGATGAGACAGTAGACTCTGAAAGCAAAGGAGAATCTGATCCACTTTCCTGAGACCCAGCTTTCAATTGACAGCACACTCTCAAGGTAAAACCAAACTTCCCTGTCTTTATAATACAGAAAGTAAAATCTCAGTCTCTCTAGCAGCATCATTTAAGGCTTTTGACCTCTTCAGACTTCTCTACACTGATACCATCTGAGCTCTGGCCCAGCAGGTCCCCTGATCTGCTGGTATACCCAGACTAACCACAGGCACTCATCACATTGCATGGACCTGTTTGATTCTGCCAACTTCCCTCTCAACTAACTGCAGAGCTGCTCATGAGTCCTCCTTCTCCCTTTCAACAGCAACAGAAAGCAAGAGTCTCCTAAGCACCAGCTCTGCAAGAAGAGCTCTGTCCAAGCATTTTCTCCCCTTCTTCCAGAAGGGGCAAGGTCTTACATTTCAGAGGGATTTTGACCTCTCCTTCCCCTCTCGACACACTCTTGTCCAGCAGGCATTTCACACAAGACCTGTCTCCCCAGAAGCACTTCAGCAGCAGCATGTCAGCCGGGTACTAGCCAGGCCCTTTTCAAATAGGAATTGTTCAACCCAATAACATTTACAATGCAAATATCAGTTCTGTTTGCAAGCATACCAGGCTTAGGGGGAAGTGCACCGGAGAACTTACCATCCATCGCCAAAGAGATGCTGGGAAACACGTCAAGCCAGATGCTGTTCACAGAGGCAAGAGGCTCTGCTCCCCCCTACAGTAGTTCTCACAGAAGCAGATCTCCCAGTAAACCTCTTCTGCTCTTTAGAAAAAGGCCTTTTGCCAGGCAGCCACCATTTGGGCAACGTGTGGAGAACACAGCAGCTGTGATGCCTCTTCCACCACTGTAACCTCTAGGCTGTCCAGCCCTGCTCTGTTCTCAGAGGTCAGTCAAGGCCTGCCTGCCACAGCGATAGGTCAGCTCTCCATCGCTCGAGGCCCAGACACCACAGCTCATTGCACGGATGCCCTACAGGCTTTACACAGCTGTCTAGCTTCTCCTGAGGCAAAACTTCTGTGCCAGGCCCTCCCAGTTCTCTCTAAGAGCATCCATAAGTAGTTTAAGCTTCAGGATTCAACCTTCCTATGCCTGAAGCCCGTGTTACAATTTTTTGTCCTTTTCCCTCTTCTGTTTTTGTTTGTAGTAGGGTACAAGGGACACTTGATCTGATCTCTCCAGATGGGTTTTCTGCCTTATGCATACTAAGGCCCCTGCAAGCGTTCCCCCCAGGGAATACGTATAAAATATTTCTCACCCAAGGTGCCTAACAAACCCCTAAAGGCAGAAATTGCAGCCAAGGTGCAGAGAAGAGATAGCAAATCAGGCACTACAGTGCTTTCAACTCCAATCTCCTTGTCCTACCTCCTGATAAAATGTTGCTGAGACTTCTTCCATCTCTCAGTTCCTCTCTAGCACATGGATTTGGCACCCATGAACTTTTTAATTTCATAAACCACCAGTGCTTTGCCTTCTCTTTTGCACCCCTGTGCCTTCTTGGAGCTCTCTAAGCCAGGTGCAACCACCTGATAATTCCCTGTAATGTGATCACATCTGCTAGAGCAGGGCCTCTGTGCCAGAACTGAGCTGTGCCAAACTACAGCTTCGACTCAAGAAGACCACTGCTAGTAAAAGAGCAGGACAGCTGGGAACTCAAAGTCCCCTCAAGCTTGAGCTGCATCACACAAACCACCTTATTTCACGAAGCCCCAACACTGCTCCTCGCATTAACAACCACAGCATTCTCCTTTATAACAAAACTCAGCAAGGCCACTTACCTTCATTTCCCAGGCCCCACACATCTCATCTCCAAGAGTAATAATACAAAAAAAGAAAAAAATGTAGCTTGCTGATGAGTGGTTTATATCCTCTGTGCACCTGAGGAAAGGGCACACGCTATTGGTGCCTCAGGTAAAAAAAATCACACACCTTTTTGCACTCAAGTCATCAAGACAAGAACAAGGGGATTGTGCTCACTCAGTTAAAGGGGTAAAGGCAGAAAAGTTAAAAGAGGTTAAATAGACATATGAACACTCTCAGCCTTTTGTGCAAGACCTTGTGCTTAGGGGCAACCCCATCAGATTTAATTCTCTTTAAGAAATGCACTGGCTTTGCTCCTGAACCTTTCTGTGTGTTCCCTTGGAGACAAGCCCTGAAAGCTTCTCCTAACAGCCCTGAGTGCTCATGTTCACTGCCTTAGCTGACGTCTACTCTGACCAGGCCTTAGCTTTCCCTTGGCCAAGGTGTGGATGAACAGGACAGGATAAAACAAGGCAATTGCCTTCTGCAGCAGAAACACTCCTATACTAGCAGTTTGCAGCTGCATGCAGATGCACAAATTGTGCTTCATGTGCTCAGTCTCACTCACCCTTGTAACAAGCCACTGCCACAGCTGGTCAGAGCATCTCTGTCGAGGGCAAAAGCGTGACCTGGATGTGCACTAACTGCTCAGGAGCCCAGACACTGGACCCACTTGCAGGGAATGGTTTGTAGTGAAGTGGAATTTATAGGCAAACACATCCACGTGCCCAGAGACCCGCTGCAAAACTGCCTCATCCATCCCCTTCCAAACACCGCTCAGTCAGAATTTAATACTTACACTTTCCTGTTTATGTCCCCATCCTGTGGTCTTAAAGTATAACCGGCCTTTTCACAATGATTTCCCATTGACTGCAGGGGAAAATCCATGCCTGCTTTTAAACACAGGAATGCCCTTCCTAGCTGTCTTCCCCAAACAACTTTCTTTTCTCCTCAATCAGAAATTGGAGCTCTGTGCAACATCATCAAGTACATGTCACTCCTCCTTGATGCTCACGGATCTGCTAAAAGGTTAGTTTAAAAGCAATAGAGGCCCATTGTGTGGTGCTGGCAGAGTAGCAACTGTCTCTTCCTCTGGGTTCAGCTCAGGCTAGGGGAGGGGGTTTGAGTTATGATCCAGCATTAGGAATATTTAATAGCAGGAAGAAGATTTGAACCAGTTGTAGAGATAAGGCATCAAGATTACAGTGCTAATAAGGATTTCAGGGGAGGCTTGCTCTTAAATGGTCATGAATGAATGGGGAGTGAATGAGGGCGGAGTGGAACGACGCATAGATGAGCTGGAATTAGTAGATGTAAAGATGAAATTTGGCTTTCTGTTGTTGGCTAGGACTGGGATATGACAAGACTACCATCAAAGTCTGGATGATTTCAGCCTTTGCTCTGTATGACTGGCCAATATTCTAAATTCCCCTTTGTTTCACTTATTCGGGAGAAGATACATCTACAGATGCAGAGATTAAAATGGCTTTTTTCCTTGTCAGTTTGGGTGCTGATTTTAATCAGTTGGGGTTTTTTTTCCCCTTTCACAGCTCCATGTCTAGAGAAAAGGAACAGCTCAGAGAGAAATTGGAGCTGCTCCCAGGACAAATGGGCCTGACTGTCAGTGCATAAAATTACCACTGTCTCTTCACCTTGCTTTCTGCAATCCCTTTATTAACTAACTGAATCCACAGTCATTCTCTCTTTCCTAGCTCATTCATTCTCTTTCTTTCTCGCTCTCTCTACTCCAAGCTAAAAGGTTCATTATCACATGCTCGTGGACTAGAAATGCACCCATATCATGGGGGAGTGCAATTACATGTCCTGCAAACATCACTAGCCCAAGCTGGCAGCAGGAGGCCAGTCTGGCCCTGTGGGAAATGCTGGATCTGGACCTGGGAGCTGCGTTCTCCAGTGCTGCAGGCACTGATGTGTTAGAGAGGTGCTGCAACTCCCTGTGCATGGGGTTATGCATCTGGCCAGGTCTAAGGGCAATTTATTTCTAGGATAAAGAGGAATCCTGCCCTCCTATGGCTCTGGCAATGGGAGGCAGGAAGAGGAAATGAACGTAAGTGTAACAAAAGACTCAGCTAGCCCGGGATTTTGTCTCTAGCTGGGCCACAAGCCAATGAGAAAGCCCACAAGCTGCTGGTAGGGTTTAGCGAGCTCCTTGCTCCTGTGCTTTGCAGCTACCAATGAACCCACCTTCTGTGAACTGTTGTCTCACCCCTTCTCAGAGCCCTTCACAGAGCCCTGCCATCACCTGTCCTCATGATTGAAAATGCCGCATTTAACAGCCAACCTCCATAACTGTAAATGGGCCAGTGTGACTTTGGCCTTGGCATGTTTTTTTCTGGGACAGGGCTGAGGCATATCAGAAACCATGCTGGGGTGATTACACCCAGCAAGCTGTCAGACTCTTCTCTGCAGTGCCGTCAAGCCAGTTCTCACTTCAGCCCCTAAAAAAAGGATTCAGACACAACCTCCAGCTGTCAATCAAAGCACACATCCAGGTTGAAGTTCCAGGAGGGTAATTAATTTCCATCCAAAGACCGGAGGAGAAGTGTATTTGTTTAATGAACGCATTAACAATTTGTTCTTCTGCTCAGTATGTGTTCTGGCATTTTATTAAGACTTTTTTTTACTGGGGGTGGGGAACAAAGACTGATAAAATGTGTTAATGACAAATACCAACTGCGTGAAGAGAAGACATAAAAGGGACAAGATGATTTGTGGGCTGGATTGAAGGAGACTCTGAACACTCAGTCCGCAAACTGGGGTGAGGAAGAGCTGACATCATGCTCACTTGAAAAAGGTGGTGGGTTTCCGGCACTTTTAAATCTTGCTTATTAGTGTCTATCTGCGGTGCGATTGTGTCTGAAGGAGTCCAGCCCTCTCCCAGCGGGTGCTGTCTGCCACCTTACCTGTTCTGCAAGACCTCTTCTCCCTTGCACTCATGCCACCTCCAGATCCCCACAAATCTCACCAAAGTGACCACGACCCTCAGGAGTGCCGTTATCCCACCTGTGGGCAGCTGGGACCCCCCGGGTTACCAGCACTGTGGCTTCGTCCTCGGCGCAGGTACCAGGACGATGAAGGAAAAACCGCAGGGGGCTCCTCACCCCGCTGCCCTGCGGGCGCTGCTGGCGGCAGGGGGGGCGCGGGCCCCCGGCTCCGCAGGGCGCGGTGGGCGCCCGGGGCCTCGAGCGCTGTCCAGGTGCTGAAACGCGCCACCAGCCGGGCCTGCCGATCCCACGGCGGCTTCCGCAAACCCTCCTCGTCACCTTCCTGGGGCTCTTCCTGGCTCCCACACGCTCTTGCTGCCAGGGAAAGGTCCCAGCACCTCTAACTACACCCAGCCGTGTTGCTCCTTGACTATCGTGACCTGTGCCGGGGGAGAATCCCGCTTCTGGAAAGCTGCTGGCAAATTGCTCTCTGCCTTGCTGTGGAGACCCTCTCTTCATTGCTCCAGCTTGCTGCTAAGCCGTGTTTCCCCGTCCTGATCATCTTGGTGGATGGGGTCTAACACCAAGAGTGCTGATGGGGATCCCATCTTGGGCATCTCATCTGATTGTTTCCAAGACGTGACAAGAAGGGACAAGTTCAAGAACAACTCTTGACCAAAGCCCAGCTAAGGTGGGAGGAAATGTTTCTGCCTCTTTCCAGCTCAACAGCCTCTTAATTGTGCTTCCAAAAAGCCAAGTGAGTTATGCAAAACTGGCATCGCTCCCTCTGGCCATCTGCAGCACTACTCACAGCTTGTCTATAGTCTTTGTCTGGTGAGGTGTTGCAGCTTCTTGCATGGGGTGCCCAATTGCTCACTGTGCCTAACGGTTTGCAGGATGGACAAGGCACACCACAGCTGTCTTTTCCATCATCATCCTTGCAAGGCACCTGATGCCACCGGTTGCATGGTAACACAGAACAAAAGGCAGAAATTAGCCACAAGGACACCCTGTCTCAGAAAAAGCGGGGAAAACAAGCGGAAGCAATTAGCAAAAAGCTGGGATAAGCTGAACAATTTTATTTTCATTTTCTAAAGAAATCAATTTCCTCATTTGGCCCTGGCACCTTTCTGTTCTCCCTGGACCAGCTTCAGGTGGAGAGAAAGGAGCAGCCCCACTTCTCTCATTTGGAGGCTCTTTTCATCAGAACTTGCCCTGGACTTAGCTGCTTGTTTTCTGCACAGGACTGTGCAGGGAAAGATATAGCCATGGATGGAGGCAATGGAAGGGGTACCCAGGTTTGCCCACCTCCTTCCCACCCCATCCCTTGTGTCACAAACCTTTTCTTTCAACGTGACTCCATCCAGCAATGACTCCTTTCAGTATGTGGCTGGCTTTCTAAGCCGTCTGCTCTCCTCATCCCTGCTTGCTTGTGCATTCAAGTATGATGCTTCAGGGCAGACTTGTTCTCTCGGCCACTAGACTACATCCAGCGTAAATTATAATTTTTTATTTTCTTAATATTTTGTAGCTGACATGACAATAAATAACTAAAATACCCATGCTTTGCTGCAGCAAATATTGTTTTACAGGAGATGAAGGCAGATATGACACTTGGTATACTGCCTTTCATTGTAGTTATTTTCTCCGTGTTTTTTGGTGAAGTTTTCTAGAACCATTTATACTTTTCTGTATGTCACTTTAAAATCAGAAAGAGCTTTAAAAAGAAAACTGCATTTTTCTCTCATCACAGAGTCTTAGCTTTCTTATTACTCTCCTCTTTGATTTTTCTTTTTCCTAAAGTCAATAAACAACAAAAATTTCTTTACAGCACTCTTAAGAGGTTATATTCTGGTCATTTCTCATGGTTTTTTTTCCAGTGTTCAGTGACAATTGTTACAAAAAAGAATCATTTTTTCTAGCCAAGACCTAGAATGGGAACAGCCATGTAAACCACGGTTTCTAAAGGATGAAGCAATCTGGCTGGATCCACCTGTTACAGAAATCCTGGGAGCCCCAGTGACCTTGGGTGCACTAAGCAGATTTGCACTAACTGAAGAGATCTTGTGGTTTTTTAACTTGTGCACCCCCTGACACCCCCAGCACTTTCTTAACTTGTACCTGATACACACAGAAGCTACTAAGAAAGAGTGTGCACATAACACCTATATTTCTAGCACTTCTCACTGTTTGGATGTGTTACCAACTTCCTCAGTGTTCGTTCAGCCAGATACTTGTCCGTATCATCAGGGGATGTTGCTGCAGGTTGCTGAGCAGAGAGATCAGCCTCAGAAAAAGGAGGGCTCGGGGGTCGCTGGCCCTGTGCTCAGCCTCCTAGTGCCTCAGCTGGTAGGACACTTGTGGAGCAAGCAGGTATTTTCCCCACTGATCCTGCAGAGAAGCCATTCGCAGCCACAGGCAACCTGTCATTTTCTCAGCATAATCCAAAGCAGGATGAGACCTATAGAGTAGCTCATCTTTCCTGTCTGGAGGCAGCCCAAAGCCCTGGCAAATGGAAAGATTGTCCCTTTGGTATCTTCCCCTCATCTCTCATTTCCTCTAAGTTGCTCCTTCCATCTGTCCACACATACAGGGGTTTGTTTTTAACTGGAAGTTCTTCACCGTTAAAGGAAAGAGTCTGCCCCATGATACATGCAGCATGACCCAGGCAACACCTCTGCTTTGGTTAATGCCTCCTGCAGGTTCCAAGTGTGTCCTCATCTGTCATTAGCTCCATCTCCTCACAATGAAAACAGATCACCAGTCTGCATTTAATCACTCAGAACAAAAACAAGCCATGCAAAGCAGAAAGGTTAGTCAGGAGGCAAAGCACTGGTCAGCAGCATTCTCTCACTGTGCTTTGTGCCTTGGGATCCACTGAGAACATGGACAGAAGGGCCTCAGGAGCAAAATACCATTTAATGAGCTCTTTGCTGCCTAATCTAAAGAATGCCAAGGAAGGGAAAGCAGGGGGCGGAATAGCAACAGGTCAGGGCACAGCTTGTCCACTTAAAAACCACTTGGTTTTCAAAGGAAGAAGCATCAAAAACTTTCTTGCCCACTTGGCAATGTCAGTTCCCAAAGGAGACAGGAGAAAGTGCCTTCTTAGATGACTACAGGTGTCCACATTGTGAATTCAGATGAAAACGAAGGATACTGTCCAATAAAGGACAGTGACTGTTCATGTGTGGACACTTCTGTCCTTTCCCAGTACAAGAGGAAGCTGTTCCTTTCAAAGTGGGAGAAGGTGACCAGCAAACGGGGGTTCTTGGTTCTGCGCTAAAGGGTGGCCAGAGTTTGTCAAAAGCAGTTCACCAGGAATCGCGCTCTGAAGACAAGCTCTGAAGTCTTTCTTGCTTTCTCTCGGTCTGGTCTGAGTTTCTAATGATCGCCCCATTACTGCTGGTGACAGGCTTGTGACAACATTGCCATTTCATTAGCTGAGTATTGTTCAGGAGATTGACAGCTGGCAAGCTAAGAAAAATTGCATCTCCTTCTGCAGCTGCCTGTCCCTTAGACAGCATTCATCACAGAGAGAAGGAGAGTGAAGAAAAACATGCGGGAGTAGGAACTGGATGCATCGGCATCCCACCGAAGTCAAATGTCTATCTGCAAGCATGTGTGAGGATCCTGGAGTCCAGGCATTTTCCCTTCACTGCTCCAACCCCAGGAGAACGTCTTCCAGAGAAAGTAGATAAAATGTGAGTGCCAGGACCACCCTCCCCAGCCTGAGCTCACAGAGCTGGTCCCAGAGGCTTCACCTCTCCTCTGTGCTCAAGAATTATTATTAAACAGACAGTTCCAAAGGAAAACAAATACTGACATTAAGCAAGAAAGTAAATGCCATTTTGCTCCTGGGTGCTTGAGGAGAGTAGAGAGGAGAGACAATGTAGAACAGAAGGAAATGAGGCTCTGGAAAGTTTTAGAGGGACTTAGGCCTGCTCCCCAGCCCCTCTCAGCATCTACACACTCTCCTTTTGCTGGGAGGAAGAGTGACTTGGGGCTTTCTGATGGAGACAGCAAGACTGCAAATGCAAAGGAAGGTGGCAAAGGTAGAAAGCAGGCAAAGAAAAGGATAAAAGTCATACCAAAAAAAGTTTGTGCAGTTGTGTCTAACCCTCCATCTTTCTTGACTGGCTTTTGCAAGTTTCTTCCAATATTGCTCACTGGTTCTCAGGCTGGATGAAGCCAACTGTCCAATTTCCAGAAGAATTTCTCCCATGCTGAGCACCCCCTTCTATGCTTTCAACACCTCTACTGAGCTGATAGGGGGTCTACGTGGTTTCCTACCAGTACTTGCATGGTGTGTGATCCTAGGAATCTTGCATCGTTTTGGCACTATTGCTGAGGACAAGTTTTCCTAAGTCACTCATTGCCCAACAGTATGTTGTTCTGCAACCAGGACATTTCCTAGGTGCTAGGAGGGGCACACTCTAGTGCCATGTGTTTGTGACAAATAATCCCAGCTCATATTAAAGCCACAACCTATCCTGCCACTTCTGGAATATCATCCCAGTTTTGTCTGGCCCTTTCCATCCTTTTGGAGGCAGCTTCTGATGTGGGAGGCCTCAGAGAGCTCCTGATGCGATGAATAAAAAACACCTCGCAACTGTACACAAAAAATTAAAACCTCATTTGTGTCTGCCAAGGGAACAAACCACAGCTAATTAAATCCCATAACAATAGGACATTATACAAATGAGTACCGCCTCCTTAAAAGCACAGCTAGGGACAAGTACAGTTATTCATGCTGTGCCCCTCCAGAGTCATGGGGTGACAAGTCTTTCATGGCAAGGCTGTGCAGCAAAGGTGGGAGCTCCCTCATGCCCTGACAGATAAGCCAAGAAAGATTTTTTTTTTGCCAGGGAAAAAACACAGCTAGACACACACAGACAAACAGCATGAATGCTCTCCTGCTGCCTCCCCGGGGAGCACTTGAGCGCTCAGCAATGGCTCCCGCTGTGGGATGGGGGAGTTTCCTTCGTGCTCACAACAGGCTCTGTTTGCAGCACGTCACGCCATGGCAGCATGGGAAGGCTGGAGCCTCGGCTGCACGGGGAGCGGAGGCACAGCCAGGCCGCAGGCACGCTGCTGAGCACAGCCGTGGGCTCTGTCCTGCTGTCTGTCTTGTATGAAGTGCAGAAGCCTGACATGGGGAATTTATTGTTGTCTAACATCTGTGCCAGTGAAACCATATCCATCTCCAAGGCTTAAATAACCTCTTTTGCTATTGTATAGGATCTCCTCATTAGCTTCACACACCCTTATCACACACCTAGAGGAGGGGGGCCATGAGTTGCTTTTCTCCCTTTTTTCCAGACAGGGAGATGAGAAGCACAGAGAAATCTAAATGACAAAACTAGGGCCAAGAAACAAATCTGCATCAGTGCCAACATCTGCATCCAAATCTGATGCTCCATGACTGCCGCCTGCCATTCTTGTTCCTTTGTGCCCCGTGCCATCAGCCTGGCTGTGCTGGCATCCCGCAAGGGATGCTCTGCCCCTACCCAAAGACATCTGCTTCAGCAGAGCGGTGCCACAGACAAAGGGAAAGGTCCCCACCTTGCCGGGGACCTGATTACTAGGCGTCTCACAATTGAGGCCCCACTTCCCATGCTCTTTATTTTTCAACCTATTATCTGGTGCAATGTGCAAAGTGTGTAATGTGCTTGCTCACAGCACTGGCTTTGCAGTGAATGGTATTTAATAGTCTAAGGGTAGATTGGAAAAAGACCTGCTTTGTATTAAAAGGATGAAGTTCATTCAGCTGAGCTCAGCCTGAACTCCTTGAGCAGGAGGAGGACAAGGACTCCTTCACTATCTACACCCATACAAGCTCAGCCTTTGTTATCTTTGTTGTAATATCAGTTAACTTACATTTCTGAACAACATGGAATCTTCTAATTTAAAGTGGCACATTTCTTCCATTTTGGAAATGTTGAAATGGGATGATTCACCTGTATCTTTCATTCTTTCCCACAGATAAATTTGTTATCGGGTTTCTTGTAGAAATTGACTTATTTATGAAAGTGTTTTCTGCAAAGAATTTCAGTTTCATTAAAGCAGTTTTCTGATGAGGAAGCAGATAATCAGAGAATACCTGACCTTACCTAGTTATATTTCATCTTCCCTCATTAGTACTGAGGAGCTTTCCTGACACAGTCTGCCAGTTGCAGAAGGGGAAAGGCTGGATTTCTGTGTTAACCATGATCCTGGACCAGGCATGTTGGGGAGTCAAGGAGTAATCAGAGAGGCAGAACCCCAGCCCAGAACAGGCAGGAAGCAAATGAGAAATTTAGCTCCTTTCGCCCTGACTCTCCTCTGCTAGCAGCGTTGGCAGCATCACTTCTCTCATTTTGCGGTGGCTTGCATGAGACTTTTTGATCCCTGGGGGAACAAATGTCACTCCTTTCAAGCCTGTGGTTTGAAAGAGTCTAGAATTGCAGAGAGAAAATTAAAACAGAATACAAGACTTCATCTGGTTCTGATGCAAAGTCAAACCAAGCCACTAATGCTTTGTAGTTCCTATCAGCAACCGTGACTTTGGCCGTAGCCACGTGAAACACAATCCACAAGCACTGAAACCCAGGTGAGTGTACTTTCTTTGTAGAAGTCCTGGAATATGCCGAGGCACAAATGCTCTGCCTTCTAATACTGCCCTTAAATATCCACAATGGTGCCTTCTCTTAATGCTTTCCCTAGGACCATTCCTAAAGCCAGAAGTCTGGCAGAAAAGGAGAGAAACAAAACCGAGGAACCAAGTGAATGCAGAAGACAGCCAGTGAATGGCTGTGAGGGAGGTGAGGGAGGCAGAGGCTCAAATGTTTGAATTTACTCTCGGTGCCGAAGCCTGCTCTGCATTGGCTCAGGTTGGAAGGGACTGTTCTGTGTAGTTTTGCATTGAGGACTCAGGGAGTGTTGGTGGGTTTTTAAGGTTTTCATCCTGACTTTACACCAGTTCTACAGTTTCCAGACTGGCTGATTTGTGGCAGAATCCCCAGTGGCCATGTAGAACTGTCTCTCCTTCCCCGCCTTCTCTTGCTCCTGAGGGCAGCTTAACTAACTCACCTGAAAGATTATTTATTTGGCAGTAAAAGCCACAAATAAAACACAGCTGCCTAATGAAGACAGCTTGGTAAGTCTGGCCCATTTTTAATTTTAATGTTGCATGTAATCTCCCTTCTGGTCTATGGACTTGTCAGTGGTTTTACAACTTCTGATTATACGAGTGCAGTAGGCAGAGACAGCTCAGTGGAAGAGCTGGAAGAGCAGCATTAACAACTGCCTCTGGGGAATCCAGCCAAAGGAGCCAAGGATTTGTCTACACTGTCATTGCAATGACAGAAAGCAGAGGCTGAGCAAGCACTCCGCTGTGGTGTCCTTTTCACAACCTACCTGTCTACTTATTTATAGGTAGTCAAGTAGCTCTGAGCCTTAAACACAAGGGAAGAGGAGACTTCTGCTTCACCGTCCATGGAGAGAGAGGGACACTTCACTGTGTTTTACAGAAGGGCAGCTGTTACAGAAGTAAAGTGGATACTGGGGATTTGCCCATGGGTACAGGGCGGAGGGGCAGTGGCAGACCTTAGGGTCAAGCCTATAGCCAAGTTTGCAATCTTGGGCTATCCACCATTGCCCGACTCCCCATCCTCAAGGCTATCCCCACCAGTGAAGGGTCCCGTCGATAACAAGCGAGCCAGCCTCCTCTCCAGAGCACTGTCCTGCCAATAAAGCCCTCCAGACTCATTCACCTCCTTCCATTAGACAGGCTTGGTGCTAAACAGCTTACAGATCGGAGAGTAAATCTATTCAGAGGCTAAGGATTTTCTGACAGAAAGATGGATACAGAGAAAGCAGTTTCCTTCCCGGCATGAATAGAGGTAAGCATAAAAGGGCATGCGCATAAAAATTCAGCACTGTTCCCGTTCGGAGCCCCATGACCTCAGCCGTCCTGCATGGCTTGCTCTCCTGCCTGCAGAAGCCCCAGGCTCACTGCTTCCATTGTGTCATGAAGGATGCTCTCCTCCACCACTCAGCGAGCACACCGGCCTTTCTGCTGCCCTGCTGCAGTGGGCAGCTGTCGTTCCTCCCAGCAGGGAAGAGAACGATCTGAGGAATGCCTGGAGAGCATAGAGGCTGCCGGCGTTAACACCACTGTGGACTGAGGGAGTTGGATGTTGTCTCACAGCTGGAGACTTGGAAAGGAAATGTGAGCTTTGCTCCATGGGCAGTTTTGCCAACCCAGGATCAGGGTTGAAGCAGCTGGCAGAGCAGCACGTGGAACTCTGCTACTCTCCTGGATGTTGTGACGGTCGGCAGGAGCAGTCTCAACCCTGAAAGGTTTGCATTCCTCATAGCCAAGGCAGGAGGTATCCCAGCTTTTATGGATAGGAGAATTGGGACCGGGAGGAATTATACAACTGACTTACAGGGAGTCTGTGGCAGAGCTCAGAGTTTTATCCCAGTCCTCCATCACTTTGCCACTGCCAGGACTCAGAACAAGGTTTAATCAAAGCTACATCCTGTCCTTACCTGCCTAGCAGCCTGCTATAAGGTAGTGAACTGTGGGGCCGCACTCATAGCCTGGCCTCACAGGCAGGCATTATTTGGGAAGGTGGCCAGAGAAGATGCTTCAGACCCTTCAGTCCCCCAGCCCTGGGCCTGCAGGCTCTTTCCTGATGCTGGGCCTCTTTTCTTCCTGGGAAAATGGTACTGCAGTGCAAAGAGTGCTTGGATAAGGTCCACAGGCATCAACCCCCAGTGAGAAAGGAGTGGTCTCATTCCCCTGGCTCCCCTCCAGGGACCAGCATGTCAGCCACACAAGTCGCTTCTTGCATGAAGTGCAGAAACTGCCACCAGCTGTGGAGCTGGTGAAAACTAGCCCAGCCATTGACAAATCTTTCTCTGGAGACGGCTGACTCAGATGCTGCTCTGCCTCCCTGGCATCTCCTGTTGTGTAGGCCCTGTCACTTCCGTGTCTCAGAATTAGCCAGGAGCGTTTGCTGCCATCTGAGTTTGACCTTCTAAGGATGTTCAGCATCTTTCAGCATCTGGCCCATTAGGGATGTGACATGCTTCACAGATGTGCAGGACAGCAGGCACAGGCTTTGCAGAGCAATAGAGACCTCATTCCTCCTTGCCCGCCACCTCTTTCCAGGGACTGAAGACACACAGTCTGCCTGACTCCTTCAGGTCCCAGCAGGGACTCTGAGGCAACACACAACAGCAAAGCCAGGTGACCATGATTCTTTTCCTGAAGGAATAAACATTGTCTCACCTTCCCCGCCAAATGATGCTCTCTAATCTTCATGCTACTCCTTCATGAGTCTCCAGTCTGGTCCTGTCTGAGGAGGGGTGGTGAAGAGGATAGCTTTTGCTCTGCTCCTGCTAGCTTGCAGGACAGAAGCACCTGCAGTCAGTCCTGCTTTGTAGCTACTTGGTTGCCAGCAGGCTGTTAGGAAGCATCTTTCTGCTGCTGCCACCCACTGCTCTGCAACTAGACCCCTGGCAGAAGTCCCTGTGGAATTACAGGCATTCAACTACAAAGCCCTGTAAACCTCCCACTGCCTGCAAAGGGGGATCTGCCTCTCTCAGGTGCTGTATCACTGATTCTGAGTGCTGCTTGGTTCAGTCCCTTGACACATTTATCTGTCTCCATCCACAATGGAAATTCCTGTGCACTTCAGGGGCTCACCAACCTGGGCTGCAGTTTGGCTTTGTACTAATACCTGAAGCTACCCTGCTGGCTGGGCTTCCCAAGGGGCAAGGAAGAGGCTTGTCTGTCTTTACAGGTAATTAAATCCAGATTAAAACAAGATCTTACTGGAATCCAGTCCCGGGGAAATTGTAAAGGGCTTCCTGGAGGTGAAGCTCTACAACCTGGCTCAACAGAGCCCAGGCAGTGCAGTGCCCTTTGTCTCTTGAAAGCAAGGGGGTAGTGAAAAACCCACAGAGGCTGGGTTGGGAACCTGTCCATAGCCAAAGACCAGCTTGGATGCTCCAGCACAACACTGCCCATCACATGAAGCTCTCTGTTCCACCTACAGGAATGGAGGTAGCCATAAGAGAGCCCTGACTCATGTAAAACCAAGCTTAGTCCCTAATTCTTCCTAAAATTTCACATGCTTGGCTTTGCAGGGCTCCTAGGAGTGAGGTAGCAATCTCTTCTCTCCTGCACAGCTTTGGAGAGGAACCGGCCCTGGACTCTCAGCCAGGACCAGAATGAGTGGAGCACTGCACGGTACTCACTCCTGCTGGGCAGCTTCAGAGCTTGCTCCGCTGCCTCTCAGCATTGCCATGTCTACAGTGCTCCCACTGCAGAGGGGTGGTCAGGTTGTATCCCCCTTTGGAGGAAGGAAGGACTGGCTCGCTGAATCTCAGATTCTTCAAGGAGGGGACCAGGCTGGATTGAGGTGGTCTTCAACTGGAAGGACTGGTTTGCAGAAATGCTGGGCACCCTGCAGTTCGCTCCTATCAGCACAACTGGCAGGCATGTGCTGTGCCATGTGCCTTATCCCCAGAAAGGCTTTGCTAGATGAATCTGTCACCTCCTTTCCCTGTGCCTCAGTTTCCCCAACTATAAAATGAGGCATCAATGGACAAACTGGTCTGCGCCCATACCCTCCTTGGTAAATTGCTTTGAAATGCACCAGTGAAGAGTTCAGTCTGCTCCCCCCTGCAAAGTACAACCCCCAACCCACTGCTGCCTTGCACACACTTCTGTCACCCGCTCCTCCTCCTCCAGCCTGCTGGGTATTTTCCATGGTGTGTCCTTGAGACCAAGAAGACATCAGGGCTCGCGTTCCCTGCTGGATTCCTACAGCACCCCTGCCCATGTGCTTCCTCCAGGCTGCTGCATAATGGGCCTGAAAACACAGAACCGATATGCAAATCTGACATTTAATTTGGACATGAGAGTTTAATGAGGCTGTGGAGATTCTGCCACTCGCAGCCTCCACATCCTGCAACCTGCAGTCACATTCCCTTAATTGAACACGTCCCTACTGCACATGTATGAATGCACACTCACATGCACATGCTCTCCAACACAATCTACCCTTTGCAGAACAGTTGCTCCCAGCTCCCCTCTCTGTCCGTGCCTCCTCCCAGGCTCCTGGGGCCACAGGGCAAATGCGGGGACTGTGACTCTCCAGTAGCCACATCTGGTCTTTCCAAAAGTATCTCAGTTCGGAGCAGACACATTTTCCCACCGCAATTTTGGGACCTCTTTTAAGATGGTGCTTTGGTTTGGTGACTCCTAAAGCACTTGGCTCTGCTGCAGGGCAGTCAGGGCCTATTTACTCTGAGCCAGCGGGCTGGGGGCATACAGTTCATGAGCTACTGTGCTATCTTGCTCTTGAAGAGATGGACAATGTACCAGGAGTTGGCTCTGCTGAGAGCTGGGATGAAGAAGGAAGGGCACAGATCATGCCTTGCAAGGCCTCTCCTCCTATGCCACGAGACCTGCAAAGCATTTCCCTGCCAGAACAAGCACTTCAATCAGGGAGAATGTATCCCATCCACTAGCCCCATTGCCAAAGATACCTTGCTGTTGGGAACAGGACCAACTCTTCACTTTAACAGCTCCATACCAGCCTCCTCCCTGAGCACCTGTCTGAGCAAAGGCAGAGTGGGCATCCCTAGAGTCCCCTTTTTGCCACCCTGCCCTCCTCTGCAAGGTGGGAAAGGAGGAAAAACACATCCTTCCCGATCCACAGGCTCACTCTGACATGAAAGGCACCCCTGGAAACTGGAGCTGAACTGTAACAAATTGAACCATAATTAATCTGCCTCCTCGACTGCAACAGCCTGAGATCAGTGTATTGCTGAGAGCCCCAAATACAATATGCATACGATACATTGGTCCTGAAGAGGGCAACCGGGAATGAGCTATCAGGCCCTCTGAAGAATCCTTAAAACTCCCAGCAAAGAAGAAAACAAATAATCAAATAACAAAGCCCAGGCAAATCCCAGGAACTCCTACATCCAGCAAGGAGATATTCCTTTGTGCCACCTGCCTGAATGCAAAGGCTTCCACCAGCAACCAGCACAGAAACTTCACAGTCTTTTTATTTGAAGAGGATTATGGAGCTGCCATTCAGTAAATGAAGTGCCACTCCAAACGGCTGCACTGTGGCCTGCCCTTGTTCAGACAGAGCACCTTGCTGGGGCCGCAGAAGCTGCAGGCAAAGGCTGCTCCTGGCCTTGGAGCTCTGCAGAGCTAAGTAACGCCTGAGAGTGCATGCACAGCAGCCAGGAAAGGGGTGAAGAAGTAGGAGGAGAGCTTCTTTTCATCATTTCTGCTGCTTCTCTGACAGGTACAGCCAGGGTTTTCTTCTTCGGCAGTCTTTTTTCCTCCCAGGTTGCAGCCACAGCACTGAACTGCTCCTCTGGCAACTGAAATATAGGTCCCATTTTCCCTGCTTTCCTGGGAGGGGGCAGAAGGACAGAAGAATATGGGTCACTCCCCTTCCCTGCTGCTTCATATCAAAACAAGTTGCTCCCAGAACCCGTTATTGCCGCAGTAATCACGGCACCCTCTGCACAGGGCTGATTGCCCAGCATCACAGAAGACAATGAAAGTGAGCTCCAAGCCCCAGCTCTAATTGTGCCACATTTAATTGCCAGGGAATATGAGCTGGGGAGACGCTGCACAGCTGGTGAAGAGACAGGGAGACCCAGTCTGGGGCTGGAAGAGGTAAATGTGAGCTGGGCCAGGACAGGAGATCAGCAGGAAGAGGCAGGTACGTGGGACATGAGCTCTCTTCAGCACAAGCAGGCTCTGGGATGAAATATTAATGCCAGCATCCTGAGAAGGCAGCAAGCAGCGGAGTCTGCGCCACTTGGCCATGAATAAAAGATGGTCCTGAAAATGGGGAAGAGCAGCAAATTAATTAATCGAAGCAAAAGTCTCTCCACTCCCATTAACGAACAAGCCTGGAATCTTCCCACATGGATCTCAGCTTGGGGAACATGCAGGGGCACAGAGGGGAGAAGGACAGCAGAAGCAGGGTCTTCTCCCAGTGACCTGGGGTCTCCCACTGCCCAGCAATGCCTTTGAGCTCAAGTTCAGGTCCTGGTTCAGCTCCCCATCATGTCTAGCCTGCCAGCTTTGAGAGTTCAGCCTCTGCAAGCTCAGACTTCTCTCCTGTGCCCTGGCTCCCTCAGGTTTTAACTCCAAGCCCATGCAGGCTCCTTCTCAGATCGCTGTCTTTGCAGTGACCCTGAAAAATGGCCATTGTTTCCTCTTCACTCACCTCCTTCCTTTCCCTGGGCCAAACTCCCCAGGAACAAGGTCAGGGGGTCCCTCTGGAGACAGGACTCCTGGGCCCCAACACCCCCGCAAGGATGCAGGGCTGGTGAAGGAGGAACAGGAAGAAGCAGCCGCAGCTGACACCGTGCCAAGTAAGGGGTGAGGTGGGAGCTGCAGCTGGGGTCCCGGCCCAAACACCAAAAGCGGCTGGCAGGAGAAGATAGAGGTGCCACAAAGCTGCTGTATCACCCCAAGCAGGAGCCACCACATTGCACTAAGAGGGGCTGAAGGAAAGCTGAGGATTCCTAATCCTGAACTCCGAGAGCTGCGCAGGCTGAAATAGCCCAGCTCTGAGCCAAACCCTGGGGCCCAACCAGCTGCTCCCAGGCGAGCTAGCGGGAGGACAGGGCTTTCTCCTGGGGGCAGGTGCTGGAGGGCTCAGAGTTGCTCCTGCCTGCAAGAGAAGGCAATCCGGTTTCTCTTCATTCAGAGCTGGGAATTTTCTGGGTGCTGCTCGGTGCCTGCCCTGCCCAAGGCTAATCCCTTATGCTGTGCCAGCTGACTGGAAACAGAGCAGTGGGGGCTGCTGCAGATGGAGAGCCACCCTCAGCACCAAGAGATGACTGATCTCCTCTTCTGAAGCTTTGCCCATAAATTATAGATTTTAAGCAGTGTTTGTTTAAAATATTCAGCTTGCCACTTAAAAAAGAATACTCATACACACCAGGAATGGGGAGAAGGACGGGGGGTGGGGGCTGCGTTCCCATTTGGAGGAGGGGGAGGGAAGCAGACAGGCGAGAGGTGTTTCCTCGACTAATGAGCCAGCATCCCTCCCGGTGGATGTGCAGTCCTACACGTGAGCCACCTGCACTGCAGCTTTGGCTGCCTCTCCCTCTGGCACACAGCTCAGGCCTAGCAAAGGTCTGCAGGAGCAACAGCCTCTGCTTTTTCCACCCTGCATCCCAGTGTGCAGGTCATCCCACGGACTTCCCTTCGAGCCTGCAGGAAAGCATTGTGTTTGCAAAGTCAAAGCAAAGACAGCTCAGGTGCTCTGAGCACAGGAAGGAGGTGAGGAGGTAGGAAAACATCCCCCTCTACACGCACCCCCCTTACCTAAAAGCACAATCATTTCTTTGATTAAAAATTCAGCTCTTCAGCTGACATGGCCAAGGGGCAAGTCTGTAAAAGGCGAGATGCAGGGAGCAGTAGCCGAGATATTTCTCATCAGTGAAAAATGCCCCTCTTCATCTCTGCTCTGGGCGCATCCCAACCCTGCCAGTCACCAGAGCCTGTATTGCCGCCTGATGGTGAAGAAGAGGCAGGGCCCTGCTGCAGTATAAAGGGATTTCTCCTCTAGGTTGCAGCACTTTCCAGGCTAAGGCAGGCTCTCACTATCTTCTGGGGTGGATCTCACATGGAAGAGACTGCAGATAGCATTGGTGAAGAGACACGACCTTACAGGAGATGACCAAAGGCATACTTCAGCTTTTCCTGCCTCAAGAAGCTCACTCATATAGTCAGGTACATTTTGCAGCGGGGTACAGATAGCAGTGGTCCAACTGTAGAGAGATGTTCAGGAAGGCACAGATCTCCTTCCAACAAACCCAGACACACCAAAGGGCTGCTGCTATGCACACACGCTGCCCAGCTCCTTGTGGGCATTGGAGGCTTTCACTGTTGTGTGCCCAGTGCTTGCTGTTTATTGAGGCCTCTGCTGGGAAAACTGAAGTGGCTGGAGGGAAATAAGGCAATTACAGCCAGGGTACCTAGAAATGCCATTACCTGTACTGTGTTGTAGCAGTGCCTGAGGGGAGCCTGACCCATAGCCTTGGCCTTGCAGCACCAGGTGCTGCGGAGAACTTTAGGAAAACCCAGGCTAGATGAGGGCAGTGGAAGGTGAGCAGCCATGCAGGGTCTGGACCTTGCCCAGAGGAAAAAGGCAAAGTTCACCTTTAATAAGAGGAACGCAGCCCAGGGTCAGACAGAGCTAGTGGAAAGGGCTGCAGCTTCAAATCCTGGCTACCCCACATCATCTGTGATTTTATCAGGGTCACACCCATCTGGGAGCTGGCTCTCCTGAGCCTCAAGTCGGTAGCTCTGTGGGATCTCCCTGTGATCTGACGATGGCTGGCTGCCAGGACCACCATCCCAGGGGCACTCTGCCTTTCCTTCCTGCCACCTGGGTGATGCTCCAGGCCCAGCCCTCCTCCTGGCACCTCATGTGGGTGCATGTGCCCGGACTGCAGAGACATCTTTAAGCAAAGATACCTCCTTCTAAAGGGCCTTCCCAGGCTCACCCTAGCATGCAGGTAACCTAGGGCATGCCCTGGAGCTCATCCTGTCCAGGGAATACTAAGCGCCTGCCTGGGAAAGCAGGCAAGAGGTTGTCCAGCGTGCTCCTAGTTCCAGCAACAAGCAGCTGGGTGTTTCTGTCAGCAGGCTCAGGGAGTCTGCAGCTGAACCAGCCTTGCCTACAGCTTAAGCATGCTTTGGCCTGGCTTCACCTCACTCCCTCCTTAGCTGCAGAGGGGGAACAAAACACCCTGTGCCCTCAATAGGCAGAGAAAAGCTTGGTGCCTGGTCACGTTTCCTGTGTGGCAGACAGAGGAAGAGAGCACAGCAAGCCCTGGAAAAAAAAGGCAAAACTCCTCCACATACCTGCTGCCTCCAAGGGTGCTCAAGGGCTGAGCCTCCTGCATTCCCTCCTCCTGTAGCACTCTGAGCGTCCTGCAGGGCTGGAGATCTTTGCTCAGCCTGGTCTGCTTGCCAGCATGCCCTTTCTGGCCCTAGCATATTGCTCTAGCAGGAAACAACCAAATAAAGCTCACCCAGGCCCAGCCTGGAGCTCAGCAACATAGCAATTGCAGAGACCGAGGGTCCCCCTGAGCTTCCATGCAGCTCAGATGTTTTCCCAGCCCACAGGGGTTTGAATTTGGCTCCCCTCCTGCCTGTCCCCCAGCCAGGCAACATCATCCCCCGGCCAGCCACAAGCTGTTTGCCAGCAAATGGCAAGGAGCCATGGTTGGCTGGGGTCTCCCAGCTGGAACCAGGGGTGTTCTGGCTGGAACATTTTTGCCAGTAGCCCATTCTGACCTCCTTGGTCCCAAAACAGGGAGTCAGGACTCCTGGTTTCCCCACAAGCAATTAAAATGCACCAATAAGGTCAGGGAAGGACTAATGCTGAATGAAAGTCTGCTGGACACTTTCAGAGATTCAGAGGAAAGGCATGAAAAAAGCCGAGAAGATCAAAGAATCAACAAGCACCTGCCGATCATTTTTACTATACCGTCCG
Organism: Aptenodytes forsteri; assembly: GCF_000699145.1. Lineage (NCBI taxonomy): Eukaryota > Metazoa > Chordata > Aves > Sphenisciformes > Spheniscidae > Aptenodytes > Aptenodytes forsteri. The sequence continues at coordinate 945,858 of NW_008796108.1, forward strand.
CTCCTTGCAGCAATGACTATCTTCAGGTATGCCCAGCACCTAGACCAGGCCAGGGCTACTCACATTGCCAATACCCACAAGGAATGTGAAGGCTAGCCCTGCTGCTGCAGCCCGTGTGGCCATCAGCTGAGGGTGGGGTCCCTTCAGCCTCCCAGCACTGCCTGCCTCCCCATAGTGCAGAAAGACCTAACCCCTCCGGCCAAGCCTGAGCCCAGCTCCCCTCCACGACCCTGGCAGGGCCATGTTTCTTGCTATCCCTCCCAGGAGACACTGACCGTTCTGGCAAGCTCCACACTCTATTTTTAATAAATTAGCCCTGAACTCCATTTGCATGGATAAATATAGCATCAACCACTATGCCAAGCCGTTTTTCTCTTGGTTAACACATTCATCCAAGCTGCTCTATTTGTCTTTCCTCCACAGACTCATATTCTTCTGGATTCATTTTGTCAAACAAATTGCACAAGCTGGACTGCCCATTTACCCGGTGCTGTTTGATTACAGGGGTTATTTATGAAACAGCAAGACATATGGCATTAAGCTTCTTAATAATAATAATAATAATAATGAGAGAAGGGAAGGGGGAAAGCACTAGAAGAGAGGAGGGAAAAATGTTTTTTTATTACAGACAAAAGCTCCTGCCACGGGTGATAAATTCCAGACACTTTTTCCAGTTGCTCTTGTGCTGCTGGCATGACGAATGGCACAGGCACCAGCACGCAGCTCAGCTGCGGGAGCGTGGCCATGGGCTGCAAGGAAAGGAGGGAAATGCCGGAGCATAGACATGTGGTGAGCTAGCCGAGGTGTGCAGGGGCCACTGGCCAGCAGACACCAGGCAGGTCACTTCCCAGGAGGGACCACACTGGTTGCAGCGATACAGATCGCATCCAGCCCTGCTTACCATCAGCACCATGCCTGGAAGTCCCTCATGTTGCAGGCTCAGAGGAACCTCTGAGGCAGCGTGAGGGCAGGTAACGTGGCCATCCAGCATCTTGCCAGTCCCCTGCTGGCATTGCTCCTCCCAAAGCCCAGCCGCTATGATCAAGTGATTACTGGAGAATCCTGTGTTTGGGGAGCAAATTATCCTCTAACTCTGTGGTTGCAAAGCAGAGCCTGAAGAAAGAACATAGCACAGAGAAGAGAAAGCCTCAAACTACTTACTACTGAGCACTCAAATCTTGTAAAAAGTGCATCTATAGCCTAGTGAGAATCTAGGCCAGGTCCTCTCCTTCTCCTACATTGTTCCCATGCTGAATAGTCTCCATATATGCAGCTGGTTTTTCTACTGCAACCTGTATAATTTCCAGGTGGTACTCAAGACTGCCCAAGATATTTAATTTCTGCATAACTAAACTGCTTTTGAACCTGTTTCTCTCTCTTCTCTCTGATTTAGTCACTTATTTCTGAGAAGTTTGGAATTACTCCATTCACCACAAGCAGAGCCCAGTTAGGTCTCTGAACTCATCCCCCTCTGACCTGTCCATCCTGGCTCTAATGACGGCTTACTGCAATTCAATCAAAACTTCTTTCAAAGGGAGATGCTCGATTAAGGGCCTGGGAGACCTTGAAAGTGGAGTCATTCCTGCAAGAGGAAGGTAATTAATTTTTTTAATCAGTGGGCACTGATCTCAATGTCTAGAGGACAGAGTCAGCAGCAAACTCACTCCCACAGATACATAGTGGAGCCCTGCCACATTACTGGAGACTCCAGGGAAAGCGCTGGGAACTGGTACACGCTAACCTGCAGAGCTGCTGCATCATCTCATCCTTCTCCCTGGTGGGAGAAGTCTGGGCAATTCCCCCGGGGCAGAGACACCTTGTGCTTTTCCTCCTTACCTCTTACATGAGCAAAGCTCCTGGTCTTCCCTTCTCACCCTGTCCCAAAAAAGGAAAACATACCAAGCTTGCAATCAGAGACAGCATCAGTCTCTGGAGATAATTCCTTAGCAGCCCACATTCCCTTCACTGTCTTACAGGGAAGACCCTGGCAATGGGATAAACAAGCTCAAACACTGAGACTAAAGGCTTTCCCCTGGCAGATGCAAATGGTTCTGCAGTGCTAGCTTCAGCTTCTGCTTTCTTATTCATCAGCTGGCACAGGCCTGGGGATGCTGGGCAGGCAGAGTTAATCAGGCCTCGTTTGCGATTACAATGAACTCTTGCTTTTCATGGCCTGCATCCTAAACCTGCTTTCTAATTCCCCAAGGGAGAGGAATTTACACTTTCAATTTTATGTCTAGTTAGTTAATGGTCCATTACTGTCAAAAGGATCAGTAGCTAGAAGTTAAATCCTACAGGATTTACGATAAGGAAAAACCAAAGGCTGCAGAAGAAAACATGCCAGACAGAGGGCACAGGGAACATAGAGGGGTGTTTTCAGGTCCTCAGTGCTGTGACACTGGTGGCTGAACACAGGCCCGGTGACAGCTCTAGAACAATGTTCACCCCATCACTCCCTGCTGGCTGCTTCTCCCTTATATACTGTATCAAGTTTCTGCCTCAAGTATCTCCTTGGAGAAAGTTTACCAGCAGGCTGCCAGGAGCAAGGGAATCCAAGTAGAGTAAATTCCCCAGCTACCAGCAAGCAGGGATCCGAATTGCCAGCCACAGAGAAAGGTCCCACTCTCCACACTGAGCCAGGTACCAGACCCCCATCCTCCAGCAGGATTCATCACTGAGACTGAGTTCAGCTGGGGCAAATAGGCACCATGCTGGCTCTGTGTATCTCCTCCCTGCCCCCATCTTGCAAACTCTAGGCAACCCCAAGTCTGCAGAAGACAGTGTGACCTTACTTGAGCATGGTCTGTTAGGGACTCTGCTTCCCTACCACTAAAACTGGAGTAATGGTACTCCAATACTGCTGGAAACTAGAAGGGCTGAAAGGCAATGCCATAGTACACATACAGCACAAAATAGATTTTGATGGGACCTCCGGAGTCCGAGCTACCTCTCAGCCAGGATTCTGCTTGTTTCCAACATAGTTCCTCCTTAGTCTCCCTCATGGAAAAATACAGAACTTGAGCACGGGATACTGCAGCCCTCATCTTCCCAAAACGATTCTCCAGAGCCTCTCGAGAGGGAAGTCAGGTCCTGTTTCCCCCACCCCACAAAAGAGTTTGCTTGTGCTTTTGCCCCTACCCAGAGCTGAGCTAACACTGCAGACTCCGCAGGATTTGGCCCCTGAGCCACTGGCCAGTATTGCTGGGTGACCTTGAAAGCTGATATACTTCAGCATCACTTAGGTGAAGCTAAGCCATTGCATCCCATTAAACTGCATGAGAAATCAGGTGGCTGACACTCTTTTAAGCTCCTACCTTCCATTAATGCCACTCACAGAAGGATCCCAGGCTCTGCTGTGGGTAGAAAATTACACAGTTACCTCTGAAGCAGGACACTGTCACTATCCTGTAGCACAGAGAAGCGGTCCTTGCTGCAGGCAACCAGAAGCTCAGAGCAAAACAGTAGCTTTGGCAGGACTGGAATGGGTTTACCTTGTTCATGTTGAATTCCTCCCCACCAAGAGACACTGAAAGGTCTCCACTTCCTTAGCAAGGTAAAGGCTTCTGTGAAGTATACACAAGCCTGCCAATAGCCAAAAATGTCTGTCTGCTTCTGATCCCATCCCCTGAGATGCATGGTGTTGCTGCTGTCAGAGCAGAGGTATTAAAGAAGCTACACTGAAAGGTCTGTCAATATTACAGAGCTTGCTGTGCAGGGGTTTATAACCTGCCCATAAAAACTCACTCCAGGCTGAAGCAGGGCAAACAAGGTCCCCATGCCCCTCAAACGGAGAACTGTTATTTGCTTTTTATTTTGCAAACAAGGAAACAATTTTTTCTGCTGCCTGAAGTTTTTCTGAGTTGTAAATGGTGCCAAAGAGACAGAGTTTGGCTAGATGGGGGACAGGAAAATATTTAAGTGATCAAAGAACAGTTACTGATTGTGTTTAACAAGAGGCTGGAAATTATTTTATAGGTCAAGGTAGCTTGAGCTGCAGCCAGGCAGGCAGCACAGTGCAACGCTGAGGTCTACAGCCATCAAGGCAGGTTCAGGGTCCTTCCGCAGCCTGGTCCATACCTGCAGAAGAAGGACACATTAGGCATGGAAAGACAGTCCAGGAGAGCTCCCAGTTCTAAGCCCCTCACTCTCTCACCACCAAACACAGGTATGCCAGCAATGTTGCTGGCCCTGGAAAGCTTGGGACAGAGAAGGCAGACTTTAACACTGTTCAGAGACACTACCAGTCTGGCTTAACTCTGCTATAACTCTCTCCTTGCCAGCACTCCCCACCAAAGTCTGCCTTGCCCCTTTGATGCGGCCATGCAGCTTCATGGAACCCATTACACACACCATACACATCATTGCCAGCATTCAGAAGTTGTACTGCTATTACTTTTAACCATTTCATCTGGTAAGCTTCTAAGAGATCAGCATTTTTTAACTTTTTCCCGCTCCCCCTTTCTGTACAGCTAAGGGCACTCCTCCCCACTGAAATCTGTACAAAAGCCCTACCTCAGTAACTTAGGCCTGCTAGCCTATATACAAAATAGAGCTTTATGACTCATGGCAAGATGAGTCCATAAAGCCCACTTTCATCCCTCCTATCTACCCTACCAGGAAAGACAAGGCTAAACCCTGAAAACCCAAGGATCATTTAAAAAAAATAATAATTAAAAAAAAAAAAATCAAACCCCCCCCTACCAATGAACTGCAGCACAGCTAAGGGCACTCCTCCCCACTGAAATCTGTACAAAAGCCCTACCTCAGTAACTTAGGCCTGCTAGCCTATATACAAAATAGAGCTTTATGACTCATGGCAAGATGAGTCCATAAAGCCCACTTTCATCCCTCCTATCTACCCTACCAGGAAAGACAAGGCTAAACCCTGAAAACCCAAGGATCATTTAAAAAAAATAATAATTTAAAAAAAAAAAATCAAACCCCACCCTACCAATGAACTGCAGTCCATAAAACACAGGACTCTCGGCTTCTGCAATGCATTTCTTCTCACATGTAAGAACAAACCACTGCAGGACCTTAGGATCCAGCCTGCTCCACCCCAACAAGCCTCATGATCGTTAGGGAAAACAGCAGCACCACGCTGGTTCCCACAAGCACACTCCAGCAAAAGGCAATGCTACCCTCTGGTGCTTCCCAGCAGAATAACTAGCCTGTCTACTACTCACCAGAACTAACACAGCGGCTGCAAGCTGGAGATGCTAACATCATGCTGCTTCCCCAACATCCCTCCATACAGTCCAACTTACCTGTACCATACAGCTTTATCACTAAGGGAGCCCTAGCACCCTAGGCTCCCTAAAATACTACACTAGAAAGAGATGACCAACCATACTGACTGACCCACCCCCTCACCCCAATAACACAGACCACCTTTACCATGGAAAGCCATTAAATACATGCAGCAAGGTGCAAGCGGCTGTGCTCACGCTCACCTGTGCAGGCCAGGGAGCTGTTTTCTTTCACTCCCTCTGTTAAAGTCGTTTCTGACTCAGCTGGTTTCGGTGTAAATTCCCTCATGTATCTCCACAGCAAAAGCAATTAATGTAGTATTAAGGGGAATGGAGGAAGAAGCTAGCTCTATCAAGTCATTGCTTTGCATGAGGAAGACACATGAAGACATCAGGGCAGTCTTTGTTGGCCCTTCACACTTGATTAATTCATATTTACAAAGCTTTGCTTCATTTGAATGGAGCTTTTTGTGATTTATTTCTAATGTATTTTCAGAAGTGTAGCCCTGGCCTGCCAGCACAGACAGGAATTGCATTAAAATAGGCTGTGGTTTGGTTCCTAGTGTTTATTTACTATTCTTGCAGTAAACAGCAGATCACATTGTTTGTGATGCTTAATAAATCCCCTTTTTGTTAAGTATGTGTTTGTATGTAAATAGAGCCTTCCCCTGTGTCTGTGTGCATGCATGATTATAGTAGCAATATTTTCCTCTGACAGTACGTGTTTTTCATCTAATTCTTTCCCTATCTTTCTTATTTTGCCCATCTCTCTGTCCCTGCCTCTGATTTTCCCCAACAGAACTTTTCATTTTTCCTTTGGTTGTAAATAACTTGTTCTTCGGGGGGGGGTTGAGTTTACTAATGTGTGGCCTCAGAAATACCTATAAGTACTTCCTTCAAGTTAAGAAATAGCAAGAAAGAAAAATAATCTTATTGAATAAGGTGCACAGAAACACGCATATTTCCCCCGGGTAACAGCTACATAGATTCCAATGACATGTATTTTGAGGAATATATCTTCTCTACTGTTTCCTAGCCTTAGCCTAGATTGTGGTCATGATCCTAAACATTGCTTTTTGGAGTATCTTGCCCAACACACTTTTTGACTGAAATCTGAATCTCTTCAAAACAGAGATTCACAACGTTACAAAAAAATTCACAACGTAAAACAAATCTATCCTGTGGAAAGAGTAAAATGTTATGACTGACTCATCACAAACACCCTCCACTGCTGGCATAGTAAAGAACTATGTAAATAAACATAGTTTATGTTTATATGTAAATAAACATAGTAAATAAAGTATGTAAATAAACTATGTAAATAAACATAGTAAGTAAAGTCAAATTATTGACTTTATCCTTGCAATAAAAAGCTGAGAAACACACTTATTCAAAAGGTTTCTAAGCCAGCATATGAACTTAAATAGCAATTTTTTTTTTTTTAAATAATCTCATGTTTATAAGCTTGTTTTATACGCTTTATAATCTCATGTTTTATAACCTTGCTTCAGGACTTTGAATATCTCAGAGGGCTCAGCTTTAGCAATCTAGGAGAATATTGTGGTACTCAGACTGGCCAGTGCTTTGTATCCAGGAATTTCAAGGCAATGAAAAGTACAAATCCAGTTGCAGGGAAAGGAAGGATGCAGGCTTGAGAAGCAGAGCTAGAAAGAGATAGCATAAATCTTTTTTTCCACATTTTTTCGTACCATTGCACAGGAAAGGTAGAGAAGGGGGGCTTCTTGATAAGTTGTTTTTTAAAAAACACCAAGGAGACCACTGAAAAATAGCAATAACTTCCTGGTCATATATTGACATACATTGACAGTATTTTTGCATGTAAAGGGCCTAAAATATTTTGTTTAGAATTCAACTCCAGAATGATATAAATGCAAGGGTTAATGGATTTGCTCAAGGAATCGGGCTGGGCTGTACCTTTGTGCTGTTAATTGCCCCTCAGGTGCTGCCAATGAGGGTTCCTGCCCCCAGCACCCCAGGAATGCAGCTGGGATCCCTATAAGTAGCTTCCCAGTAGTAGATGAAAATTTCTGCTTGTGCTGGAGTCTGATGTGAGGGAGCTGAGAGGTGCTGGAAGGGTCCTTAATATGTTCAGGATTAAAGCTTCAGAGAAAAACAGACACAGGTATTTGGCTGGAGGTTGGGTGTAAAAGTTTTCAGAAACAGTAAGAGTTCCTAAAATATCTTTTGAGGTTGTGGACTCGATAAATGGGTCTGCATTTCACTTAAGTTGTTACCTAGGGTGGATAGGATATTCACAAAGTTTTTTCTAGCTCTGAGTTAACAATTACAATGCTGAGGGAGGGCCAGTGAGGCTGGGTGGTCCTGGAAGTGTTGTAAGGCCAGTGGGAGCTGTGCCTGAGCAGGAAAGTCAGGTAGCTCATCGAAGGGGAACAAGGGGATGGTACTTCAGGCTTAGCTTAGCCTGGGTGATGTGGTACCTGCTGTTGAAAAACAGATGGCTTGGTGCCTGGGGAAATGTGGGTGCTTTAAAAAGGCAGTAGAGGATCACTGTTCAAGAATAGCTTTGGGACCTCTTTCCAAAGTCCTAGCTCCACTTTCTAGCCCGGGAGATTTTTGGGGGCCTTGGGGAAGGCTAGGGGATTGCTGAAGGGAGGCTGGTCTGCCCTGGAATTTAACATAGCAACAGACCATGATGATAAATCTTCCCCTTGCTTGGTAAGACTCGGGGGGTGCAGCTGTTCTGAGTTTGTGGGGTATGCTGGTGGCCTGCTCTCTGGACCAGATTTGTTGGGCAATATAAATGGGCCTGGATGATGCAGAGTCTAATCAGGGGGTGGGGGAGAGGCACTTTGCAGTGCTGAGATGGCCCTTGGGTGGTTAAGCCTGTGTTAGTAGCTTGCTTTGGCTTTATTTAGGCTAATTGCCAGTGTGCTTACTCTGGGATAAACACTCAGGTAACTTTCCCAAGTGGTTTCACCCTGGAGGCTTGAGTGGGTGTGTGGGGGCTGAGCTGCCTGCCTTCCCGGGGGACTTTCTGCTGGGTGTCGGGGCTGCACTGCTTGTGCTGCCCTGTCCTGAGCAGTGCTGGAGCCACAAGGGGCTCCGAGTGCTGGGTGGGAGGCTGGTCTTGGGCTGCCCCAGAGCTGTGGGCTCTGCCCCTGCCTCCCCTGGAGTGCAGGCCGGGAGCTTTCTGGGCAGCCTGCCTGGCCAAAGGCCTTCTCAACCACTGCAGGCAAGGGTGTCTCTTATGGGGCTCACTGGGCGCAAAATGCCATGAAAAGCCTCAGAAAAACAACTGGAGAGAGAAGGCTGCTCTGCCAGACCTGGCATCACGTGTCACTGCTGGTATCTGTGTATTGCCTGCTATAAAGCTGTCCCCTGCCTTGAGACTGAATTTCCAATGAAATTTCTAGTACCTTTTTAGAGTATAGCTGTAGCAGACTGCTGTTGTGCATCAATTAGTACTGGATTCACATGTTGGTGGATCATCTGGCAATGAAGGCATTACCCAGACAAATGCACAAACAGATTTTAGTTCCATTTGCTGGCACGTGCAGAGCTGTTTGTGCTGGCTGTGTCAGCTCCAGGGGCACAGATGATAGCCCATCTGGCATAAACCTGCTGGGACAAATCTTTCTCCTTCAAAAAAAATAATATACTGGAACACACCTGAATCAGCAGAATGAACTTAAACTGATTCAGCATTTCATGCTGGCACAGTAACTCCAACCTGGTAGCAGGCACCTAAGGCCTGGATGTGAGCTTCCAATTCCACTAAACATCAGCTCTTGTAAGAGTGCCAAGACTGTCTAGAGAAGATAATTCGTGAATCGGCTATGGGGGTCCTGCTTTGCCTTGCTCAGGGGTTCTTCTTGAGGCTCTTGAGTATTGGAAACTGAAGTCTCAAGACCCCTGGAGCTGAGATCACTAGATAGCTCACCACCTCACCTATGAGGCTGCAATATAATCCTGGCCTGCCCTTTGCCTGCTGTTGTCAGTCTGGTTTTCAAAGCCTCTTGCAATCCCTTTTCCCACCTGCTATGCCAAGGCAGATGATGGAGCTGGGGGACTCGAATGCCACCCCGGTATTCAAAGTACACTGACTCAATGCTCAAAGTTCTCCCTTCTGTAGCTACCTGGACAAGCTGGTATGGCCAGCAACTAGCCCGTAGTGTTAGAAAGTCCTGAGTAAGTTTTATAGGCAGAGATCACTTAGCTCTGGTGCCTCTGCTGACTCAAGGTTGCTGGTGTTTGGCAAAGCAGGACCCCCATAGCCGATTCACGAATTATCTTCTCTAGACAGTCTTGGCACTCTTACAAGAGCTGATGTTTAGTGGAATTGGAAGCTCACATCCAGTCCACAGGCTACTCCAGAGCTCAGCTTAACACAAGAGGCCCTCTCATTTCCTTTATTTTTTTCAAAAACTCAAAAATAAGCATTATGTGCTCTGATGTGATTTTCCTGAGTTTTCAACCACATGGACCATTTTCCTCACCCCTTAAAATGACTGCAGTAGTTGACCAGTCAGGTAGGATCCCTGGGGGATTACCCACAGGGTTGTGGTCTGACCCAGGACTTTGTTTAAAGGAAAATGTACATGTTCCCACTAACCATGAGAACCTCTGTGCAGGTGGAAAGATCAGAGAGCTCTATAAAAGAAGTGCTTACAAATGCATAGGGAATCAGCCTTATTTCCTTAACTTCTATGGCTCTTTCTGACCACACATTTCGGTGCAAAGCAGCATACTCCCTTTGGAATTATTACTGGTAGAGGAATGATACTGCCAAAGCGTTTGTTCTGGGAAAACAGCAGCGCAAATGTGGAAAAGATTAAAATGGATGTATTTATGTAAAAATCATCTTAAGTGGGTCCATGTGGTTGAAAACTCAGGAAAATCACATCAGAGCACATAATGCTTATTTTTGAGTTTTTGAAAAAAATAAATAAAGGAAATGAGAGGGCCTCTTGTGTTAAGCTGAGCTCTGGAGTAGCCTGTGGACTGCCATGGGCTGGCTGGAGTGAAACAGAGGGACTCCACCGGGGTCTAGCTAGGAAGGGCTGGTGGAAAGGAGATGAGAGGTGCTGGGGCCAGGATCCTGGTGGGAGAAGAGATCATGCAGATGTGACAGCGGTGGGGGGGAGAGCAGGGACAGATGATGTGCCAGGATGCAGGGGGACAGAGCTGGCGGGCAGGGCAGGCTTCTGGCAAGAAGTTGTGGTATGTGTGCAGAGCAGTTCGGGGCAGGAGAGCTGGTGGGGCGCGCTGCGTGTCGCTGAGGGGGCTGTGAGTGCCCTGAGGGTCACAAAGTGGGTGGCGGGCGCCCTGG